>NC_132997.1:64622270-65222270 GCF_048564905.1 Vicugna pacos
AACTTAAATGCATATCAGTAAGTGAAAGAAGCTGATTTGAAAAGACTACATTATGTATGATTCCAATTATATGACATTCTGGAAATGAAAAACTACAGAGACAATAAAAAGAAAATGCTTGCCAGATGTTGGGGTGGGGGGGAGATGAAGAGATAAAAAAGGTGGATTTTTAGAGCAGGGAAAATACTTTGCATGATCCTATAATGGTGAAAACATGTTGTTGTACGTTTGTCCAAACCCACAGAATGTACCACACTAAGAGTGAAACTTAATATAAACTATGAATTTTGGATGATAACGTTGTCAGTGTAGGCTCCTTAACTGTAACAAATGTATGACGCTGATAGTGGATGTTGATAACAGGGGTGGCTATGTTTTCGTGGGGATAGACAGTATATGGGAAATCTCTGTATCTTTCTCTGTATTTTACTGTGAAGCTAAGACTACTCTAAAAAAAAAAGCACTTAAAAAAAAAGTGCATGGCATTTTACTAAGCCTTATCAAGGAGTGCAGCAGTAAACTTGGGAATATCCTTACACATGTTCTAGAAAATGAAAACAAAACAAACAGCAATATCAAATGTTGGCAAGACTGTGAAATAACTGGAATTCTCATTTGATATTTGTGGAGGTATAATCAGCCTAGTAATGGCTCAAAAAAGGTAAACATGCAACTACTCTATGATCTAAGAATTCCACTTCCAAGTATATATTCACAAAAAGTGAAAACCTATGCAAACAAAGGGACGTGTGTAAAAATATTTGCAGCAGATCTATTCACATTAGCCAAAAACTGAAAAGCAATCAAAATGCCCATCAACAGAAAAATGGATGAATAAATTTTGATGTATCCTTATAATGAAAAAATACTTCAAAATAGAAAGGAGCTGATCCATCTCAAAATATGGATCAACCTCAAAAACATTATACTGAATGAAATAAGCCAGATATAAAAGAGTAATATTGTAAGATTCTATTTGTATGAAGTTCTTAAAAAGGCAAAACTAATACATGATGAAGGAAATTAGAACAGTGATTACTGTGGATGGTGGTGGTAAATTACCTAGGGTCAACAGAACAGATTTTTCTTTGGTGATGAAAATATTCTATATCTTGAAAGATAGTACATTAGTAAATGCACTTACCAAAACTCATTGTACTATACTTCAAACTCTGTGGAATTCAGTATCTGCAAATTATTTCTCAATTAAAAAGTATATAAAATAATTACATCTGCTCAGGATCTAACTATATTAGGTATTACCACAAAGTTTGGCAAATGATCAATTAAGTGAATTTTATTTAAACATCACTGCAGGAAACACGTTGGAAACTCTTTTAAAATTCTTTTTTCCAGAAAGTCAGTTATTTGAGGACATGATCGGTTTATAATAATTAATAATTATAATGTATGAACAACTAGAATTTACATATATATAAATAAATATGAGTAGGGTAACTGCTCTAAAATTAGAGTAATTTTTCTCCACTCCAAAATGACAGAAGGCAATGATTTGCTCAAATTATATGCTGTTCCAAATATATTAATACAGAATAAAAGCACTAACAAAAATTACAATGACAATAATAGTTAACATGTATTGAATTCACTATATGTCAAAACTTATTCCAAGCACTCACCATATGTTAATTCATTTTATTCTTACTGCAATATTTGAGATAAGTAATACTACTAGCTACAATTCTTATATGAAAAAATTGAGGCATAAATAGATTAAGTAATTTGTCCATGACAAAGCAGATGGATTCAAACTCAAACAATTTTATTTCAAGTTCTGTTGTTAACCAGTAGACTTTGCTGCCTCATAATAAACACTTCAACACATATGCTCATACAAGCACTGGATTATATTAAAGAATCAAGATGTGAAATGTTGATTAAGGAGACATGCCAAAATCAGTCCTTTCTCTGAACTGCCCTCAATGCAATAATTTAATTTCTGCACCTACATATTTCCCTTGAAAGTTTGAACTATATCCAACTGTCCTACTTGACTTCTTCACTTGGATCTCTACTTGGTATATCAAACTTAACATTTTCAAAACCATGAGTATTAATTTTCCCCATCTCATTCCTTGCAAACAAACCATTCTTGCAGTTTTCTCAAATTAATCAGCTTAATTAATAGCACTTCGATCATTCCAATTGCTTGGGCTATAGACTTGGATACATCCTTGATTCCTTTCTTTCTCAAATTATCCACATCCAATTTGTTAGTAAATCTTGTTGGTTATTCCTTAAATACATATTCTTAACTTGTCTACCTCCCTCTCTATAATCCATACACATGTGTTCCAAGTCACCATAGTATACCTGTCTTGTTTCAATATCCTTTTAAATGGTCCTCTGCTTCTACTCATCACTTCTTTGCAGTCAGATACTTTTAAAACATAAATGAGATCATGTCACTGTTCTGCTTAAATCATTAAGGATAATTCCATATCACTCAGAGAAAGGGCTAAAGTCGGTACAGTGGCCCATAAATCTGTACACTGTTCTAGTGCCCCACTATTCCTGACTCTGTCTCCCCCTCCACTCTCTCCTCTATGCTCATTTCTTTCCAATCATTCTAGCCTCCTAACTATTTATGACATATTCCAGCCACAATCTACCTCAGGGTCTTTGATTTATGCTCCCTCTGCTCAGAATTCTCTTCTTGCAGATGTTAACAGAGCTAGTCCCTCATCTCAAGGGTGGCCTTCTCAGGGACCACCTTCTTTAAAATCTTTATACCTATTCTTCACCAGGCTATCCCTTTCTCCCTTTCCTACTTTCTCATCATAGCACCTCTGATATTCTAAACTATTATTATTATCATTATTATTTCTTTTTTTTTATTGTCTGTCTTTCCCCTGTAGAATGTCAGTTCCATGAAGACAATGATCTTGGTTTATTTTACTCACTGCTATCCATACTTCCAAAGCCTAGAACTTGGTAAGAAGTTATCAAATAAATGAATGAATGATAAACAAGGCACCTTACAGGGAAACAAGTGCATCTATCTTTGTATGTCATGATCCTCCTGGAACACCAGGTGATTAATATCCCTTATTAGAAGACAGAAAACCTAGCTTTTTGAGCTTCTCTGGAACAAGTTCCTGTTCTGCTCAATTGCTTGTTCCCTCCACTGGACCAAGATATACCTTCCTTTCTACAGCCCATCTCCTCATTAGCAGGCCAAGTTCTAGGCTGTGGGCATCAGATAATTCTGGATAGTTAGTTTAACACTTGCTGGATGCCTATAGTCTCCAGAATTCTATTTTTTCTAGTTCCATAAAGGAATTCTCTAGCCTCAGCTCGTCATGAAGACCCTTTCAGAATAGTCATTTTAACCTCTGGAAGCTGAGGTAGAATAAAATTATCTGCACTTAGAACTGGAAGTGTGAATCATTATTTTTTTTTATTCCAAACTTTCTTCCCACGCATGTTTATTTGCTATGCAGCACAATAATGTGCCTATTCAGGTCTTTAACTATTTACTTGTGGGTCAGTTGTAGGACATATTGGTAATCACCAGCTTCCATTTCCCTTAAATCAAAGGCAGGCTCTGACTCCAAACAGTGGAATGGAATAGAGAGTCTGTCCCTAGATCTCAATAAAAGTGGACATTAAAGGCTAATGTACATTTTTATGATTCCTGTGGGCTATGGGGAAGAGTAGGGAAGAAATTAAAAGCCCCTCAGAGCAACACTGAGGAACGATATACTCCAAGGGCAGGATAGAGACATTGTTAATGTATAAGTATTATTTCTAAATAGGAACTAAAAGCATATAGTATCTTAAAATATTAATGTTTGTCCTTAGAAAAGAGATACTTAGTGAATAGGTCAGTATTTATTATGTAATAGTATAGGACCAGCAGGCTGAAGCTCCCACTGGAATGAATATTGTAAAGGAAACTTGAACTAAAAGAAAACTATTTCTCTGGCGCATGGGAGTGGGATAGGAGCCCACCTACAGCACTTACCAATCCTTCCAGGTACTTGTGAATCCAAGAGCTAATGAACATTAGTGTTAGGTGTATCGTGTAAGGTGCCACCTACAGTGGAGGTTGGCAGAGGGGAAAGTGGTAGAAGAAACCAGGAAAACAAATGCTCTCACTGTGGAATAAGATCTGACTTTTAGACAAAGAAGCTTGATAAAAGGGCTTCTTGGGAAGTTCATGTGAACTTGAAGTCAAGAAATCCAGGTCATGCGTAAGGGGAGCTGTCCGCTGGAGACTCTCTTCCAGAGGTCCAAGAAAAGATCAAAGTAGCCAGAACTTTAACCTTTAACTTCTTACAATGTAATTTCCTTCATAAATTTCTCTAGGCCTTCAGTAAAGAAATGTGTATATTAAAACTTGAAAGAACAAACCCTTCGCCTACACGCGAATTAGTTATGTTAAAATCACAATTTATCCCAAGCCAAGGCTGAAGTTGAATATTACAAGCATAGAATGAATATTTGAGATACACAATAAAGCTAAAACATGTCTCAAAACTGTGGAATTGTAACTAAAATTTTTAAGGTAGTGTTGAGAATTTTTTTTAGTTATTATTTTGACTTTACGGAAAAAATAACAATCAGCACTATCATTTGCTAATTCCTCATGCAGATACTACACCAAATATTTTTAATACTAAATAGATGTTTACTTTTAATTAAGATAACTGGAGAAGCAAGTTATGTTTTGGTTCAGCTAAACCTCAACAGATTATAATCAAGGGTGATGTTGTCACAAATTTTAAGTTTTCTTTTGTCTCTAATAAACAGTTAAAGGCAACTCTTCTTTAGACATGAAGATTTGGTTGATGGTGACACTGCAATGTCATGGAAGCAATCCCACAAATTGAAGCACTGTACACAAACTGCAAAAGATACTTTCTATTTACAGAAATAGACTTACTACTTTTCACTCTAATTTTTATTTCTGATTTTTTCTGGTTTGCATTTAAGCTGCATAACACAATCACTCGAAGAATATGCCTTTAAATCTCTGATCTATGACTGTCAAAACAGAGCTATATAATTGATCTTCATGATAAAAAAAAGTAGCCTCTGAATTCCAAATAGCATCTTAAATTTAATTGCACGTTTACAAATTTTAGTAATTTTTTTCCAGGTATAAGTCACAATCATCACACAAGAAGTACCTGAGTATAGGAGATGTCAGTCTGATTGTGTGATTCAATGCTTTCCAGTGAAGAAACCAAAATTTATTCTCCCTTTCTTCCTGGACACATAGCAAAGGAGTATCCCTTGATTCAAAGCACAGCCATTTGACTAATTTCCCACGAAAATGAAATAAAAAATGGAAAGAAATTGTGTTCTACCTCTATTATATATATACTTCAACCCACTCATCCTTCTTCCCTAACTAGCTGGAAACCAGATATGGAAGTAGCCTAGATTTGAGCATGCAGATGACCATGAATGCCCTAGGAGAAAGCAATGACTTAAAAGAAAATGGGCTTCTTCAATGGCTAAGAGGAGCAGAACTGCTCCACTGACCTATGCCATTCACTTTAAGAAAATTTATTATTAGATAAGTCTCACCTTACCCTAACTAATAGACCTTAATGAAATAAGAATTATAGCAAAATTGTAACACCAACACCATTGTTTCTCTTAAGTGCACATTTGAATTTCCTTTTTCTGATATCACTAAGTCTATGCTTCAGGAACAAACACATTTTAATTTCTATTTCTGGACCTATGAAAATCATTTGGAATTGTGGGCATTCCTCATTTTGTCCATAGGGTCAGGAGAGCTTTCAAATTTTTTTCTGCTTCTGAAGTTACTGAAATATGACAAAACAAGGCAATACCCATCCTCTACCAAATAGGAACTCTTTGTCCCTAGCTAATATCTGAGCCCTATTATTGATGTCAAGAAACTTTTCACATTGCCATATGACTTTGTTACTCAAAAGACCTTGTAAACCATGGAGTTAAGATTCTTCTTTATATGAATGCAGAAAGGAATGATAAAGTAGTTAGAAAACTCATCCAACATCACATGTGTAACTTTTCCCAAAACTAGGACCAGAAATCAGAAACACTATTGCCTAGCTAATTATGTTTTCTTTTGGTCTAAAATGTGAGCATGGAAAAGAGGAAAGAATTGTATCTCAACAATTCTAACCTTGAATTCATTACCTTCCCTACCACCTTTTATGTCTAATCTATTCCTTTGCACACAACTCATTCCATTCACCCAGGCTAAATTTTAATTGTTCATTCATTCAATAAGCATTTATTACACACCAAGAATATATCAATTACCATGACAAGTGGTCAGAATAAATAGTTAGCAGGACATAGTTCCTGCCCTAAAAGAGATCATCATTGGTAAACAGCCAATGTATTTTGTATGGTAGGGATAAATATGGAGTGTTATGGAGTTAGATGATTCAAGACTTCTACACAATCTTAAAGTTCAGAAGAGCTTCCTGAAAAAAATATCACAGGTATGAGAGTCAGATAAAGGGGGGATAGAGAGGATGGGGAAAACCATAACCTTCAGGTTTACTGAAACTTTGGAGAAATCCTAGTCCCTAACTCCTCGGGCTCCCTGCCTACTCTTACCTTCCTCTTACGCTCTTTCTATAATCCAATCTGTTTCAAGCTACATGATAATGCTTGTTACAGCATTGTAAACATTAAAATCCTATTCAATCAAAGAAAATAACTAGAAAAAACATGGTTTTACCCTGCATTTACATCTCTTCTTTACCATAGCGTTATTATTCTCTACAAAATGTAACTGTATGATGCTTAAAATATTTAGGCTTCTTGTACATAAAAGACTATGATTTTAAAACATTGCTGGGTAGATTCTTAAAGATTAACAAGGCATTCAATAATTTGTATAAATTTGAGTGTGAGAAAATTAAGAAAGCAAAGAGACCTACAGTGTGGTCTCTAGGTCATGAATAAGCTTTTCTTCCAGTGTCAACGTTAAATAAGGAGCATCTCTAATTGACAGCATAAGGGTAAATTATTTCACATACTGCTGTCCTTTTGGGGAAACATCTCTTAAATCTAGCTGTTTGGGTCTATTGCATTTTATTAAACATAAAACATTTTATGTACCTTAAAATATTTCCATAAAATATAAAACAATTTTCTATAAATTAGAAACCAACATAGGATGCATATTTAAAATCTATAGATTATGAAAACAAAATGCTGATTTACCAAGTACCTAATGTGTTAATAAAATGCAACCTTTCTTTAAAGGATATACAAGTATAACATTGAAATTTCAGTGACCAAATGTACTAATTTTAATATATTTCAAAATGGCTTAACAAAGTTTCAACCAAAGATTATTAGGAACAAAATACGAACATGTCTAATTATTTTCTGCCTATTCTTATATTTAGAAAAAGTTTATTATTAATGAAGTTAAAGAATTTGTGTTATGGACAGATATGGTGCAAATTACTCAAAAAAAAAATGAAACAAAACTTTATTCTTATTGGGAGAAAACTCCTGTTCTGAATAATGTAAAATATTTAGGAAGTTCAGTTGTAAAATAAAAAGTACAAAATGCTAAAGTCCCATTAAAATACTTTGAGCCTAAAAACCAATATGTAGTGAACACAATGAAATATATGTAGCTGTTCTTTTAAACAGAACAATAATGCTTGTTCAGAGTAATGATGGGCTTAAAGATTTAGTTACTAAAAAGACTTCTTAAATATTAAAGACTTACAAGTAGCAAAAGCTCTAAATTATTTGCTGTTTCCATGTTATAAAACATTAAAGCTTATGCTATTATATATGAGGAGTAGTTTCAGTTCTTCAGTGGGCTCCGCTTTCCCCTTGGCTTAGTGTCACCCGCAGATGAATAGATATATCTAGATTCTAAATATACAAATTTAAGTATAGAGAGCTAATCAAGACAATATTCCTATTCTAGCTGTTTTTATATAATGTTATACAATACATGTAAAATAAAGTTATTAGTTCACTTTTAGATTTAATATAATAAAGATTAAAAAGAAAAAGAAAGACTTCTAATTATAGATATGAACTGGAAAATATCTTTCCTGGACTGAAATAACAACTAAAGAAAGCAGTCTCAACTATTACACAAATCAAATTCAAGTATTCCAATTTAATATTAAAATTATGATAATTCTCTAAGATAAATAAATTCACTCAATTCCCAGCTTTGCCAAAACTAAAAAAAAAACAAACCAAATCTCTTACTTTCACCTATCAATGTGTTTATAAGTATATACTGTCTCCCAGGAAACATCCTCAGGTATATGAAGAAATCAACTCCTATTTAGTCCACAAAGAAGTTACCTGTAAACACCAAACTGGTGTTTCTACCTCCTAAATTAAACTCAGTTTCAGAAACAAAGAAATTGTATCTTTTGCTGGTATCTATTAATCAGTAATGGATTAAACTATTAAAAGGCTGGGATCTCCGGCCTCACAGGGACTTTCTGGGGGGTTGTACTTTGAATACTTTAAAAGTCAGATTTGAGCAAAAAACCTTTTAATTATGAATTCTGACCCATGAGAAAATATGTTAATTTACTGTCAAGTCAGCTGCAACCACAGTGTGGTCTACTTCCTTTCCTTCCAAAACAATCCAGTAATGATGTCTATGCCAGTAGCAGTTCTTTTTTAACCTGCTTCCATCTCGTTTATCCTAGTCAAGATTCCTGTCTGTATTCTGTCTCCTATTAGCTAGGTGGCACTGCTGGCCAGTCTATTTATTCTCATTACCTCAGTACCAACCCCTTTTTGTTCCATTTGACTCAATTTTCCTACTCCTCTTCCTATTCCTATTCCCATTGCTTGACTCAAATTTAACTGGTCTCTTAGCTATTTGAAGCACCTACCCAAGTTCTTTGATTAGTCAGACCATCCAGGAACATGCCTATTCTTTAGTGAAGAAGTTCTGTGCATCTGATCTTCTTGTTATGAACCCATTACATTTCTGCCATTTTACTAGCAGTAAAATAAAGTCCCTGGATCCAAGAGACCACTGTAACATGACAGCATCTGGAGCTATTAAAGGAATCACCATATTCAGCATACATCCAGATGTATGTTAAAGTCAATACTTAAATTCTCAAAAAATTTTGCCACATGTTCTTTAGCTTCTGATACTAATGAAATATATTAGGACTATCCAACAATGACATAGGGACAAGATCCAGCATGTTTTTTCATTAATTCTATTTGCTAAATAATTCTGGTTCACTGCTTCTGATCAAATAGGGAGATTTCATGTTCCTTCATCTCTGAAATTAGGCATGGTCATGTGACATTTCTCTGGCCAGTACAATGTTAGCAAAAATGTCAATTCCAGCAGTAGCATAAGTACCCAATGCTAGATTCAGTATTCTTCCTTCCTGCAGCCAGATGAGTATGAAACCAAGGGTTAAGAATCCCCGTCAACCTGGGTAACAGGTGAAAGGAGTGCCTGCTGACATGTTGGACATACAGCATTAATAAGAAATAGCCTTTCATTGAATTAAACAAATGATATTTTTAAGGATATTTAATACTACAGAATTATGCAGCCCATTTTGACTAACACAGATAACGTAGAGAGCCTGAATGAATTAGTCACATGTATATATTTGATAGGCTTTATAGTCTAATTAATACCTAGGGACTACTTTTACCATGAGGAACTGAGGCAAAGTTTAAAGTTGCCATCTATTTAATTTTATATAGAGAGATAGGCATTTTCTCTTTATTTTGTCTGAAAGAAATCATATAAACTTACTCTCCAAAACATCATTATCCTTTCTTCTAAATTACAGTGCAAGAGATTAAAGTCAGCCTTTCTATTTCATGTCATCCATAAAAATTATAACTCTCATTGGACAAAATTAAAGTTAAAAGAATCACTAGATTTAGACATCCAATAACACAAATCCTATTATTATTTATTATTAATTCATCAGTAGATTAATTAGGTGTTTGTTAATTTGAAGATTACTATAGTTTATTATATTTTATTAAAATAGAAGCTTTCTATACTTACCTATACTCAAATAGTGTGACTTCCTAAGTGGCCATAATGACTACTAATAAAATACCAACACATTTTATATGTTCATACATTTTGTGGTAAATAACTGAGAACTTAATGATTAAACCATCCAGAGTTCAAATTTCCTATAACAATACATGTTCTTTGACAAAATAAAAAAGTATTATGAAATCCCTTCCAAAGCAAATTTATGTTAAATCTGTACTCATGACTTGCTAATTGTCTTTTTTTTTTAATTCTTAACTTTGGAAACTGTCATCTTTTGAAAATAAAAACCATATTTGTTTAGAAGGAATAGAGGAATGTAAGTACAAGGAGCATACTCAAATTAATGTCTGTCTTCATAATTGGAACATTTTTTATTATATTTGTCTAATTTGTTTTAAACTTTTGATTTATATTTGAAAACTACATAAATTCATTAAGGGAATTTCTTCTACAATGTCAGCCCTGCTATACTTAATAACATCCTATCATAACTGCAGAAGGAAAATTCAAGGGACATAAACCTGAAAATCCCCAATTACAGCAGGATCAAAAAAAAATCTTTCCAATAACAGATTTTCTTAGATCCTTGGCTGAACTTCAGTGCATTGTTTTAATTATAAGAGCAGGATTCACAAACAAAACAATTTTTCTTGAGAGTTTCTTGCTGAAATACATTTTATAATAGTAAGTGCCTTGCAAATCTCATTACCAAAATCTAACAAAGTACAGAACTATTACAGAATATTGGCTTCTTATCCTTGAATATTTACAAAGGTCCCATTTCCTCTTACGAGATCTTAATGCAGTTTAAGTGTATCTACTCCTAAACCAAGGTAGAATTTAACAGAAAAATTTATCATTTTAAGCTAATCAAATACATTTGTAAAGATCAGGAAAACACAAGCATAACAAAAAGTGTTTCTAGCACTCTGCCTAATTAGGTATATCTCAAATACTGTGGTATTACAAAAAAACAAAGTTTGGTGAGCTCTACAGAATCACAATTTAAATTGTGAGGTTCTTAACATTCTTTCATTATTACAAAAATAGATAATCTGGTATCAAGAATGTTTCTTACTACATCTAACTTCCCTTTAGAGTTTCTATCTACTTGTTACTTAAAAATCATATTATTGAAACCTTCCCCTATTCTTACTGATGCTCCTGTGTTGCTTTATATTTTTTGTAAATCTTCAGTGTGGAGATATTCCATTTATATTCCTTGGTTTTAAAAATTCATGAAAGTATGCTTGACCTTGTGATCTGGGTCTGCAGTTTATAAACATTTATTCATTGTTCTGTTTGTTTCCATTTGTGTTATTGCTCATCTTGTTGCTTCTGGAAACTTCTGTTATTGGGTATAAGGATAAAGTTAAATAATTTGAAAAGTTTTGTGTTAGTAAACATTTTTTTTCTTTGTTGCTTGGTATGTCAGGGGAATGTTCACATTTTCAAATGTTTGCATTCCCTATAGCACTTACCATAGCATTAAGTGCTAGAACACATCTCTCCATTCTAGCTGCTACTATCCCCTTCAAACCAGCATCATCTCTCACCTTGATTAATACAGAAGCCTCCAACTGCTCTGTGCAATGTACACATTCTACGTTCATCTTGTTTGATGATGTGTCATTGCAGACATTTCCTCTGGTATTACTTTAAAAGATGGTCTTTGCTTTGTTTACGCATCTCCAGTAAAAGAGAGTTCAGTGCCATACATTTAGCTGCCATTTATTTTTCACACAAACTTGTTTCAAAAATTTAGTGAAATCTGCCTCCCAGTAATTTTGTGTATTAATTTTAGTTCTTCTCAGTGAAGCTACACAAATTAAAGTTATTTTTTACTATTTTATATCTATAAAAACTCTGCTTTCTGGCATCTCTTCAATGTTTTAGTTCTCCTAGATATTGCTGTATGGCCTAGTTTTCAGACCCATTCACAATTCTTTGTCCTCTTCTAAGCACATTTCACTTGCCAACATCTCAATTAACAAATGACAACTAAGAGGCAACTTCTGGAATGACAATGTGAGAAGCTCTGGACTCTCCCCCTAGGGAAACAATCATTAAGAGATGAAAAGTATTAAACAGCACATGCAACTAAGGTCTCTGTAAATTGTCCTAAGGGCGCACGGATATATTTATTCAAGAAAATTCACTAAATCTCAGTAAAAAGATCAAGAATTTGTGACATTAAACCCATAATCCACTCCCTCCCCCTCTCTCCAGCTCAGCACAGTAAAAACTCTCCCTCTAAAGGTGCAGCCCAGAACACAGGACTCCTCCCATCTCTAGCTCCCAGTCTAGGGCTATAGTTCCTCCCTATGAGGGGCAGGCCACCAACATTTATGACACATACCCAGCTCTGTGTTGCAGAAGCTTTACTCCGGGCAAGAGCAGCTGAGAAGCCTGGGGCTCCTTCCTTACTTAGTCCCCTATTATAGGGCAGGACTACGCCAAGGGTGACAGACCAAGACTAACTGCCCTTGCCCAGCACCCTGCCTCTAAAGCTGAGGTGGTATTCTAAGAGAAGACGGTAACTGTCCTTCTGGTATTTCCCTGAAGTTTCAGGCTATTGCTATTATCCTGCAATATGATTCATCTGAACCTGCTAATGCAAATTCATTTAACAGTTAAAATTAAAAACCATCTCCTTTGCTTTAAACGTCTCCTAAATATTTCTGTTTTTCTAGTTGACACATCACTTTTTGACCTAACCAAGTAAACTTTAAACGTGCACTTCTCATACTTTTCATGCATATTTAATCAACCTAAGTGATGTTTTCCCATTTGCTTTCTCTCCGCTCCATTCCCAATGCAAGCATTATTGTTCAGATGCTCACTGTCTCTTATCAGGACAATTAAAATAAACCTTTAACTTCTGTTTATGAGCTAATCAATAGCAAATATTTTTGCCAAGTTAATCTTCCAGAGTTCCTCAGAAGTTACTTTCCCACTAAGAAATCTTCAAAGATTCCTCATTGCCTAAAGAACAAAATCCTTACCCTCACTTTCTTCCTATCATGTTGCCTAAACTTCCTTCTCCAGTCTAATTCCCCACTGCTCAGAGTTATAAAAGATCACTACAAATGAGGTTATTTTTATACTGAGGACAATATCTTAAAGGTTTAAAGAAAAAATATCAGTTTAGCTCGACTAACCTGTCTGTGCTAAATATTCATCACCCCATTATTTCAATAGCTAGATAAGAAATTGTCAAAATCATATTGCCATTATAAATAAATACAATATGAATGGAGTTACAATAAGGTAATTTAGTTTTAGAAAAAAGTAAAATTAAAAATAAAACAGACCTTTGAGCTCATTCAATTTGATCTGCTATAATTTCAAGGCCTTAATTTTCTTCTTTAACATGAAAGTGTAATGAAAATTTCAGACATCCTTCAAGCTGTCCATCATTCAAAGTAGTTGTATGATAAAATAAATTAATTATTATAATATTATTATAAATAGCTAGTATATATTGAGTCCTGAAAACATGCCAAAGCCTATGATAACTGCTTTACGTGCTGTATCTCATTTAATCCTTCCAACAAATTTATGAGGTATTTTGATTTCCATTCATGATATAAAAGGGAAAAAAAGCACAGGAAGTTTAAGTAACTTTTCTAACAGTCTAATGAGAAACTCAGGGTCCTGAACAATAGACTGTTTCTTTGTGAAAGCACCATGCTTAGAAAATCTTTATAAATTATGTGTAACCAATTACTTGTACATAGACTATCACATGTGGTATCTATGATGGTCCATGGAAGGGGGAAGATTGTGCTTTATGACTAATAAGGAAAGTGTGTGCTGACATGGAACGTACACAGTCAGAAAAACTTAGGTTTGAAACCCAGTTCTGCCATTTATCAGCCACATGACCTCTGGTTAGTAACTCCAGAGAAATCAGTTACCTAACCTCTCTGAGTCATGTTTCCTTAACCAAAACATGAGAATACTACTATTTACTGTATTAGTTTGCTAGAGCTGCCATAACGAAATGCCACAGTGCGGACGGACGGTGGCTTAAACAACAAAAATATTTTTTCTTACAATTCTAGAGACCAGAAGTCCAAAATCAAGGTATCAGCAGGTTTGGTTTCTTCTGAGATTTCTTTGCTTGGCTTGCAGATGGCTATCTTCTCATTATGTCTACACATCAATAAAGCTAGTATAATTTGGGTAGCTATTACCTTTTCCTATCTGTATAAATTGGTAGAAATATACATATATTTCAGTTGTTGATGTGATAAGAAAAGCTTAACATATGAACAAGTTCTGCTTCTTACAAAGACCAGTACTGTTTAAATTCAGCTACTTAAAGTTATCTTTCATTTTGTTAAAGGATTTCTAAGGAAAGAAATAGAAAATAAACATCTTTACAGATGGTAAATGCTTAATTCTACATGCACTTCAAGTAACAGTATATCCAGCTCAATAGGACTTTAGAAACTATCTCAAACACACTTATTTTGCAAATGAGGAAAATGAGCCTGACACTGGTAAAGTGACTTGTCCAAGTCACACATAAAGCTAGTTCCTCGCAGAGCATGTGCTGATTCCCAGTTCATTGTTCTTTGCCCTATTCCACACAGTCTACTGTGTTTTTTCCAGGATCAAGGGCTTAACAGTTTCCTGGAGTGATTTATTTGTTTTAGAATTAACACTTACTTCATGTCTGGAGAGATTCACAAGTAGCTGCCTTCCTAATTGACTTCTTATTTCAGCCTAAGTTCACTTCAGCTAAAAGTGAATTTTAAAAAATCTGAGTTCATCTTGTAATTTTTAAATCCTCAGAAGTATCTACTACAGACAAAAACCTCACCCCTCAAATATTATAAATTTCCCTAGTTGAAACATACATTAAAATATGTATTAACCTAACAACCAAGATTCATTATATCACAAATGATCTAGTACATACACACATTTTTCTAATACTATGAGTTTCTCAGGTGTTGCTTGATCAGTTAGGTCTCAAATCACTTTCCAAAATGCTTCAAGATCATGTGCATACCTGTCCTAACAGTACTAAACACAATGAAAAGCAATTCAATTATAATTCTCTGGAGCCACATTGATCTAAGAAAAAACACCTTCAAAGAGCCATGCATTCTTCCAAAGTTCTTCCAACGAGGAATTAACTTAGAAGTAATGTCACCTTTCTGGAGAAGCTATTGGTAAGATGCAGTCACACTTCTTCCCTTACAGGCTGTACTTCCAACAGAGAGTCCTTAAAATGTGAATTCCAACAGGCCTTGAAATGTGGATGCAAGCATGAATTTTTGATCTAATCTGATTTGGAGAAAGCAGGAGTAACAGGAAGAACAAAGACTTTGGATTTAAAGAGAGTAGTATTCAAAGAGACTCTACTATGTCCCAATTATGTGAACTTCTCAGTAAAAATAGAGATAATGGGACTTACTTGGTTTGTTGTGAAGGTAAAATAAGATAATGTTTAAAAAACATGTAAGCCTAGTGCTTGACATGAAATAGGCATTCTTTCATGGGAGTAATTATTGACAAAATGATGAGAAGAAGGATGATTGATGATGATCCATCGCTTTCCAAACAGATTGCATTATGTGGTGGTCCAGAAGGAACTTTTTATCGCTGAAATTAGAAAAACTCAAGCCCCCAACCTGGACCCTTCATTTTCTAAGAAGCTATTTTAAAGAAGTAATGGAATGCAATGTTCAGTCCACATTTCATCTATTCACTGTTGCATCTGAAACTGGCCAAAGAGACTTCAAGTAAGTTCAAGGTGTTTCTTTGCTGGAAGAGAGTGTTTTGCTCAAAGTGCTCAGTAAGAGATCGAAGCCCAGTAGCGTGCAAAACAAAAAGGATAGAAACAAGATTTGATGCCGGCGCACACAGTATGGGGGATTGCCCGTGACAGATGGTGAAAAACATTCACCTCTTGCAGACTGTAGGTCTTTCTAGGCAGAAGTTGAGAGAGTGGACCATCAACACTGCTGGTTATATAGCATGTCTTTTCTCTGTCCCTTTTGCACATACAGCACACTAGCTTTTGGGGATCTTTGGGAATCAAAAAAAACCAATAGTTGAAAACTGAACCTTACAATGTAATCAAAAACTTTGCTTAAGCTACATAACGTTTTAGAATCTGTTTTTCCCAGCAGCACAAAGAGGGTATTATGTAAAATGCCCAGTGGGACAAGGTGGGTGCTGAGTTAATGCTTATTAGCAGCATTATCACCAACCACACAGAGCATTTTTGTGAGGATTATGTTAAAAATATCATGAAAGTACTTAACAAAACCTAACACATAGTGGGCAAAATTAACTATTTCAATTTTTGTAATAACTTAGTGATTAAGTCTTAAAAGCTGCTTACTAAAAGTAGGGTTGCTTGCTGAATTAAAAATAACTTTGTGCAATACAAATCTCTAAGATGCAGGACGAATTTCTTGGAGTGCTGCCATAATGAACATGGGTGAATAAATTGGTTCTGGGGATATCAAGAAGTTTCTCTGAGTGGTTTAAGAATCAACTATGTTGATCTAAGTCTTGAAACAGTCCTTGTAAATTGATTATGTGTGTGATCAACTTATTGTGGTGTTATCAAGATGACTTAATGTACACAGAGGAAATGTAACTTCATGGTAATACTGGAATTAATCAGTATGAATTTGTTTACATATGACATCAAATTTTTTTTCTCTCTGAAGACAGAATTTTAAAATATTAATTTATTATTATGAGTAGAAAAAATTCAATGCCATAAAATTCTAATAAAGTTACCCAATTTGGAATAAATTTTATCTTGAAATTACAAAGGAAGAGGCATTTTTCACACTTGTGAGGAAATGCATGCTTTTATTACTTTTTAAGTAGAGCCAAAAATGAACAGTGGCAGAAAGTAATGATCTAATTATTTGTGTTATTTTTGCCTCCAAAACCATATCTTAGTGAGGTGTTGTTAAGGTTAGTTTGGGGAGAGTCACAGGATGATCGTCTGGAAGAAAGAGGATTGTGTCCTTCGATCCAAGTCAGCCCCTCATAGTTGGTCAGCAACAAGTAATCCAGGTCTAACCGAGAAAATACCAAGTACCAGGCTACCTCACACAAGAAAAAGCAATCATAAAACACAACTGCAAAGAGAAAATAACAGAGGATTTACAATATGCTGCTTTTTAAAATAGGGTCTTACATAAAAATTCAAATTTATATAGTTTATTTATGTATGTATTTTATATAAATTTATCTATCTGTAAATTTAATGTATACTTAAAAAAAATCTCATGTGTTTATAGTTGTTTTGTAAATGTTTAGGCATTGTATAAAATTTAATGTATTTATATGTCCTATTAGTTTCTACATATCAATATGTACTATTTAAATTTATGTGGGTGCATATGTATATAAATAAACACGGTATCCCACAGTCTTCTGAAGATGTCCCAGCTCTTCTTTTCAGACATTTTTAGTACCTATGCCATTGATATGGACATTTAGATGTAAAGAGAGCAAAGCTTCACACATATTTTTGTTTTTTAACTTTTCCTTTTAGAAAGGACCCTTTCTATATTCTAACAGAGTTTCCCACCAAAAGGCCATCAACTATCTCCGACGTAAAGCCCACCCATCATCCTTCTCCAGGCTCATTTATGCCTCCTTGCCCCCTCTCTCTTTTGATTTGAAAGGCTGAGAGGGGAAGGATCATAATTAGCAGATATGTCTGGTTGGCAAAGTGTATTCTCAGACCCTAAAATCAAATGTATTAAAGGCAAGCAAGATATAAAAGCAAATCTCTACCTGAAAGAGCTGGGAAATTCGCTCTGGATGATCCTCTTTGCCATCCTACTTGGTGTCAGTGAAAGTGCTCCCCTCTTTCTGCTCATTACTAACTCTTGCTTTGAATGCAAATCACAGTCACCCCCGCATAAACTATTAACTCACTAAGTCTTTTCTCCTCCAGGACACTTGACCTGACAGATTTAAGTGACTAGATTTTGTGAAAAAATGCTTTAAACTAAGGGCAAATTTATCTATAACCCTTAACTGAAAAGTAAATTTTGTGACTACTTCTTCAGTGGTTAATGTCAGCAGTTTTACCTTGAGTGAGAAATGCATCAGACAGCTCAGTTCCTTAGGCCCCACAATTCTTCAGTTCTATTCAGTATAATAGAATAGAATAGGCCTTGTCCATTTCATGGATTTTTTCCAGCCTAAAAATGAGACCGTTTCTTTTCTTTTCTTTTTTTTTAAAGCTCTCTACCATGGCATCTGTCCAATAAATTCTATCCAATTTTAGTCTAAAACTTTTGATTTTTTTTTCAGGTAACTCAGAAGAACTCACCATTTACTTTTCTGACCTGGAATAATAAATTGATACTGCAATTCTAGCGTATTGATTTATTTCACCTTAGCTGTCCTTTATTTTCATCCTAACTGCTCTGACCACAATTAGGTGTGAATGATACGATACTGACATTCAAAATCACATAGTTGTATGGTCTTAATCCTTTCATACATGATCTTATAGAGTTATAACCAACATTGCATTTTTAAATAAAAGGATAAGATTACAGAAGAATGTGTGGACAACCACTTTACATATTCTAACTCTGAACTCCTTAAGTGTGGGGCCTATTCCTCTCTGCTTCTGCTTCATAAGGCCTTCAACACAGCTGGGTCTCAGTGAGAGACTGTGGAACTGGTTGAGTTATTTGAAGCTGTGAATCACTTGATTGCTATTATTCATAGTTTTCAACATTTACAATTAATAAAATACATGTACTAAGATATTTGAAAATCATGATGCTGGCTCACATAAAATGAAAGAAATTTGAAACTGGAAAAAATGGGGGATTTCTTCATCTAGACAAACAAAATACAAACAGGTATCTTAACTTTAACTCAAAGAAGTAAGTAACTGCTGACCACAACAGTTTGTTAGCAGAAAAATAAGGACTAGAAGCCAGAGTTGCTGGTGTACAATCTCCTACAATTTCCACCATCATATTTCTTCTCCCATGCTAGTCTTACTTCCTTACCTACACCAAGAGAATTCAATCCCAGTAAGACTTAACAGTGACAATATAAACAGTAACAACAGACTAATATTTATCAAATACTACTATATACTAGACAATGTTTCATGTTTTGCTTTTATATATTTCCTCATGTAATCATACAATAAGTATAAGTGAGGTACATTTATCCCAATTTTACTGATGAGAAAACTCAGGCTGAAAAAGGTTAAGAAATTTACTCAAGGTCACACACCAAGAAAATGCCAGTTAACTGTGTTTAGGGAACAATCTGTGTCTCTCATCATTTTATTACCATTGCCATTCCTTTCTAATGAAAACATTTTTTATTTTTCATCTGCAGTAGCTAATATACTGTCTATAAGAATATATCTTAATGACTTCTCAAGAATTATATTATTTCAATCAGCAAATAATATCTTGATTCCCTTGGAATCATTTCCAAATTCAAAGGACAGAAAATTTAAAATCATAAACCAACTCTGTTAAGAGAATTTTTTTTACTTTAACATATTATTTACATGCCCAAAGGAATTCAGTATTGTGTCACAAAAGGTATTTGCATACTAGAAACAAAGATACAAACTGTTTCAGAAAGTACTGATGCCTGTTTTATTATATTTGATCCTAAAACAAAAATTAGTTCTCCTAAAAGTCATAACAATGATAATAATAACTAATAGTAATGCTAAGCTCATTTCCTTGGGAATGCCATTCAGTAGAGCAAGATTCATTTTCTTGTGGCTATGAATTCACATTTATTTTAAGACACAAATAAATCAAGCCACAAAGTAGTCAGAGGTAGAAGACTGTGGCAACGCCTCCAAGTTAGTGGGGGATAAGCTGCAGAATTACTGCTTGATGCTTAAGGTAATTAGTGAGTGAATATTACGAGACGTAGACTAGTGTCTGGACATAAAAATTTTAAAAGATGGTGATCCTTGAACTGATATTGACTTGCACCACTTAATAAAGGCTGCTTATTACGTGCTACCAGACACTTTGTTGAATCATTCAATTTTACTCTATCTTTGCCTAGACTGGTTATAAGCAAATGTGGTTGTTACCTTTAAAATTTGGACTTTTACACTGACAGTTTATATTAAAAAGTAGTATCTTACGAAGCTTTCTAAAATTGCTCATAAATACTCATTTGCATACATTAAATAAAAATATGTCCTGCTAATTGATCATGACAAAAAGTGCCTGAGAAAACAAAGGGGACTGGAGACATTTAGACAAAAACAACCATATACCCTCAGCTTTCAAATGTAGTTTAGAGGTCACTGAGTCCAATCCCTATCTGGTAACTGATCCCTTCTATACTAACACTATTTGAATATTTCTAGCTAGGAGAAGTCACCTGGTTCCTTTAATTCTTCATTAGCCCTAATTATTAGAAAGTTCTTCCGCATTGTTGTCAAGAATCCTTAGGAAAATCCTCTTCATTAGGCATGAGATCATCTGGTAGCAAGTAACAGTTTCCTGTTCTCATGACACCAGACTAAGATTATTACCTATGAGTTTTAAACAAGTCACAAAGATGTATGTGCCTCTCCTCAGTGTGTAGGCTACACACATAAAAGTAGGGAGAGGAAGGCAGATGTCTGAAAATCTCATGCTTTCGATGAGACCCCTTTAATTAGATTTCGTATGTGCTTTACTTTTAATTTCAGCATCTCAAATGGTGAATGGGAGCAGGGCTTAGATGTGCTACATGGGCCCAACTCTGCCCATAGAGAAGCAATTCAAGGCTTCAGTGCCTTCCACTCCCATCCCTTCTGGAATGACTGATTTACTAATCCTGGCAAAGGTCCAGCTGTAGTTAATGGCCACATAGTAGGTCATCTATCTATCCCTTGAGCTATGCTAGCTCTGGGGCCCAGGATGGTTTAGTCAGTTGAAAAGTGCCACCTTTATGCAGTGAGCACAGTAAGAGTATTTGGTAACTATTTTTGCTGGGCACAGATTTTACATAAACAAGAACAATGTAATGGTCTGGCTAATCTCTATGTTTTAGTGCCTTGACATTTCTATTACAATTAAAATAACAGAAACAATGTCTTTTGACCAAGCTCATTAAATATGTGCAGTTCTTTATATCAATTATGTCTCAAAAATGTTGCCAATTTGATTGGCAGAAAAAATAATATTCCATCAATTTTCTTTTTCTTTTTTTGATTAACAAGAAAAATAGAGCATTTTATGTTTATTGGCCATTCAATTTTCCTGATCTATGCATTGTCTGTTTAGATAATTTAGGAAGAATAAAGGTTTAGTGTGAGCAGGGAACTGAGCCAAGATGTTAAAATTCTTTGTTATTTGATAAAAGTTAGATTTGAGGCTTAGCCAGTGTGGCTAAGACCACAAGCTAGGTAAAGTTAAAGGATCTGGACACAGGGCTCATGCTTGACACAGCCTAGGTCAGGAATCATTGTCTTTTTAATTAAAATATTGTAAGTACTATCTCAGCAAAGATTTACCTACCATAAATGGAAAGAATTTACCCAGGATGAAAGTCTAGGTTCTGTAGATTTTTAAATAGTAAATCATGGGCCTATAGTATTTTTGGCTGACCTGTGAGAGGAGGCAAACATCTCCTGATCTTCGGCTAGAGTAGTACATATCTCTTATGGATGAGAAAATACAATTATTCTGCAATGTTCTTCCCAACATTCCTCCATACTGTTTCCTCTGCTACATTTTTCAGATTGTATCCAGAGAATATTCATTTCAATAGATGTACAAAGGAAAAGGGGATGGACCTTTGATGTGGTCACCTAAGTTTGTGAAATACTATAAACTGGATTCTGCCCTCAAAGAAAGACTTGTAAGCTGTGTAAGTTTGGCAAATTCAGAACTTCTCTGTCATCAGTTTCCTCGTGTGGACAATGAGGATAATATCGGCACTCATCCATCCATAGAGAAGTAGTATTAAACAAGTTAATTCAGGCAAGATAATTAGAACAGTGCCTGACACAGATTAGGCACTCAAAACATGGTTATTTTCATGGTTGTTACATCAGCATGTAAAGATTTTGAAAAACTGCAGTAAATAAATCTATTTGACTTTGTCCAGCCAGTTTTCTCCAAATCATCTGCCACCAAAACAATTACTTTTTCACCCAACATCTTGCACTTTAAAAAATGCTATCTGATTTAGCTCCTCTTACCTAATGCCAGAATCAGCAAATAGGACAGAAGCAGGAACAGGGTGACAGAATGACCATGCTTCAGGTTGCTAAAAGAATTAAGCCATTTCCTTACTTCAAGTTTTCCTGCAAGCCTGTACTGGATCTCACCAGAAATACTTAATTCATCCCATCCAAATACAATGTCAAACATAATTACTTCCATCTGCTTTGAGGTAGTAGAAGGGAAAAAAATAAAATTCTCTATGTCTTATCTTCTATATGCCTCTTATTATACCGAGACAATTTTCCTGTGCACACTTTTGAATAACAAATCAACGTGCTGGAAGATTTCAAGGAGAGGAAGTCAATATTTTCCTCTTGTCATCCTCTCTATGATAAATAAGGCACAGATTTCTATTATCCAAATGTAGAGTCCAACTTCCCTTATATTTAGGATTAGGATAAAATTAAACCTAATGTGTATTTACTGGATATTATTAAACTACTTTGTGGGAATTCTCGTGTAAGATACAGAATTGGCTTCCCTAGTGCTATGACTGATGTGACTTACCAGTATTACTTTAATAAAGAGCAAACAAGGTTCCTTAGTAAAAAGAAGAGCATCTCAGAAACCCCTCTGAAGGAGCAGCCTGTGAAAGTCTAGAGCTTTCTGTCTAATAAAGCCAGTCTGATATCTAGAAGCCTCCCCACCTCTCGCCAGAATGGAGATTATTAGATTCTTGGCACTTTGAGACAACCTCGTTGCCCAGTACAGATAAACAGAAAAACTGCATTTTGTATTTTATCAGAAAACACATGAAATGTAAATTAATTTAACGAAGGATTTTAATTTATTCACACTATAAAATACCTGCCAAGTGAACTCTTTAATCTGAATATTTAACAGTAAATAAAGATTCAAGTCGCATTAAGCACTGCAGCCCAGGATGCTATCTGCCTAACAGCCCTTAACATTCCTCAAAGGTAAAGATGCCCTGATTATAACACTGATGATTGTCTACTTCCAAAACATGAATTGGATTAGTATTCATTTGAAGGTACAGAATGTGTACCATTTTGATAGTTGAATAATCACACTTGCTTCAGGGAAAAGGCCCTGTTTTCTGTACAGGCTACCCATCTGGCATTTCTACTTCCTTAATACTCGGGATCCTTTTTCCACTTCTGCATGCTGACACTTCCTCTTTCCACTTCTGCAGGCCTGAGTTCAGGCACTACTCAGGGGTCACCTCACTCACTGCAGCAGACTCCTAACTGTCCTCTGTTCTTCCATCTACCCTCCTCTCCCACCATCCCTTCAGTCTAGTTTCTCCATGGCTCCCAGAATGAGCTTTCAAAAGTACAACAAACTGCCTAAAACTCCTTAGTGTTTCCCCAATACATTTTGGGTAAAATTCAAACTGCTCATTTGCCATACAAGTGGTCCTTCGTGACCACCTGCTCCACTCCTATCTCCTAGCCTCATGTCTCAGCAGGTTCCTCTAACATCTCCTGGAATGTTCTCCCTCCTACTTCTTCCTCCTACTTACCCTTCAGGATTCAGATCAGATCACCTCCTCTAGAATGATCTCTCATACACACACTCACACACACTCGCAGTCACTCTAGGTTGGGTACTCTTCATTGAGATCCCTTAGTGCCACGTACCAATGTGAATCTTGGTAATTATTATTGTACATTGCAAGTGTTGGCTCCTTCCTCTCTTCCTCCCTTCTTTGCCTACTTTCTTCCTTGCCTTCTGCCCTCCCTATTAGATTATCAGTTTCCACAACGGATTACATTAGATTGGAGACCATATATTTTGAGCCCTAAGTCTGGGAACAGATTTAGGTAGCAACGGTTTCCTATATGAAGTAATGAGTATCGTTGTGAATACTGATTCAGTCAATATTTGCTCATCAATTTTGTGACTGTGATGTATAGTATTTTTAAGTAAATAAATAAAAATAAATTAATAATAGATGATAGGCAAGAAATAAACCAGCCTTTAAATGAATAAGTCTTTTTTTCCATTGAAACTATTCCGTTAAGTGGCCCTCCAAAAAACTGAAATAGATTATGTGTGCTATGAGCCAAAATACCACAAACTGTAAAATACAACTTGCCTCTCTCAGCTATTAAAAGGACATGCGCTTCTTTCAATATAAGATCCTCATGAATCCCCACAAGGTACTGTTGAGAAATCAAGGCTTGATGGGCTTCTAATATTTCTAATGTTTACTAAGCCACATTGTTGGAAACTTTTTCAGAGATGACTCTCCTGGAGATTGATACCACCATCTGCACTCCAGATCTTATCCCCCAGAAGTTTTGTGATTTAATATTTTTTTTTATTTGTGGCAGTGGCCCTAGTATTAAAATTTCAGTATTATAATCACAGTAGAGGGGATAATAAAAAAATTATTCTCATGGTGGCAGTACTGATGTCTATCAGAGAAGAAAGACAGCATATGGCTCATGTCAAATAAATAAGCAGCTGATTCACTAAAATTTGGAAGAACAGACTAACAAAAAGAAAAAAATGATAATGACCATCAGAACAAACAAAAGACAAAAGAAAAGGAGATGGGATATATTCCTAGGTGTTAGTGGAGGAGTGTTAATGCTTACTAAAATGAGAACCTCCTTTGAGCATGAGGACCTCTTCTTTTTGACTCTTTTAGCCCAAATACCCAGAAAATTCTTGGCACATAGTCAGCACTCAAAACATGTTTGATGAGTAAATCAATGCATGAAGAAATGAGAATATGATTTTATTGAGTAACTAAAATGTGGACTGGATAATAAAAGAGAAATATAAAGCCTACATTTTTATAGGTTATATTAAATTTTGCTAAGGAGAAACAATAGGTCTGAGAGAGCCCTCAAATTTTATCGTTTTTTTAAATGGTCACCTAAGACTACTCACTATAAGAATTATTTCAGAGTTTCATTTATGAACATCTTTTTACACCATGACAAGCTGAATTTCCTCCACTTCTCTGGAAACACTTTTTACCTGGAAGCAAAAAGCAGAGGAGAACCTTCAGAAGTCTAATCCACGTGCTTTCACAGAGCTGAGCTGAGATCAGGGGCAGAATCATGGCCCTATTTGTACTAATTGCTGGCTGGGAGCCCCAGTAGCATCTTCTCTACCACAGAGCCACCCAAATCAAGTATGGAAGGGATGGCCATGGAAAAAGAGTTATGTTCCGCCTCCCCATGCCCCACAGACACTCAGAACATTGCACAGACTTCACGTACCAGTTTGAGCATGTGGACAAGAGCACTTTTAAAGCACAACGCTTTGGGGTCGAACTGTTTTAGATTTGTATCTAAATATACACCAGGCCAACTGTGGAACCTTACACAAGCAACTTAAACCCTTAGAATCTCAGTAGTTACATAGATAAAATGGAGCAGATGCTAACATCTATCTCATATTATTGAAAAGTTTATATAAATATTTAGCGGGAATTCTTTAGTACAGAACTCCTAGCACAAAACAGGTGCCCATTAATTTTTACTACTGTTAATTAAATGATCTCAACTTTCTTGTGAAAGAGATGAAGTGATAAAGAGAAGATACAAAAAACCTTCATTAGTTTTCTGTTGCTGCATAATAAATTACTCTCTGTCTCTATGTCCAATTGTCTCCTTTTCATAAAGACATCAGCTATACTGGATTAGGGATACTCTCAAATTAACTTCACTAATTGTATTTGGAATAATCCTATTTCCACATAAGGTCATATTTCCCATTAATGTGAATTAGTGACATTTTGCCATGTAAATTTCAATTTCCTGTTCAGAAAGGCTGCTGTAGGCAGTGTGTACCCATCTACCAAAAAGAAATGTAATAATAATAATCACTACCATTTATAAAGCACTAGCTATGTACCAGGAACTGAGATAAGCACTTTCTATGCATTGTTTCACAATCCTCATAATAGCCCTGGGATCTAGGCTTGATTACATTGCCATTTTACAGAAATTTAAAGAGATTAAATGACTTGTCCAAAGTCACACTGGTAGCAAAAGAAAGAGATGGGACTCAAAGGCAGACTTTGGGACCCTTGAGTTTAAGAGATTAACCACCACCCTGCTGCCACTCAGTACACCACAGGGAATTAGAAAAAAGTCCATGGGTGGATGTCAGGCCTTCTTGACTGTAAACATCATTTGTGTTTACACAATACCCTGCTATGTAGTTCATACTTCGTAAGTATGAGATAAAAAATTATTTTATTTAAAAATGCATTATCCCAAATTGGTATATAGTTTGCATTATAATCTTGTTTGCATTATTAATTTCCTTTCTTTTTTCACAGGTAATCCAAAGGTATACTGAGGGGAAAAATGAGAACAAAATTTAAAAATTCAGTTTATTGAACTTCTCAGCCCTCTTTTGAGTTCATGAAGGAAGGAGGGAGTGTATAGGTCTGAAAATAATTAATTGTACTAATTTTGTTGCAAGTTTAGATTGTTTCCTCTGGTTGGAAACTTAAAAAAACCATCTAGTTCAACCATCCAGGAAACAAATCAACCACTGTTATTTTGAAAAAAGAAGCTGAAATGGAATATCTGAGATGGAAACCTCAGCTGCCAGTTTGCTTGGCTCTTTAAGTTTAATTTCGATGGTGTGGCCATCGCGCTAGAGTGGTGAGCATAGGTACCTTCCAAATTAAATTGAGATTCACTTATATAAGAGGCATCATTTCAAGCCAGAATGGTTCCCAGTGTCTTCCTTATGAAAAGAATAAGGTACCTCCATTCATAACGTCATCCCTCTTCCTATCTTGAAAGCAAGAATGAATTTCCTGGCACATGCCATTTTGAAGCCTGTGATAAACGTAATTTGAGGCTTCTGCTAACAACATTCCAAATGTATTTCAGTTATTGCTCTCCAATAAAATCCATTTTTTCATCTCCTGATAAATAACTGCTCTAGGCACCAGAAACAAACAATAGGTGGTTCTTGAACTCTATCAGTCAAGAATGTTCTTGGGGAAAGACTAAGAACTGGTCTGGATTCAGAGGTGACATCTAACTGAGCAAGGCAGTGCCCAATGTTGATAAGTCAAAAGCAGAAACAAAGTCTTTGGTTTCTTCTATGATAACTCAGAAAGGCATAAAAGTATGGACATACCCAATCTCAGTTAAAAAGAACACCATTTTAAAAAAGAATGCACTTCAAGTTAATGGTCTATTTAAAATGGACCTGAGGATAATAAGGAAAATCAAAAATGCCTGATGACTCATTTAAGAATCACTGCATTTCTTTAAGATAGTTTGAAGTGAGCAAAATTAAAAATCATTAATAGCTGTGTTACAGAAATGGACAGGAGTATGCTACAGATTATGTTAATCTCTTTATTAAACTAGAAGCAATTGCATAAATTAATTCCCAAATGACTTAACAGAGTGATGGTGAAATCCCAGGGATTAAGAATGAAAAAATTAACCAAATAACCATGCCAAATCCCCCTTCCTCCACAGTCATCCTCACTCTAGTCAATCTTCACAGAAAAGAAGCATCTTCTTTCCTCAACTGTCAAGTTTGCCATTCTCCTTCTCAGAACACCCCTGTATGTCTTATTCCTCTACACAGCAGAGCTTCAGATTAAGATCACTCCTCCAATTTAGCCAGGGTCTCTCTCCCTCAGGTTTGTGTCTGCAGCATTTAATTTCCTATTCAAGCACTGGAAATCCAGCTGAAAAAATGGTATATCTAGTTTAAATAAAGAACTAAAAGTCCTAAAGAAATGCTGGTTTATCAATGTGATTACTTAGAGATGTTATTGTACAGCCTCCAAGATACAGTTTTGAGCTTGGAGTTGATTTGGGACTGGCAGAGTTCATATTTATATAGCAGTTTTTATCTATATGTGTCCTTTAAATATAACCAGGTTCCTGACAGCAGGTATGGAAATAGCTGGTATAGCAGGTATAGTAACTTGTCTACTTGCTCACAGTAGTGGGCTCTAATATTGCCCAGAAATGTCCTGCCTCAGGAGGAGGAGGTTGCTCTGCTCTGCTTCCTCACCACTCCTGCCCATTCCCCAGGCCTGCTACTGGTCTCCTCAGAGGTCAATTCAGCTCCTCATTTCCTTTCTTGTTTAATTCTGCAAGAGCGAGCCTTGCTGCTTACCTTAGAACAGCTCCCCATCTTCCCAAGAAGACAGAACATTGATAGAATACTGATGTGACCTATAAGGATATTTATTTATTGTTCTCTACCCAGAGTGGGTTCTTCATTAAAGCTTGCTATTTTGAATTGAATTAATCAAATTATAACAGCAAAATTGCTCCCAGGTTCAAACTAAAAAATTAGATTTATCAATAAGACAAAAAGTTTTTTTTCATTAGAAACACTAAGATCCTTTGAATATTTGGTATGAAAGAACCCAGTGAACATTTAATCCAATTCATTTATTTTATGTACTTTTAATAAAAGAATGCCAGTGAGGTCAAATGGCATCTAATATTAAATAGGCAGTTATTAGCAAACCTACACAGGACCTTCTATCCCTACATATCTATGATTACTCATTAAACAATGTGATAAATTCTGTACTACAAGGTGAAATAATAGACTATTTCCCACTTCTATCCCAGTCCCAGCATGACAATTCTTCATTAAACTCTGTTTTCAACAGAGAGGGTTTTAATAAAGACAAGACAGGATTATAGGCTTTAGGGATGAGGCTTGAGAAGTGCCAAAGTTAGACAGATTTCAGGACCCTGCCAATAGCACTGAAAGCATAAAAGCCAACCCGGAACAATCAAGAACAACCCTTAAATAAGAGACTTACGCCATAATATCATAATGAGTTATATATAAAATAAAACACAAAATAACCCTGAAATTTAACATTATTTATAGTCCCCAATATGTTTGTTGCAGTTGAACAGCCAAAACCAAATGAAATGCCTATAAATGATGTTGTTATCCAAATTCCTAATGGAATCTGACATTTCCTTCACCTTACAGAAAATGTTTAGTACTCTTCTATCCATTCCCCCAGGAAACAATTCAGTCAGCAGAGAATCCACGAGCACAGAAAATATATCCCTATTATGGAAAGAACATGTAAAATAAGTTTCAGCCATAAGTTCTTTGACACTATCACCCATATGAGTGAACTGGCCAAAAAAGAAATCACTTGGCAAGAGATTTTTCAGCCCTAAGATGTTCCACATGCTAATTAAGGGCTCTGTTAGGAACCTGACCTTCAGTGACAAGGTGCTTATTAAACCCCTTTGGTTTCTGCCTCTCACTGTGACTGGATTAGATAAAAATCTTACTTAAATGTTAATAAGAAATTATTTTAGCTCAGAACTTTGATGTTGCATGTGCACTGTGGATATGAAAGTCTAACTTAATACATAATTGACAGACTGCCCCTCCCCCTGGCACCAAGAAATAGATTAAAACTTAAAAAAAAATTTTTTTTAATTTCGTATCTTGGCTTTAAGGAGATTTAGCTCATTTTATTATAGCTAAGTAGATTTTCTCTTTTGCACATAACTTAGGTAAGCATAAAAACAATCAGAATCTAAGCTGGGTGACAGGTAGTATGTCAAACTTAACAAAAAAAAAAAGTATGAATAACAAAACCAAGGATCAGATGATCAGATTTAACAAAAGCACAGAAAGTTGTTGAAGACAGAAAATAAGGGAAAAAAAAAAAGAAACATTAGCAAATATAAGATAACTCCACTATTAAGTAATAAAAATAGACAATGCATTTCTCTAGTAGAATTCTGAAAATCACCTGTTGTTATTTTTTTCAAATACTGCTACTATTTGGATCCTACCCTTCATGTCCTACATCTCTGTCTTGGTAGTCTGCATTTTAATAAATTCCTCTCAAATTAATAGCCAGTTTCTGACAACCACTATTACAGAGACACAGAGAATTATTTCTGCATCCACCCAAGTACATTAATAGCCAGTAAAGGGTTTTGCCATTGAAGGAAAATTTTTACTTTATCCAATCACTCTACAATATCTTCATGTACAAAGTCCATCAATAAATATTTTATTAAAATATTTGACTGTTGTCCAATCATTCCTAATGTATTACCTTGTTAATTTCTTTAGCAATATAAAACAGTGAAAACAGAGGGGCCAAGAGAGGAAACTAGCTTTATTCACATCTGTACCTATACCAAATTTACAGAGCTCTTGCAAGAGTGGATGATCGCTCTGCATGATACATTCTATAACACAGAAATAAAAAACAGATGGATTAAATAAGTGTTCTAAGTAGTTTGGAGTAATTGTAAACCATTTATCCTAATACTTAATATGATAAAGGTTTACTATGGGGGGACATGGAAAAGTCAATGGTGGAATAAGTGGAGAGATGCAATAGGGTAGGGCACTCTCTCTCCTCTGGAATTCTACAGAATTCAAGCTTAACTGCACCTGTGAATGGCATGTTTCACTAATGTAATTCCAATAAATGTCTGTTCTGCAAGTTTGAAATACACTCTGCGAAAGAGAAGATTTTAAATGAGGTGCTGTTCTTCAAAAGGATGATTTGGTTCTTAATAGATCATTCCACTCATCATCCTGGTCTAGACAAGTATCTGATGTTACTTGTATGAAGGGAGGAATATTTGCAGAAGAACAGTTATCAAACAATTATAGAACAATTATAGTAAACAAGCATACAGAAATCAATTGCATTTCTCTACACTAATAATGAAACGTCTTCAAAAGAAATTTTAAAAAATGATCCCATTCACTATAACATCAAAAACAATAAAATATTGAGGAATAAGTTTAGCCAAGCAAGTGAAAAATTTGTACAACAAAACTCACAATACTGTTGAAAGGAATCAAACTAGACACAAACACATGGAAAGACATCCCATATCCATGGATCAGAAGAATTAATATTGTTAAAATGTGCATATAACTCAAAGTCATCTATAGATTCAATGCAATCCCTGTTACACGTCCAATGGTATTCACAAAACTAGAAATAGGAAAAGAAAAGCAATCCCAAAATTGTATTGAACTGCAGAAAACCCTGAATAGCCAAAGCTATCCAGAGAAAGAACAAAGCCTTAGGCATCACATTTCCTGATTTCAAACCATAACCACAAACTTATAGAAATTAAAAGAGTATGAGACTGGCACAAAAATAGACACACAGAGCTCTAAAACAGAATAGGGAACTCAGATTTAAACTACTGTATGTATGGTCAACTAATATGCAACAAGGGAACTAGGAACACCTAATAGGGAAAAGATACTCTCTTCAACAAACAGTGTTGTAAAAACTAAAGGAAAACACAGAGAAAAACAAAATTGGACCCCTATCTTACACCACTCACAAAAACAAACTCAAAATGAACAAAGACTTGAACATAAGACCTGATACCATAAATTTCATAGAAGAAAATGTAGGGAAGAAGCTGCATGGGACTAAATTTCAACATCCAGAAATAAATTATTTTCATCGTAAAAAATACGTAAATAAAGCACTTGTCATTTAGTGGATAGCAGTGGTACAGAAATTAAATGGTCCTATTATTTAAATGCAGAGAAGCAAAAGGAGACTCAAAGTTCAGTAACTTTATTCCCAGTCATTTCAGGATCTACACTGTGACATGTAAAAACTAAAAGGGTTTAATGCATAAATATTTACCATGTGAATAGTATAATAGATTATTTTATTAAGCAATCCAACACATTTGGCGATGAATCAAAGATCATCCTGTCATTTTTCACTATTACCATTGTTTTATAAAATTTAACACAATGTAAAAGTTTATCTTCTGAAATTTGGCTACAATTTTAAGCACTATTTAAATCTGTTTTTAAAAGCAGTGCAGGAAAATAATAACCAGATTTTTGACTTATTATAAATTCTAAATGGTCTATTAAATAATTATATGGATAAACAGTCAATGAAATAAGATTACTCTCAGTTTTCTATTCTCTACTACTGAGCAATTATTTTTCTCATAATCTTTTATTGAGTGAGACTCAAATCAGGCCTTAAAATGAAACTTAGCAAGAACAAAGTCTATAAAAGAAACAATGCAAACAAGTCTAAAAACATCCTGCAATTCACAGTCCTTACTCTTCTCCAATTCAATCACTTTGTTTTAGGATTGCCACTTATGAGTAGAGTTCAGGCAAGAAGTGCAGTGCTGCTCAGGAAAGCTGTGTCTGAGAAAGAGACTTAATTCACTCAGCCTGGTAGAAAACCCTCAGTAATGCAGTTACATGATATAGTACTGATTATCGAACCTAGTAGAAGGTAAGCATCTCCAGAACAATCTCCCGAACAGTCAGGAGGAATCAGAGGGAGAAAAAGATCTCATGAGGATGGAAGGAGCTTCTTACACCCAACATTAATGAAACTTCATAAAGTTCCACAATCCCTTATCCACAACTCCAAAATATGAGAAGTTCTGAAAAACAAAACTTTTTTTCCAAATTGCACTTGACAGCAAAATGTAACCTAACCAACATAAGAACTTCATTCATTCCACTTAGTATGAATATTCTTAAGTTACTCTAAAGAAATACTAACACGTTTGATTGTGGGATATTGCTTTAGACCCAGATGGTGACGCTACATAATATATTGTATAGGTATCACAACACCTCTATAAAATTAGAATGATTTTTTGAGAAAAATTAAATTCTAAAATATTTTTGACCCCCAAAGAGTAAGGGATTATGAACCAGTATCTTTACATGGATCTGCTGTCTTTTCTGTCAACCAAATCATCACCATGAGGCTTACTTTCATATCCTAAGAGGTGACAGAGTAGATGTGAGGAAAAAAAAAATAACATTTACAATAATTTCAGATTGTGATAGTGTGCTGTAGACTCCTGTAAGTGGTATGACCAGAAAAGATCTCTCTGAAATAACTTTTAAAGTGAGACCTGAAATGAGAAGTCAATACACTTCTCTTAGTACAATAAACAGGGACATAAACATCCCAAGCAGACAAGATGGCAAGTGTAGGTATGAAGGTGGTAACAATTTTGACATTTGTGAGAACATGAAGATGACCATGGAGCACAGTAAGTAGGATGAAGGAAGGTAAGAGGTTAATCAAAGAGAACAGATGGGGACATAGTCCAGGGTAAAGAAGCTGGATTTTTGTGCTAAGGGTATTGAAAAAATAATGGAGGTATTTAAGTGAGGAGAAGGACATAATCGGATTTATGACTTTAAAAGACAACTCTGGGCGTGAAAAGACATGGCAAAACCTAAGTGTATGAGTGAAAAGAAGTGAAAGAAGCCAATATGAAAAGGCTATATACTGTATGGTTCCAACTATATAATATTCTGGAAAAGGCAAAACTACAAAGATAATTAAAAGATTGATGGGTGCTAGGGTTTTAGGAGGAGGAGAAGGATGAATAAGTAGAGCACAAAGAATTTGGTGGCAGTGAACATACTGTATATGACATGTTTATGGTGGCTACATGTCATTAAACAATTGTCTAAACCTATAGAATATACAACTTAAGAATGACTATAGACTTTGTGTGATAATGATGTGTTAAGGTAGATCCATCAGTTGTAACAAACACACTACTCTCTTGGGAGATGGTGATAACAGGAGAGGCTACATATGTGAAGGGGTACATGGTATATGGGAAATCTCTGTACTTTCCTCTCAATTTTGCCATAAGCCTAAAACTACTCCCAAAAAATAGTCTTTAAAAAAACATAACTTTGACTGATTTATGGTGAATAAACTATAAAGAGACGAAAGTAGAAAGAAGATCAGTCTGGAGGCCTTTTCAAGAGAACAGGAGAGAAAGGATGATGAATTGTACTAGAGTGGTAGATAAGGATGCAAGTTAATTCTTTAGAAGGTTAATCACCAAAACTTCTTAATAGATTATACGGGAGGGAGCAGGCAGTGAGGAACAGAGGTGAGTACAGAATTGTTTACGCTAGAATCATGAATTCTACTCTGGCTATTGTAAGTTTTATATGCCTTTATCAAGATAGAGATGTCAGTGGGCATTTTAATACACAAATCTAGGGTCCAGGGAAAGATATATTTGGGAGTCATAAGCTTATGGATGGTAGTTAAAGCCATGGTAACCCGGGGGGGTTCATGAAATGACTCAGGGAAAGGGTACAAGTAGAGAAATGAGGTTGCCTGGGATCAAGACCTGGCAGACTTCAAAATTTAGAAGTCAAATGAAAGTTAATCAGAAAGAAAGCCAGTAAGAAAGGAAGGGGAATAGAGAGTAGTATTGTGGAAACAAAGAGGGAAAAAAAAAAAGTATTCCAAAAGGTCAACTCTGTTTTGTACCGGAGAATTATCCAGTAAGAGGGCAGTGAAGTATCTAAATATTTTAAACAACCTTCACTATCACTTCATGCTTGCTGGCAAGTCCATGAGGAGGAGGAAATACCATTAACTGAACCACAATTATAACCCAGTGTGAGTTCAATTGGTAAGCAGTACAGAGTTCAAAGTAAAATACAAGGACACTTGCTCCCTCTGCTCCCACTGTCCTCCAAATGGTGAACCCCACACTCCTTCTCTCAGCCCCAGTTTCAACGGTCTCTAAGAAGCCCATTCTAACCAGCCAGAGGCCAGGAGGTCCCAGGTTACATGCCTTCTTTGGAGAGTGTACTTCATGTATTACAACAGTGTGTTCAAAATCCTTCAAGGATAAACTCAATGCTGGAGGTTGGGGGAGGGATATATTCTTGTATCCACTATTTCCAATACGAAAAGATAATATGTGCTTAACAAATGTCTATAGAAAGATTATCATTCTTTTAATGAAACTTTGCTGCGACTGACAGTGGGTGGAGTTTGTTACAATAGCAGACTAAAATAGTTTCAGCATCACCAAATGGCTTTATGCTGAAACAAACTTAAACTCAGATTTAAAATAATCCCTTTTTTCCAAATCATATGTGATATAATTTGAAAATCACAAACTTAAGCTTCCTATATATAAACATTTACCCAATTTGTCTTGTTATAGGGCTAAGAATTCCTCTAATATTAACTCATTTTATTTTAAAATTGTGTAACTTGTACAAGCATTTCTTGAAAGGAGTCACATATTTAATCACTGTCAACCATCCTCACCTTAGCTGAAATTAGTTGGAATAGTTAATTAGCATCTTTTAGTCATGATACAACATGATCCAAGACTGGTAAGCTTTGGAGGAGGGGTAGTGTTCTATTAAGATCTAGGGGCCTAGGATTAAAATAAAAGATAAAATTATCAAAGACCATTTTTCATCACTATACCAGGAGAGTCAAACAATGTTTCAGAGATAAAAACTGGCTTAAAGAGGTAGGTATAAGGTCCAATTGACAACTTCTTCCATCCTACTATGGACACAGGGCTAGCAAAGTAGCACAGCTAAGATTCAAGACAAGTACTGTCTGGCATGAAAGTCCAAGCTCTTTCCACTGTTTCATGCTTCCTCCAACTCCTAAAAATCTACTCAGATAACTACCTACTATTCAGCCATAAAAAACTATAACATAATGCCATTTGCAGCAACACGGATGTCCCAGGAGAGTGTCACTCTAAGTGAAGTAAGCCAGAAAGAGAAAGAAAAATACCATATGAGATCACTCATATGTGGAATCCAAAAAAAAAAAAAAAAACATAAATACAAAACAGAAACAGACTCACAGACGTAGAATACAAACTTGTAGTTGCCAAGGGGGAGGGGGAAGGAAGGGACAGATTGGGAGTTCAAAATTTGTAGATAATGACAGGCATACGCAGAATAGATAAACAAGATTATACTGTATAGCACAGGGACATATATACAAGATCTTGTGGTAGCTCACAGTGAAAAAAAATGTGACAATGAATATATGTTCATGTATAACTGAAAAATCATGCTCTACACTGGAATTTGGCACAACATAGGCATGTAAAATGATTATAACTCAATAAAAAAGGTTTTTTTTAAAAAACTTTTTTTAAAAAAAAATTTGCAGATATTGCATTTTTACAAATTGAATATCTGTGACAACCCTATGTCAAGCAAGTCTATCACCACCATTTTCTCAACAGTATTTGCTCACTTTGTGTTTCTGTGAAATATTTTGGTAATTCTCTCAATATTTCAAACATTTTCTTTACTGTATTTGTTATGGTGATCTGTGATTAGTGATATTTGATGTTACTATTGCAAAAAAACTGGCTTGCTGAAAGCTCAGATGATAGTATTTTTAGCAATATTTTTAAACTAAAAAAAAAAAGATAACTACCCCCTGAGGAAAGTATTCCTCTTTTGCTCCTAATTTATACCCCAGCTCAGCAACTTAATATTTGTCAATTTAAAAGTCCACATAGAACAAAAGCAAAGGTCAGTATTATTGGTAGTTAACATATTCAAACAAAAGACCCAGGTCTGCTCTGCCAAAGAACTCACAGTTAACACATTGCTCCTGGTCTAGTCAGAAATTCATATAGGTTCAATGCTTACTATGTGTCAGGCACACAGTTCTTACAGATATATTACTGCATTTATCCACCACAGTAACCCAGAGAAGATGTAGTTTCCTCATATTGTTTAGATTAGGAGACTGAGGTTCAAAGAGAAGAAATAATTTAGATAATGTTGAACAGCTGACAGGTAAGTAACTGATTTGCTTCCATGTAAGCAAAGCAATTAGTACAATTATTCCTAGTCACAGTCTTTCTGCCTCCAAATCAAAATTCAGTAATTTTTAAAATGTGTTGGACTTTGAACTGTTTATATATTTTCAGGAAAATCTATTTAAATTGTCAAAGAAATTTTAACCTGCTCCTCATGTCCACTCTTAGCTGTTACTCGGAAGTTCCGGGATCAGTATTTCTTTAAGCACCAAAATGGCCCAGAGCCAAGTAGTGAGACAACAATCTTCCTTCTCCCAATCTAACTCATCAGCATTAGGCTGTGCCAACAGGGCACAAATGTAACTTGGATACAAAGTGAAACATTCAGTCCAAACCCAGAGGGTTCTGGCCGACATGATGCCAAATAGATTGTGTGATTTTTTCTTTACATAAATGCCCACCTACTACAGAACTGTCTAGTTCTTGTGATCTCAAATAAATGAGTCCTTACGAGTTTGGATATTCACTTTAGGTGAAAACAATCTCTATAGACCATAAAACATGTTGTCATCCCTCTGTAGAATAAATGACACAGTAAGAAACGCCAAGAAAAATTATTATATTATCTTCCCTTCATAAGTCACTCATCTAATAAGCTATATTACTCCTTCTCAGCTCCATTTTGGTCTGTATATTGTTCCAGGTGAATAGCTTGTCTTCTCAAAGACATAAGTTTCCCAGAGTCAGCAGAGAAGGGGTTTGGGTTCTAAACAACTGACCCCTTTATTGGCCTCAAGCCACTGACAACAGAATCAGTATATTCCTGATCAATTTAACTTGAACTTGTACAATTTTTAAAATGAAGGAAGGCAGACAAGCTCCTGGCTGTTTTCACTTTTAATCCCTTTCAACTTTTCTACTTTTATGAGGCCTTTAAAAAATTTATAGCTCTTTCATTTCCAGAGAAACACAGGTATTTTTCATATTTAAATCTTATTTCTCATAAGAATTATATCTCATATCTAATAAGAATTCTGAAAAAAGAATCACAAATTGACAGAAGCTGAGTACCAGGTGGCATCCCCCAGGTTCTCTCATCTTGTACGTGACAGAGCCAGAACCTGAATGAAACTTTCTACCACCAAATCTTCTGTTCTTCCTAACTAGGCTCAAAGACTCCTAGTTCTTCATATCCGGGATATGAGGGAATGAGAACTAAATTGAGAAAGGCTCACTTGGTTGCTTCCTGATTGTATGAGCCTGGGCAAGTCACTGAGCATCTCTGTATTCCAGTCTCTTCTACCAAGAATGAGAATAGCCAGGACCTTCCCCTACAGAATCCTCAACTGGTCTTCCTGTTTCTACTCTTGCCATCCTCAATTCATTCTCCAGGATGCAGTCATAACAGTATTTTTTTAAACATAAAGGCCCTTTGCTTTCCTATACACATCTTCCAATATTTTGACTTTGCACATTGAACTGAGCAATGAAAAACTTCTCACTATTATTTACAAAGCCCTACATGATCAAGCCTCTGTTGCCTCTTCAATTTTATCCATATCACTCCCTATTCAGTCACTATACTACAACCACCCTGGCTTTTTTTCACATTCCTCAAACAAACCAAGTTCACTTCAGTTTCACAGCTTTCACTCTGGAAGCTGCCTCTGCCTGGAATGTTCTCCCCATGGCCAACCCATTCTCCTCGTTCAGGTCTCAGGTTAAAAACCATCTCCACAGAGAAACCTTCTCTGTTCTATCTGAATCTTTCTATGTAGTATCTACCTGGGCCCTACACCTCAATCTTGACCCATCACCCCATTTCTTTATTTTTACAACACTGCTCATAAATTATCTTGTTTACTTTTTTGCTTTTCATTTATTTTCCCTTTTCTCACTCTCCACTCCCAAACTACAGTATGTCCTCCACAAAAGTAGAGACTGTCTTTCTTACTTACCAGTCTATCTCTATTATCTATTGTATCTCTAGTGCCTAAAAACAGTGTTTGGCAAATGCCAGGAGCTCAAAAAATACTTTTTAAATGACAAGTCACCTGTAAAAACCCATATAAATAAAAGATACAATCATTGTAAATTCAGATCTCAGATTTGTGACCTTCTGCTTTGAACTGGGGCCAAAGCTTATTGTCCCATTGTCTACAAAAGAGTATTATTAAGCAGATTTTTTTAAGAAAAGAAGAAATTTTGGATAAAATTATTTTTAGTGTTAAAGCAGTAACTGAGGTCAAATGTATCATCTGTGGAAAACCAAGTCTTGACACTGAAGTAAGGCCTGTAGGGACCTCTCATAGATTATAGTGCTTAGTTAATAGATTACAATTTTACATCTACTTTAAGGTAATGAAACAATATTTAAATTTTCTTCCCGTTCTTCTAATTCAGACTTTATTAATTTAGAACACCTACAGATGTACAGAAATTGCCCACCACAATCTTCTTACCTTACCCACCTCCTCCCTTGCCTTCTCTTCCCAAAACTCTTCAGGATTCTGAATAATTACTCTTCTGCCTTAGGCAAGAGATAGAGAAGACTCAGTCCTGGAAAGGAAAGGTCTCCCTACTCTCTGGAAGTTAAAAAGAAACCATTCATACTAAAGTAATGAGCTACCCAAGATGACTCCAACTCAAGATTTTTCCCTTCTTTAAACTCCACATAGACTTGCAGTCAGGGCCAGCAAACCTCTTTTCAGTGATCCTCTATGATTATTGACCCTTAAGTTTAAAATCATAACTAAGTGGTAAACATCTTTGAACAGGGTCTATATCTTATATTTTATTCTTATCTCCAAAGCATAGGACTTAATAGATATCCAATAAATGCATATAATTAATCCCTATCAATTAATATAAATTAAGCACATCTTACTATACTTATCTTTTTTTGATATTTCCTACATCTCTCATAAATGCATGTTTAGGCTTACAAAGAGAAGAACAAGTACTAGCACATAAAATACTAAAATGCAGAAAAGTTCCTTTAAAAAAAAACTGCTTTATCACACAGCTTATAAAACTGAACATTAATTGATGCAAATGTGCTGACATACATTTTAATGTTTTTATTTTCAAGTTCATTTAACAAGTGTTGCTCTTACTTTACTTTCCAGAAGAGAGATTTCTTCATGCCTGTGTTAATTTGTTTATGATTTTAATATTGATAGTCATTTAACACTTTTCCATCAGGAGTTTCTGGACTTTATACCCACTAAACAGCTCAGAAGTAACCTTGCCAGAAAGAAAAGGACGTAAGATTAAAGAAATGGGGCGGAAAGGAAAGAGTCATTCATTGATAATACTTGGGGAATATAATGTTTCATATTATTACTCTAAATATTAATTCCTTGAGGTTCTCGTCAATCAAATGATAGAAGTCAAAGGGATGATGACAAGAGATTACTTCAACCATCCTCCTACTGCTCAATGTTAAGTCACTAAGAAATGTGATGTATTCCTTTTCATCTCCACCTACCAGCTTCCCTGAGGAATTTTCCCATGTGAGAAATTCTCTCTCATTTTGAAAACTTTCCCTCCCTCACCTAGCTTTGTCATATTTAGGGAAACTCTTGAGAAAATCATTCCTATTAGCCTGACAAATGATTTCTGACCTCAAATGCTTTGCTTCTCTAACACTGCCTCTGAGCTAGGAAACAGCAAGAAGCTATAAAAGATCCCTTTAACAGCAGAAGGCAGAAACTCTTAGTCATGCTTCACTGTTTTCCCAGCTACTTTTATTTCTACTGCAAGACTAAGCTTTCAAATTGACAGTGACTATAAACAGAAAGCTTAAAAACTGGATGGAAGAAACTAACCAACTATTATTTAAATACAACTTTGACCTTCTTTTGAAAAATAAAACATTTAAATTAATTTGATTTCAGAATATGCTCTTCACTATTTTGTTTTTAAATATTCACAGAAAAAAAATCTTTTTTCTCACCTAGCTGACCTATCCAACTACATTCAAAGAACTATTATCTATTATCTACCATTAAGTAAAGTAGCCCTTTGATCCTTACCTTGAATGAAAACACATAAAGTCACCAAGTGAGAAGCATCTCAACTGCTAATCATCTTTTATTTTTCAATTTACCCTTGTGACTTTTAATTTGGGGTCTTAAACTTAAATTCTGTTTTATTAAAATACCATCCCATACCAGTCTGTTAAACTGCTACCTTTTGTTCACTATTTTTGTTCCAGTGACTGCTTTTTCAGATGCTCCCCAGATGTCATAAGCAATGACAATTCAGATCTCATCTTTCAAGCCTGTAAAAGTGGAGTCCCTATTCAACTTATCTCTAGAATTCAGAGTTAGCAAAGTTGAAAAGGGGAGGCATTCAGAATATTCTAATGGAGAACCATCACTAAAACCTGTAGAATTACTCATGAATACTGAGGTCTCCAATCCCATCTAGTGAAGAGGCACAAAAGAATCTGTGTTAGAACCAGTTCACCCATTCATGAATATCTGTCTCTAGGGTCAAATTTGGGGCGCTTTTAAGAATAAAAAAAAATTATAAAAACAAGTAACTGAATAAAGATCAATAACTTGAAAGAAAGATGTTGCCGGGGAAAGGGACAATAAAGTTAATCTGTTAATACAAACAATATGAGGTGAAAGCCCTGCCTTGTGCAGTCTGACCCCTGAGAACCCCATTTCAAGTTGAACTTGATCTCTACAACTAGCTGTATTTTTCAGACTCCAGGAGGCCCTCGCCTTAAAGTCACCTGCCTCCCATTCCCCATGCTATTTGCTTCCACCTTGCTCTTTCTGTTTGATATCTTAAAATCCAAATCCATAAATTTGGGTAAAAAATGCACAGGCATAAATTAGCTTCCCCTTAAATGTGCTTAGAAGGACAGACTTCCTCTGGCTCTCTTAAATGTGTCCTAAAAAACTGAAATTCAAGGCTGAATTAAAGCAACCACTGCTTGCCCAATTATGAGACTTGTTAAGATTCTCATACTCCAATGATCTTCTGATTTAAATTTGGCAAATATTTATCTGGCATAAAGAGACTTTTAATGTTCTAGCTGCGATCTGAATCAGCTCTCAAGTTTCTAATTATCTGATTCGTGTATTTTACTACAGTCGATGAGACTCAAAATTTCTACATAGACTTACTTACTTCTCTCTGAAAAATTTCTGTGACTGAGACACCTGTCTTTGAAGAGCACACAAAACGTGGAATCAGACGACCACATGAAGAAAGACCTGGCCACATATTTGAAGGGCAAATCAAAGGAAGCCAAGAGGTAGCATCTGGCATTTGTCAGTTGGCTTGCCAGGAGGAAGCAAGAGGTCTACCAAGGAGCTGCTGGGATGCCAGGAAAATCTGCATTGGATTTGGGATGCAGTGAAGCAGCCAGATAAACAACAGGAAGACAGACAACAATTTTTAGTGCCTCCAGACAGGTCACTATGATCTAAAGAAGATTTAGCTGATGTTCAGCAGACTACCAGCAGACTTTTCTGGCAATGGCAGACATAATAAACCCATTGAAACATGATTCCCTCAACCCCAGTATAAATAATCTATAGTAGATGAGGAATGGTAGACAACTCAGGTATATTTTAGTGTTATTTATGATGATGGGCTACATATTTCACAACAATGCTATAGAAAGTCATTGCCAATCATCAAGACAAGCATGTGAGATGTAACTTATTAACCAAAATACAGACTCTAAACTGATAAAATATAAATAATACGTGTGTTCTCAGCCCCAGATGGGCTACCACTACAAAAATCAAAAGAAAACTTAAGGTCAACTGGAAAGGCAGATTTATAAAAGATAAATTCTAGTCTATTCTATTTATATTAACACAGAAAGGATTTTTATATATGCAATAGATGTTGGCTGATGGGAGAAGGCACAGTGGGCATACTTTTGATATTGTTCAACACAGAATTCTTCATGGGAATCCATCCTAAAAATGAGGCCAAAATTATCCCACTCTTTGACTACTAACTGAGTATTTTCAAGAGAAAGGTAATGCTGACCGAATTTTATTTTAATCTACTGTGAAACTATCTCTGGCTACAAAAAGTAGAGACTCTAACAAAGGATTAACCCGTGAATTTTTGTATCTGTATACCAAGAGACTATCTGTTGAAAAGGCACTGTGATACAATGGAGTAGGTATGGATTTGGAAATAAAAGATCTGCATTGACCTGAGAATCCAACCTCATATTCCCCACTTATTCTTAGCTGTGTGACCTTGGGTCAGTCACTTCATATTCTTGAGACTGTTTTTCTTCTGGAAAAAGGCAATGTGAGGGTCTCCTCACAGGGATTCTGTGCGAGTTAAATGAAATCTTGTGTGTGAGAGTGGAGTGATTACTAAAAATTGACTATAGCACTTATGCTTATTCATTTTTCATCAAAGAATAGTAAATCAACTAATTTTATTTACAGCAAAACGTTAAATAAATTTCATTCAAAAAGGAGAAGGAAAATAATTTGGAAGATTTTAAATGAAAAAAAAAATTTTTTTGAAACTTAACATCTTTTCCCTGCATTAAAAAGAGCCAAATACCTGCTATCAAAAACAGGATGGCTTTCAGGCAGATTCAAAGCCCCTCTCTCCTGATGTCTGAGTTCAGCTGTGGCCTCTCTTGAGCTCTTCCACACCGAGGATTGCCCTCTTTACAAGCATGTTCGGAACAACACAGGAAGTGTCTGTTCATGGGCTTCAGAAACACTCGGTTTTGAGAAAGCTCCTTTGAACGATATCAAGGCAGCCATTAAATTAACATGAATGAAAAGACGGGTTACGAGTATGGTTTCTAAAAAGGTAGCGGCTTTTTTCACCCTTTGTTGAGAGTCCTTCCCCTGTAGGTCCGAGATCGACAACAATGTCCCCTAAAGGTCAAGAAAGTAGGCGAGACGGGGCTAAAACGGATACCCCTCCGGTTGAACACTGGAAAGGGGGTGCCTGGAGGCAGGGCTGGCGTCGTGGGCTTAATGGGCGACACCTGAGCAGTCATACACCGGGCCCATAAGTCACACTTAGGCGGACCAGTCTGTTTCAATGCTCTGCCACCACAGTCTTGAAATTCTTAAAATTTAGCACAATTTCATTTTTCTCTGTACTCCGCAAGACCCAGAGGAAACACAGGGGGCCCTCCAACCTCCGCGAAAATACACTGACAAATCGAAAGAGCTGCAACAGGGGCCTGTGGTGACTGTTTCTGACCCGGGACACAACCAGCGACTCTGGTGTCTCCCGTCCTAAACACGGAGGAGTCCCAGCGGTCCCCCTGCCCACCTGAAAAAAACTCACAGGAGCCGGCTGGACGACGCGCAGACCGGGGAAGACTGGGCAGCCGCCCGACACGGGCCTCGTGAGGCGAGGGGACGAGGCGGCCTCCAGGCTGGACGCGCCCCCTGCACCGCACGCAGGGTCCGCCCTCAGCGCGCGACCGTCCCGGGCCGCGGGGGGCGCCGCGTCGTACAGTGCCCGGCCCGCTGGCCCCTGGGCGGCCGGCTCCTCCTCAGACACAGCTCAGGGCCGCGTCTGGCCTGGGACGGGCCGCGGGCACTGCCCTCCGCTCTCCTCCTTCCCCGCAGGCCTCAGTGGACCTTCCGCTCTCTCGCCCCCGCCCCCACCCCATGTGCGCAGGCTCAGTTCCCCGTCGGCCCCAGGTGCGAGGAGCGGCTTCCCTAAACCCGCGCCGCCCCCGCCCTACACCTGCTCCTCTCAGGCCGCCTTTGACAACCCCCAAGTTTCTGCATTTGCAGAAGCTTGGCCTCAGAGAAAAGAAGGCGTTTTGTAAAAGCGACGAATTGGGATGAAACTTTTTGAACTTTTCTTCCCAAATGCCAACGCTTCTAGTCTGGCATCTCTTGGCTTGGTAACAAGCCCCTCAGAGCAGTCCGAGTTCCTGGGGGCTCGAGTGCTCTTCGCGCCGCACCCGCCCTGACACTCCAAACTCCTGGGCGCGGATCCCCGTTATTCTACATTATCAAACAGCAGCAACCTGTTTCTCTGAGAGAATTCAGCCCCTTCAGAATCCTTCCAATTATTTCTTTTAAGCTACAGTCTGTTCCCTTTAAAAACTGGGGTTGAGAAGAAGAAGAAGAAAGGGAAAAAGGACCAGGAAATTCTGTCCGTTTTAGTCCAGGCTGCCTGAAGCAAAGTATTCCTCTAGAAGTGAGTGTGCTCTGAGACCCTTGGAAATCATGACCCGGGCAGAAATTTGCTTGGTCCCACAGTGTCATCTAGGGGATGACTGGTGAAATGACAGCCTCCTAATCCTTTTTCTGCTGATATTTATTATCTGCAAAAACACACATTCAGGGTCACAGGGCACAATTTCTACCTTCTCTTCTCAAATCAGCTGGCCTAAACACCCATGACGAAGAGGGATGGAAATTCTTCTGGGTTTTAGGATAGAAGAATGAAATGATACAATCTGGCATATTCAAAGGATCCCTCAGGGTACTGTGTGGAAAGTAGACTTAGAGGTGGAGGGTGGAATCTGCTGGGAGAAAAGGTAGAAAACTAGTGCTAAAGTTTAAACAGAGAGTGTGGGGGTCACTGCCTGAAGTGGCATTTGCGAGAGAAATAGCTGGGTGGGGGAGAATTTTGAAGGATTTGCTGAAGAATTGGACATAGCTCATGGAAGAAAGATAGGTGTCAAGGATGACTCTAAAGCTTTTTACCTGAACAACTAAAACAACTCAGTTGCCATTTGTTCTGTTAGGCTTGACCAAAGGAAACTCAGTCCAAGGGCATCCCACTGAAATAGGAGGGAAGGGGCCAGGACACAACCACTGAAGGAATGACACAGCCACTGAGGAGGACAGGACAAAGTGGTTAGAACCAAGGTGGCAGAAGTTGCGACTTCCAGTAGACCTTGAGCCTCATGTTGCACCCACAGGCTCAATGACAGTTCCCCAGCTGACCATAAAAGGTCAAAAAGTAGGCAGGGGGCGTTTCCTGGAAACCCTCACCCCTTCCCCAAAGTAGTTGGGATAATCATCCTGCTCATTAGCATATGAAATTACCAAGCCCATAAAACCCAACAACCACGCACCTCTTGGTTGTTCTGGCTCTGTCGCTCTCTCTTGCCTTCTGAGACATCCTGCACTCTGTCTATGGAGTGAGTATCTACTTTTACTTAAAACTAAACACCTCACACCTCTTGGCTTCTCTTCCTCTCACCCTTCTGAGATGGCCCACATTCTGCCTGTAAAGTGTGTATCTCCTAAGCCGTTTTCCGTTCTGAGTGAGACAGACTGCACTCTGTCTATGGAGTGTGTTTCTCTCTAAATAAACTTGCTTTCAATTTACCATGCCTTGCTCTTGAATTCTTTCTTGCACAAGGCAAGAACCTATTCTCTCACACCACCAGAAATCCATACAAATAAAATCCCAAGTAGGTAAAATCTCACTTGAGGTAAGAGAAGAGAAGCTGACCACTCCCCATTCCCTGACTGAGGATGCTCCCCTTTTTTGTCAGACCTGAGCTGGAGAGGAGGCGCCTCAAAGTTAAAACAACTTCAAACTATGTATTCGTGTAGTAAAATTGGAGGTGGTAATTATAACTCAGAATTTTGTCTTAAGTTATAGTCAGGAAAGGCATGGGGTAGTTGAAGAACTATCCCAAAAGAGAGGATTTCAAAGCAAGAGTGGGCGACAATAAAGTTTTTTGATAGTTATCTCCCATGTGTCAGGCTTTTCCAATATCAATTATGTAAAAACTCAAGGATCATTAGCTATTTTTTATCACCTATGTATTCTTCATTGTGTTTTATAGTGCCTTGTACATTGGAAGTCCCCACATATTTATTTGTTCATCCAAGTATTTAATGAGCAACTGCTATGTGCCCAGATGTTTAGGGGACAGAGATGAATAAAACATGGTTTCTATCCTCAAGGACACATAAACCTCATGGATGATATCACCAGTAGCAAGGAAAACTACAATATACTATTTGAGTGCTACCAAAACTCAGGAAAGATTGTCTGGGGAAGCTGGTAAGTGACCCAGTGAAAAAGACAGTTGAACTGCTCAAAAAATATGTTAAATTTAATGTGTGTCTCTTTTATTACTTGATGAAAATATACAAACTTAGAAGGGGCAACAATGTCAGATTTTCAGGCCAGAGAAATTCCTATGAACAAGGCTGAGTTGCTCTCTTTTAATGTTCGAAGAGTGTGAATGTCCTCCAAACAGGAGTCAAATGCTGGAGGGTAGTTGCCTGTCCGTCCCCCCCACCCCACCTTCTCCCACCCCGTCAAGAAAGCACTTCATACTTCCAAGAGACTGTCTATTGGATAGAACTTCAGGTACTCCTTGGCTATGTCTAGTCTCAGTTTTCCTGATTAACTTCCCATCTCAGTTTACTGGTACTTGAAATGCTACAGTAATTTGTGTTCTAACTGAAGAAGTATAAAGCAAACTAACAAACTGACTTCCCTAATGCAAAACTGTTTGCTGATTCATTCTTTACTGAGAATAACTTTAACCCAAAGACTATGCTCCAGGAAGGAGGTATCAGGCTGATAATCTGCAAATAGACAGACCGTCCGGAGATCCTCCAGAGATCCTCCTGAAGATTCAATGAGGTTAAGATGAATGTAGCACTCTGTAAAATGCCCTGATTGTCATCACCTTTTCTGTTCCATCCAGTTTTTATATAAAACCTGAATATTCAGTCTTTAAGGCATTAGCCTGCTATGACTCCCTTTGCCAGGCTAAACAATAAAGCTTCTCCTTGCTCCCAAAACTCTATCTCCAAGTTTGAATCTGCTTTTCAGGGTGCAGAGGCCAATTTTTCAGTGACATAATCTTTAAGGCTTGACCTCAGTTAAAAAACAGGTGCCTCTGAACAGAGAGTATACTATGTTGGGAAATAAAATTTAAAACAAAATTTCCTCCCAACCCAGAAAACCTCTTCACAAAAATAGAGAAAGAAAGCAATTTTATTACTGAATAAGCATTAAACTAGAGTGTAATGAGCATTATAGATAGCTTTTGAAGAGATTGCAAAGACAGAAAGTTCACCTTTCTATGTAGCTGGGCAGATACAACCCATTACACACCTGTGCTAAGACAACCAATAACTAGTCCTCAAATAAGAGGACTTAACAGCACCATTTGTCACACATAGTTCATCCTAAATTCACCTGGTAATCTCTGTGACCATTTGTGTTTGTTAATTGGCTTTGTTCAAAGGAAAAATTAATTTCTCATATTTTTATTAAAGGAGGTAGCTTTGCAACTTGGAATGAAGTGCTCACTGAAGACAGACTCCTGCCCTCCCACAGACTGGGTTGTCATCTTCCTTAATAGACTATATTTGACAGGTGATTCCCAGGTCCTTGAGAAAGACATTCTTCGCAAGAGGCTTATTTAGCTTTTAAAAGAGTTACATATGTTTCAAAGAAATGGAAAAGAACTTAAAATTATTAGGTTTCTAAACTAAATGCTCTAGGAAAGGGGAAGGGTAGGGAGTCTCTTCCCTTATTTCCAAACAGGATAATTAAGCCTCTTATTTATAATTTGCGTTTGCCCTTATAACTAGCGATCAATCACTTTAGCACGCTGGAATTTTATAGGCAGTTGTAGGAAGGAAAGTTCTTGTAGAAAAGATAAAGGGACCACATGAGTGCCAAGACGCTTTCCTGAGTACAAAAGGGCTGTGCTGAGGCTGGAGAGCAATCAGAGAAGAGACAGAGGCCAGCAGCTGAACACAATGTCTCCTACTGCATCATTTTCACTTGTCATTTATTTCTGAAACTCATTTAAACTCCTTCCAACTCTATCTTTCCACCAGTTCCTAAAAACTCAAGCTTCCTCCTTAAAAATAAGAAATTATGCTAACAGATCTAAGAAGCTGCTCTGGCTCACTTTGCCCAGTAATATCAGTCTTTCATTGGTGAAAAACAAAATGACTCGAAGACATTACAGACCAAAGTAAGCATGACAATTTTCAGTGCCTACTGCTCAGAATTACACTTCTGAGGACTGTCCCATGACGTGTCAGGGGACACTTTTTGGCTCAAAGAAGATGCTGTAATATGTACATGCATTATGTCACCAGTATGCCTTGGAAGTATTTATATCTAGAGTTTTAGGTCTCTTGAGATTTGCTAAAATGTTTCATGGAATAGAATTCTCCATATTACACTTAGAATTCTCTAGCATCAGGGAATTTGCAATTGGTCCCCTGGATCTACATCCAAGAAAATGATATCCAAAGACTTCTCAGAAATGTAATCTCTCTTGGCCACCGTTTCTTTATATATCAATTGGGAATGATAACAATACTCACCTCAGAGGGTTGCTACAGGTGCTAAATCAGATACTTCAGTTTTAGAACTTAGCAGAGTCCCTGCTGCATGCATAGCAAAGACAGCTATTATTATTCAAACTATGATTAGTACTATTTTGATTAGTCATAATATACATGAGGCAAATTTAATATTTCCCTTATAGATAACAATCTTCAATTGGTATTCAAAATATATTTTAAAGTCCTAGGTAGAGGATTTGAGTAAATTCATTTCTATATATACATATCTCTGGAAGATACTTAAGAAATGAAAAAAATGGTTACCTTTGAGAAGGGGAAAAAGGGGACCCAGGGACAGAAATTGGGAAGGAGACTTAGCTTATTATATATATTTTAGTTTTGTGTGAGTTTTTACCATATGAATAACTTACCTATTTAAAATTTTTTTTAAAAAAAGATCAATTTTGGGCTATACAGAAAAAATTACAAATGACAGACCTTTACATAAGAGTGAGGATAACAATTTTAATAAGAGTTAACATTCACTGAGAGTTTCTGATATTTCTGACACTTTTTAAAACTGTTTTACATCTATTTACTTGTTCAATCCTCACAATGAGAGAGGAAATACCAATTTCTGCAAATTAAAAATGAGATAAAGGAGGCTGAATAACATGCCCAAGATTACTCAGCTAGTAAGAAGCATCACAGAGATTTGGATCCAGACAGTCTGGCCGTGTGTTTGTGTGTGTGTGTGTGTGTGTGTGTGTACACATAATGTAAGCCAAGTCTCTGTATGATTGCAGTTACATGTGCCCCCAGCAATGTCAAGGGTCAACACAAAGTTGATGCTCTGTTCTTATGCTTTACTAGCCCAACCCTATGGGCCAATAACTGGCCACATTTAACAACCAAGATTCTTAAATGGATTCCACAGATTGGCGTCATTTCACGGAGGAAAGAAGAATAAAAATTTAAGAACTGAAAAAAAAAATCTCTGGTATCTGAGCATCCTGAACTACCACATCATCCCCTTATCCAAATTAAATGTCAGGATCCAAAAGCTAATAAAAAATCAGTGAGTCTTTTTCCTGGCTCTTCCAAGAATCTACACATTTCTTTGAGCTCTGTCTGCTCTGCACCTGCCAAGTGAATTATTAAATTTATGAGGGTGAAGCTAAGCCAGAGCTACTGATCAGTGAAATTGGTTGCAACTGGGTGGAAGAGCTGCACTGCTGAGAACTCCAGCAAATGGCAACATCACTCAAAGCATGCAGGATACTGCTGTGCAAATATTACTAAGTCACATGCACTTTGATGCCTGGATGCCAGAGGCTCAGGGGAGAGGTTATTTTATGAGCCTTGCAAAACTTATGTACAATGCTGGGCCAGTTGCTCCTCAAAGTAATAAGATTAGAGTTTAGGAGAAATTTGGCGTGGCCCTGAAACTGGCCTTTGTTTATCAAAATGCTGTTAAATCAAAAACTAGTTTTTAGAGAACACCTTGTTAAAATAGCTTTTACATAAGAAAAAAAAATTTTTCTTTTCCTCCTTTTTGCATTTATGTGAGATGATGAATGTTAAGTAAATTTACTGTGGTAACCATTTCACAGTATATGTCAATCAAATAATTATGTATCACACCTTAAACTTATACAGTGCTGTATGTTAATTATATCACAATACTAAAAAAAAAAAGCCATTACTTATCACTTAAGAACTAATTTCCAGAACTTAAATTTATCACTCTTAACTAGTTGTTCACAGCTTACATGAGTCATTTTCATATTTTTCTATTTCTTCTGGAAGAGTTCAGTGTCTAATAGGATAGTGGAACCAAATGTCATTATAATGGATACAAGAGCAGGTAAAAGAATGGGTCTGCAGAGCTTCAGGCGAACACATTATTCACAGATACCCGGGCACTGACTCTGCTCTCTTCCCTAAATCATGAGAAAGTGATCAATGTCATGGTGTAGCACCGGGAATATTATAAATGGTTCTCTAAACCAAACCACAAGATTGCCAAGTTCTTTTGAAACAGAGATGAAAATTCCAAGGGTCAATGAGCAATGGCGTACAATACCTGAGTTTCCTAATTTGGCAACGCCCTGCCTTGCAGCATGTCATCAAACTTGCCAGTGGTTTACCAGCTAATTGGCCTAGTATTAGCATGTCCCAAATGAAATCCCATGATGGACTTGGCATCTCCTTCGGCTTCTGCTTCCCTGACCACTCTGGAATATTTGCCGAACCCTCCTAAGAGTGACCCCCAACCCTGCCAAAAAAAAAAAAGTTCACCAATGAAAGATCTCTGCTGAGTTAGTCAGTACTCTACCACTCATTCCTAAATTTATGTAGGAGGGGGACTTTTCTAAACTCTCTGCTAAGCCCATGCTATTCCATCGCTACTGAAATTAAAAAATAATTTTTAAGCTTCATACGAAAGAAAAGATGGCCTATATGTGGTCGTTTCCCTTTTTTCTCAATAATTTCACTAAGTACTAACATTTTTCCATCACTTTAGCAAGTTTTCAACTCACTCCTTCCTATATTCAGCTATTTGATGTAGTCTTGGCAGCACACAAAATAGAGACTGGGATTCATTTTTAGAAATAGAAAACTCTTATTACCAAGGTAATCTTTAAGATTATATGTTCTAGAATCACAGCATATATACACAAATGAAATCTTTTCTCAGTGATTAAACAACAGTAACAGCTGATAAATCACATAATCCTAGCTGATCAGTGTAAGTAGAGTTTGCCCCTCAGACCGTGATATCTGAACATGGATTTTGCTGTATAAAGCCTAGGTTTGACTTGAATTTAATTTCTGCCATGAAAAATTCCATTTAATCCCCCCCACCAAAGAATCTCAAAATCCATGTGGCTAAGAGAGCTTTGTGAAATGTATAGAGCTACTAATGTAAGAGTAGCCATGGAGAAACAAACAGTGCGACTGCTAAAAGTCTTAAATGATAACCAAAACTCTAACACAAGTGTCACTGATTTAAATTAATATAAGTTAACATACAAATTTGAGTGATAGGAGTTCAGAAGTACTTTTGTTAGGTAATTAGATAAGTGGGGGCACCGGGCAGACAGGTGGAGGACAGAGAGGATGGTCTGGAAGACGGTGTTTTGCCCGCCTCCAGTATAAAGGGACTTTACTTCTAAATGAGTGCCGGCAAGAAATGTTCATTGTATCATAATTAATATTGCAGCTTAGCGCCTTACCCTGCCATGGGTTTTCCTGTGTACACCATAGGTAAGGACATGCACAAAGGGGCCAAACATGACTAAGCATTCTAGGGACAAGAGCCGTCAATCAATCAAAAGAGCACCTCTAAGTGGGGGTACAGGAAAAAGGGGAAAGAAAAACCACTGCTTTTCTTCCCTTGGATCAGCCTACCTCCTGTTCTTTTCTAAATAAATCTTTAAAATCTTTTGCTACACAACGCATTGTCTCCCGACTGTAAACTTATCTTTCGAGGTATGACAAGAACTGGGGTCTTTACCTTTATGGGGTAACTTCTTTGACTAGAGCAAAAAAAAAAAAAATAAACAGAGTGACTGGCTCCTTCCATGACATCCCTCTGATGCAGGAAAATGGATGTGGGGTGTGAGGAGCCCCTGGGACGTGCCCCGCCAAGTGTGGGTCCTTGGCTTCCGAAGAAAAGAATTCAAGAGCAAGCCACAGTTGGGTAAAGATAGATTTATTCAGAGAGACACACTGAAAGGCAAGAGAAAGGCCACGAGGTGTGGGGATTGGGTGCTCAGATTAAAAGTAGGTACACATTCCATAGACAGAATGTGGGCCATCTCGGAAGAGGGAGAGAGAGGGGTGGACACGAGGCGCCTATTGTTGATTTTTATGGGCTTGGTGGCTTCATATGCTAATAAGTGGAAGGACCAGTCTAAGTAGCCTGGGGAAGGGTTTGGGATTCCCAGGAAGTTGGCCATTTCCCACTCTTTGATGTTTTGTGGCTAGCCTTGGGACTGCCGTTGTGCCTGTGGGCATGTTATTCACCATGTTAATAAATTACAATGAGCCTATAATGAAGCTCAAGATCTACTAGAAATTAAATCTCTCATCAACTTGAGCCTCAAGGCCTACTGGGGGTTGAGTATTTCACCATTTTGATGTTAACTGCTGTAGCATTCCTTGAATGACTGTGCCTTGCCTCCTTCCATCCTGTCTCACCTCTAGCTTCACCTCCACTGAATCTTGCCACCCAAGAAAATTAGGCTCCTAAAATTTGAAAATGTGTAGTTTAATGGAGTATATTACACTGATAACTGATAGTGTTATAAAACATCATTTATTGAATTCTCATTAGTTTGATGTAAATAAACATGGCCAATCTAAACCTACTACTATGATTTTTGAGCTGGTCCCCAAATGTCTCATCGGTCCAAAACTGCAGAAAGTGCTTGAATTAAATCCACTCATAGAATGATAATTGTAAATATAAAATATAAATATAAATTAGCCCCACAGAAGAAATGTTACGGAAACGACAGGCCAGTCAAGAAACAAGCACCACTTGGAGGGTTGGAGTACTCAGATGTATTACGCCAGCGGGCTCAGAGGGGCTTCTGCTCCAAAGCTCTGAGCACCTCCAAGATGTGTGCATGAGGTTTTATAGGGTAAAGTACAAGCGTGGGGTATTAGGCCAATAGGCATGGAACAGCTTTAGCAGCATTATCATCATAAAAGTGGAGGTGGGGAGGCAGCAAACCAACATTCCAAAGCCAGATATATATCTTTGAAAACCCAGCTGGCTAGCAAAAAACATGAACAGCAAACCAAAACTAATTAACCTAGATTTACAAGTTAGTCTAGCAGAACTCAGATCAGTATTCCAATACTTAAATTTGTGAGTTATCTTGTTAGACCAACCCAGCCTCTCCTTCACATTCCTAGACTTGTGAGTTATCTTGTTAGACCAGCCCTGTTTTTCCTTCACAGAACCACTCTGTGATCATAGACCCATTAATACATCTGCTTATAATTAAAAAATAATAAAGTATTATATGTAGCTGAAGTCAGGTCCAGGATAATTAAATGAAGACCCCATTGCTAGTAGTAAATAGAGCACAGATAGCCCTAGCACAAAGTAGCAGTGTAACTCTTAAAATATTTAAAGGCAATGAACTGAGATAACTCACTGATGGAAGCAAATGAATTAGTAGGTAATATATGATATATTAGGCACTTGAGAAATATGGAGGAAATGGTAAGTGTAAGAGCAGTAGACTTGTGTGACTCTTGCTAAATGCAATTTAAGCTGTGCCAAAGAGACCTGAGAGTGGTTAATTGGTAATTAAAAGCTAAATGTGAAAGTCAGAGAACCTCCTTGGTAGCATATAGAAAACTCCCATTCCCTGCAGTGGGAAGGAAGACAAAGCTGAGAATAGGGCTCAGGAATTCATTGTAAGAATAGTCAAGCTCCAAAGAAAGTTAAACTCTCAAACAAAGCAGTTCTGTTATGATAAGAAGAGAGCTCCTGTTGGAAAAGAATGGAATCTGTCCAAGTATTTACTTGGACTGCATTACAGCTTAACTACTCTCTGCCCTATCATGCTTCTTTTCTTACCTTTCCACAGGTGTGAGCCCCAAAAGTTTCTTTTGTAAATGTCCTGTACATTAACATCTGTCTCAGAAAACAAACAAACAAAACAAGCAAAAGACACCACTGTATAAAAATTGTGCAAAACTGCAATGCACTGTTTAGGGATATACATATATAATTAGGTTATAAAATAGGGCTAGGAATGAGAAACACCAACTGAGTATAGAGGTTACCTCTGGGAAGGAAAACGGGACAAGGATGAGGCCTCTGTCCAAATCTGTAATGTGTGTATTTTTAAAAGGGAGAAAGAAGGAAAAAGGAAGGAAGAAGAGATGGAAAGAGAAAAGGAAGGAAGGGAGAAGCAGAGAGAAGTAGGGAAGCAGGGAGGGAGGGAAGGGGAAAATGTGAAGGAATGAGGAAAGCAAGAAGGAAATGAAGGAGTCAAAGGAGGGAAGGAAGAAAGAATAAAGGAATGAAGAAAAAGAAGGCAAAGGAAGGAAAGGAAGAATGAAAGTATGGTATAGTAAAATGTTGAGATTTAACCAAGCTGGGTGGTGACTATACTGAGATTTTATTTTCTTTATATTTATTTTTACATTAAAAGACATTTATTTAAAAAAAACATGAGAAGCCCAATATTTAAAACATAAAAACTATAGCAGCTCAAATAGCAGGGGCTGAGGACCTTGCCTGCCTGGCCTAGGGCTCCACAGAATAAATTTTATAAAGGACTCAACTAAAGGATCAGTGGTCAGATCATCAGCTTCCCCATGCCAAGTTGTAGAAAGAGCACAGGATGGACGTCTAGGGACTTAAATGCTTTAATTTCAGCTCTGACACAGATCACCTATGTGACCAGAAGAAATAAATGTAACTTCAGGGCTTAAATGATCTCTAAAGTCCTTACCCATCTCTAAATAAGAGTCCATGAATAGAGTAGTTCCTTCTGCTACGAGGCTCATTGCACCAGATAATAACATTGTGATCTAGATTGTAGTGATTTTTCAATAGCACCAACACCACCCTTGGAAGCTATGTTAACTCTCACACTGCCCTAAGGTAAGGTGGCAGCCACTGAATAAAGAGCACTCTAAATAAAGAAGGGAAGGTGTGTGTGACCAAAGAAGCCACTTAAAGGAGTGGCTTATGATCCAACTAAGTAATCTGCTCTGTCCCCTTAGTGCACAACAGAATATGGGAGCTCTACTGTTACCCCTCTTCCAATTTAATGCAACCTTTTCTTGTTTCTCTTAGAATGTGTCCCTCTTTATGAGATTATAAACTATCTAAGACAGGAGTAGGAAGTTGCATCCCATAAGCCTATTCTCACCTGTAGACTTTTTTTTTAAGCTGAGTTGCTATTTTATTAAAAATGTGAGTTTGAATATCTTTGGATGGAGTCAAGATTTCTGCAATCACCATAGCGCTCCCCCCACACCCCTCCATTCCCCAGTGCTTAGAGTGAGTCTAATTGCCTATATTGATGCTATCAGCTTGGCCCCAAATGTTTATGACTTATGTCTAAAGGCAGAGATTAGGCCTTCATTCATTTAATCCTTAATCAATAAAAGGACTAACTGCCAAGCACTGGGCTGTTTCCTGGAGCTGATTTTTTTTTTTTTTAATGTTTGTTCCCTCATTGGAGCTCACAGTCTATTATTGGAGACAAACATGATAATTAGAGTTTAAACTTATTAAAGTTACAGTCACACCTAGGAGCATGTATAAGGCACCTAAGAAGGTGAGGGAAGGCTAAAGTCACTGGAAGGTGAGGAAAAGGCTATTAGGATAGATTTCCAAAGAATGATCTTCTAAACTACATTTAGAAAATGGATACCCAGGCAGCCAAAGGAGAATTAAGCATTTCTGGCAGAAGAAACATCATTTCTAAAACTACAGAGGCAAGAAATGTAAAATGAGTCAGACTGGGGAGCAGGTCACATGTGTGAGAATGACTGAACTAAACCTGCAAGTTCTAACATTTACTAGATGGGTAACCCTGGAACCTTTACTCAATCCCAGGTGTACATTCACTGTAGAAGTCATGCAGTGCCTTGACTTAAATATCATCTGTAACATAGCATGTTAGTTGTTCTCCAATAGTAAGAGTAACCCCAATTTGTATCTCGTGTAAGATCTTCCTGAATAATACTGTGCTTCTCAGATTCCTTGCATTTAGGTGTGTCCAAATGACCAAGTTCTGACTAGTAAGCTGTAATTGGACATGCAGCTTTTAGATAGTGTTCTTAAAGGAAGGGACCATATCCTTTTTCATTCTTTCCTCCTCTTGATGACATGAATGGGGACATAATGGCTGGAGCTCAGGTAGCCTCATTAGACCATGAGATCAAAGTCACCTATTGAGGATAACAAAGCAACAAAGAGGAGTTCCTTAATGATTGTGGAGCCATGCTCCTAGATTGCTCATCTCCAGACTTTCTACATAATGGAAATAAAAACTCCTATTTTATTTACACCAATGTGATTTTGCTATTCTGGCATTTGCAGCCAAATGTAATCCTGACAATAAACCATTATTAAGATGATAACCTCAAAATGTCTAACTCCTGTCCCCATCTCTCCCCTCAACCCAGATTCATACCTGATTATTTACATTTCCACATGGATATTTAACAGGCATCTCAAATTTAATGTGTCTAAAATCAAGCCCCTGACTTCAACCACCTCCAACCTGCTTCCTCCACTTTCTTCGTCATCTATATAAGCGGAAACTTCATTCTACCAGTTATTCCAGACAACAATGCTGGAGTCATGTTCACACTTCTTTTTCAGTCACATCTCATCCAGTCCATCTGCAAATCTTATTGGCTCTACCATCGAAAGCTGACAAGTTTTTCACCACCTCCAATACCACTAATCTAATTCAAGCTACATGACCCTCATCTAGATATGTGCAATAGCCTCTACTCTTATTCTCTTCCAGTGGTCAATGTGTTCCTTTTAAAGTATGTTAGATAATGTCACTAATGTCACCTCCTATGGCTTCTCATATCAGCTCAGAATTAATGCAAAATCCTTTCCTTCTCTTGTAAATCTCTACATGATCTCACCCATGCCCCTGCAATATCTCTCTGACCTCATCTCTTACCACTTTGTTTTCATTGCTATGCCCAGACAACAACGCGGCCCCCCTTTTTTCCTTATCTACACATTCTCTCCAAAAAGCTTTTATCATGCTATTTCTTCAACCTGAAACACTCTTTGCCCCAGATACACAGACATGGCTTGCTCCCTCCAGCCTTAGATTCTGTGGTCAGAAAGCAATTTTCTCTGACCATTCTACATAAAATAGCCACTCACTCACTACTCCTCAGGAGACCTTTCTCTGACCACTCTATATAAAATGGTCAGTTTTACAACTATATCTCCTTAAGTTATTTAATTTTCCCTTATGGCACTAATCACCATCTGACATATTTCTTTTCAATTATCTCTCACTAGGTTGTAAGATCCACAGGAGCAGGGTTTGCAGGTTCGATTTATTCTTAAATCCCTAGGACCTCAAACAGATCTGGGACATAATGAGTGCTCAATCAGTATTGGCACTATAGACTCAAATACAGAATCTTGGAAAAGACAAAAAAAAAAAAAAAAGAGGGTCTCTGAAGATGTTCTCTGAAGATGTTCTGAAGAGAACATCTCAGGGCACTTTAATTAAATTGTTCTTCACGATCTGGTCTCCAAGTTTTAAGGTCCCCTGCGGGCAAAGGCCAGGCTGTCATCCTAGCAGGTGGTTTCACTGGCCAAGGGAGGCGTGAAGAATTCCAGAGAGGAAGACTGAGAAAGGCCAAAACCTGATCCAGTGAGAATTTAATGGGAACTAAAGCCTGAGAAGCCGAAAGACAGGTTCCAAGTGCTCGGAATGTGGTGCAGCCAATTACTCAAAGCTCGTAATATTTGAAGCTTGATCTTAGGTGCTGGAGTAAGTAGTGCATACAATAACCAACCTTAAAAAGCTAGAAATGTAGTTATTAAGTACAATCATAGGCCATGCCTTGTTCGAGAAGACTGAGGAAAAGCCCTCAGGATAGGAAACTACTTTTCAAACATGCATGATAATTTCTGCTGGAGTGAGGCTTCAAGGAATGTAAGCAAATTCAGAGCTGAGGGAAAAGATCATTATGTACTGTTTGAGTACCCCCCTTTTATTTGATTGCAAAAAAAATCTTTAATTCAATTTAAAAGCTTTTTTTGAGTACTGAATCCATTACTTTTCAACCTTGGCAGAATTCTCTGTGACATTTCCTTGCAATGCTGCTACCTAAGCCACCACTCAAAAAATCTGAATAGGTCTGAGGTGGAACCCAGGCTACTCATTCTGTTTATGTACTTATTTTTAGTTCCACAGATGTCACAGATGCTCAGTCAGGGTTGAAACCAAGGCCCTCATCTGTGCAAGACTCTGAGCTGAGCTCTGTGGTGGACTTAGAATTAATGTGCAGTTCCTGCCCCCCAAGGAATATACAAATTACAATTTGGTTATCTCGGGGAGGTAGGGTCATGGTGGCTATTATTTATCTTTTTTTTTTTTTTTTTTGCTTTTTAATACTTTCTAAATTTTCAGTAATTGATATATATTGTTTTATGATAGAATGAAACAAAAGAGTTCTTTTTAAAATATAAGAGCCTGAAATCTTTTTGTCTTCCCCTATTTATTGTACATATAAATCAGAAAATGTATCCACCAGTATCTATGACTAATGGCGTGCAGGTAATGTTGTACGTAACCCCTGTGGGCAATAGTGTGCTGTCTTTTAAGAATCCATAGTTAGAAGGATGAAGGCTGAATTTACAAAACCTTTGAAAACTGTAATGGACTTTGAAAATTGTAAAGGAGATTGTAGCATTCCTCCTAAGCTGGTCTGAGAGTTAGCCAGCTAAGAGTTGTCATTGTGTGCAGAAATTGTATTATTACGCAGTGATATTACATAAAATCAAAGTCTGGTTCCCCCACCTTGCTGGAGTAAAGAAGGCCCTCACCAAGGTCTGTTTACAATCACTAGTCCTTTTGTCTCTGCCAAGGGAGAAGTCTACAAAATCTTCGTCTTGCCGGGTGAGTTCTCTGACTTTAGTTTTCAAGCCCTGAAAGGGAAATTCTTTCAGAGCTTGAGCCAGGGAAAAGTTTTCAAGTGACCTTCACTACTAGGATCCACAGGGCCACCGTTAAGCAAAAGCAAAACACAATCATTTGCAGAATCTCTGCTGTGGAGCCAGAGCATCACCAGGCCCTGAAGCCTCCAAAGGACAAAGGAGAAAGGGTACTCCTTCCAACGCCGCGGAGCAGGACTGTGGGCACGTTCACAGGGGCGCGTCAGTGCGCGGCGGGTATCGCTTCGCGTTAGGATCTGGGTTCAGCGGCGGCCGCAGCGCACTTGTGCTGGATGCAGTGACCCAGTGACCGCGGAGGCGGCTCTTCTCGCCGGCTTGGGAGGAATTCATCACTCCCTGGTTGCTGACCCCAAGTTCCCAGGCTGGTTTCTTCTTTCTTTCTGATATCCACTCATCGCTGTGGTTCTTTGGCTGGCTCGGATTTTGGCTCAGTTTGAAGGCAGCTGCTGTGAGATGGAACTAAGACAGATTTCTTCCCAGATATGTTTGCCACACACAGTGCAGCTGCTGTAACAACTACTAATGTGAGCCTAGATTTTTCCGTTCTTATAACGTTAAAGCCATGGGGGGCTGCAGATAAAATGAAGGTCGTTTAAACAAAAGAAAAAGTCAAATTACAATAAACCTCCAAATCTAATTCCAACATTAATCCCAAAACTGTAGTAATTTATTTTGTTCATTTGAAACTTGCCTAGTTTTTTTAAATAAAATTTTTGTTTGCGACTCCAAGTGTATGTATGTGTTCCCAACACCTTTCTTTGAAAAAATGTGAGATACAAAGACAGTGCCCTCACTTTGGCACTTAAACTATGAAAATGACAAAGAACTTACTCCTGTCAACAGAACTGTCTAAAGTGAAATATATTGTATTGACCTATACCTAAAGGACACCTAATAATCAATTATTCCAGTTAACCTGAAAGTGGGAGAGTGAAGTCAAATATTTGGAACTGTTGTGTAGCACTAATTGTGTTTTTTCACCCAGTGGCTTCCATCTTCCATAGATTTATCTGCAGTGATCTTCAAACTATACAGTAGCATTTGCTCACCTTGTTTCATTCCCTTGCTTAAAAGCTTTCAAGTGTATCATAATAATAATAACTAACCCTTATTGTGGCTTACTATGAGCCAGATACAATTCTTTTTATATAGTAACTCATTTATTCCTACAACAACTCAATGAAGCAGGTGGCATTGTTATTCCCAATTATATATCAGCGAACCACAGCAAAAACAAAGTGACTCAAGGCCACTTTGGGATTTAAATTCAAATAATTCTCACCCATATTTTTCACCACTGTTATTTCTGCCTGAAATTCTCCATTATTATGGAATAAAAGCTAAATGCCTTAGAACTTTTAGAAACTGGTCTCACTGTCTTATGAACTCCTAGTCATCCTCCAAGGGTCAGTCATCCTATACAGCTACTTTTTTCTTCTTTCTTCTCTCCCTCAAATTGCCCACCACTGGTGAATCCTGTTTATCCCTTAAGACTCAGTAGGGGTTACTTCTTTATGTAGCTTTCCAGGACTTTCATGTACAAATTTATCCCCATACTAGAATATTCATGCTATACATTCTTTTATTAGCACCTATAATACAACATTTTTAAGTATGTTTATCTCCCTTTCTAGAACAATCTTCTTCCAACAAGGGCTTGTATCTGTTAGTGTGTTGCTAATAAATTTAGTGGGCCAAAAATGAAACTTATTCATAAGATAGAACAAAAAAATCATACAGTAAAAAACTGAATATTGATTCATGAAACTACTGTTTCATTGTGTATGTGTTATTATGGGTTGAATTGTGTCCCCCGAAAATACTCCCCAAGTACCTCAGGATGTGACCTTATCTGGAAATAGGGTTATTGCAGGTGTAATTAGTTAAGTTAAAATGTGGTTATACCAGAGTAGGGTAAGCCCCAATCCAATATGTCTAGTGTCCTTTATAAGAAGAGAAGATGCTCAAAGAAAGAAGGCACACAAGGGGAGAATGCCATGTGAGATCCCTACCAGACAGAGATTGAAATGCTGGAGCTGCAAGCCAAGGAGTGCCAAGGATTGCTAGCAAACCACCAGAAGCTAGAAAGAGGCAAGGAAGGATTGTCTTCTACAGGTGTCAGAGGGAGCGTGGACTGCTGCCAACACCTTGACTTCAGACTTGCAGCCTCCAGAATTGGGAGACAATAGATATCTGTTGTTTTAAGCCACTCAGTTCTTGATACTCTGTTAACAGCAGCCCGAGCAACTAATACATGTGTGTCTATGTGTACTGGGTTGCAAGGAAAAATGTATTTCTTGCTGTGGGCCCAGTCAAAAAAGAAGTGTGATATCATTTTTTAGATTGTATATAATTCAAAGTCAGTAATTACTTCTTAGTTTTTGTGTCTCTGGTAATGTGTTTACTGTTTGCCACACAAGAGCTTAATAAATGTTTGAAATCAAAAAGGGTGAAGTGAGAGGTGAATAAAAAGAAAAAGAGTAGGAGTAGGGAGAGAGAAAAAGAAGGGAAAGGAGAGGAGGAAAGGAAGGAAGGGAGAGAGGAAGAAGATCAAGGGAGGAGGGAAGAAAGGTTAATTCTGTGCTGGCTTCAGGGAGGGAAACTACTCAATTTCAGAGCACTGTGGGGTCGATGAAGAGAATCAAAGCCTCATTTAGAATAGACTCCAATGATAAAAGTACTCTGATTTCCTACTTTTTTATAGTATTAGAGATACTGTGGTTAAGAACAAATAGAGATTTTTATGAAAATAATAGAAAAAGTTTAAAATTCTGCCCCATGCAAATATGATTCACTTTTACCTTCCAACCAATTCCGGAAAGTGTTTATAAGATGGAGTAATATTTAAAAGTCCTTTGATGTAGCTTCCTCACATTGGTCTGGGCCATTAAGCACACAAAGGAAACTGGTATACAAGGAATGAGGAGCTGCCTTAGCTGTTTCAGCTGCTTAAATATGAATTTTCATGCATTTTATTTGAAATATTTTATTTCTCCTTTGTCATACTGCCTTTATTTATAATTCTACTTAAAAAAAAACAAACAATTATTCAGTGATTCAGAAGGCACACAGGCAGAAATAGTAAATGCTTGACGGTGTTAAAAAAAAAAAAAAGCTTCCTGCAAACTTCTTAGGTTAAAATGGACATGAGTACATTATATATGCAAACACCTCCAGATAGTAATTTCCATTCTAACATCTTGGTAGCTGCAGAATCACAGCTTCTGAGCCATTTAATTCACTTCTAGATAGCACTAGGGTGCCAGTGCATAAAAATAGAGGAAGAAGAAAATGAAAAAAAATAAAATATTCCATCAGGTTGCAGCAAGTAAGGCTTACTCCAAGTTTCATATGATCTTGATCATCTTTTCCCAAGACTGCTAGAATAAGAGCTTTGCAGGGGCTTACAAACTGTCTGCACTACACTCTAGCATATATTCATGAATGCACATTAGCTGCAATGATAGTATTTTTAAAATAAATGCCAGGATATATGGATAGGTAAAGAATTTTTGTTCTGAATTCTGAGTTTAACCATATGAAAAACATTATGTAGGTAAAAATAATAATGTAAATCACATTTAATTGCTTACATTTAACAAATTTCTAACTGAAATAGCAGCTATCTGAACATCCAGGATGGGTTATGTCTGAAGCCATGCAGTGTCCTGTGCCGACGTCCCACTCTGGTGTTCTTGATCTATACAGTTAAGATCAATTATCAGCCAACAGAAGTTTAGAGAATTTCATTCCCTACAGGCGTGTACTTCTCTACACCTTCAGTCTCGGGACAAACCGACCTAAAGAAATTAGCTTTCAGAGATTTTATAAACTTTAAAATCATAATTCTAGAAGTTGTACAAGGCCATAATTCACAGTGAGGTAAACAGGTGATATGTAAAGGGAAAGACAGCTTACCACTGGTTTACCTCTTTGTGTTAAAAAGTCTTTCTCATATCTTACTAGTCCAAATAAACCAGCTCCTAGGCAATCAAACCTCAAAAATCTTAATATTCCAATGAACTGGGAAAACAGTGTGAGACAATATCTTGTTGGGTTCTAATCTAGGACTGGAACTGAAGAACATTCAGTGCTTTGATACTTCTGTTAAGAGTCTCACATATATTATTCAATCTTCCTTGGATGAAAAGAGCAATGGTGAATCTATTAAGAGGCCAGCAAGAAAACTTTGAAATGACTGATTTTTCTAGAGATTCATATCAGCCTCACAGGCTGCCCAGGTCAAATGTCAAAAGTTAGAATGTGTAAAACTGCTAAGAATTAACTCATCTCTTTAGCCCCAAAAGATACTCTTCTACTTAAAATGTCTCTCCAACCAGAATATTTTCCTGTTCTAGATTTTTCATCCAAATAGTCTCATGTGTTTCCTACCTAAATAAATGCTGATTCGATTTTCATTCATATATGCCAGAAAACAAATATGAAAATAATCTCTCTTCTACTTCTTAGACATAGCCAACGAAGTTATAGGAATCTACTGCCTCTATCAGTAAGAGTGCTCATTAGCTCTCCTTAGAATCTGGGGAATCACAGAAATAATTTGAAAATAACACTCATGTGAATTATCTAAACACTGTTTAGAAACTTGAAAGAAGTCAAGAATAGTCACAAAGTGATTAAACACTGAAGTTTTGGGTCTTAGAATCTAAGCTAAAACAAAGCACTCTATCCAAGGCAGCAAGAAGAAGGAAGAGCCAGAGAAACAGAGCTTCTGGTCCAACTAAGGAAACGAACAGCAACTACTAGCACAAGTGGTGCCTATGAAAGATGAGTGTTAAGGCCAAGTGCCAGGCAGATGGGAAACATGGGACAGGAGTAGAGTTAGGAGAAAGGTAAGAAGTGTTCTTGGCAACTGTTTTTAATGAAACAGAAAGGTCCTGAATATGAATGAGTCAAGACACCTTAAAGGTATGGTGAGATCAGGTAAGACCATGAAGATATTTGAAATGTGTTTCCCTTATACAGACAGCTAACTATTTGAAATGAAAGGTGTATTTAAAGACTGTCAGAAAGGTAATATTCTCAAAGACAAATACTCTATCTCTTTAGCCAGTCACAGTTCTTAATGATCATATAATATAAATATGCCTGGGTGCCAACAGGTCCCAAATGGACTATTCAAAAGAACTTATGACCTCATAATCCTGGCCATGACTAACGACCAGTAGTGAACAATTCATCCAATACAAGGAAATGAATTGGCTAGTCAGCAACCGGTATTATGTTTCTCAAGAATTTCTATCAAGACTAACTATGCATAGTAGGTAGAAACTGAACTGAAAGACCCTGTGGATTCTTGAGGCCCACAGTTTAGGATATAGAGATGAATAAGTAGTGAAACTCTTTTCCCGAAGGAGAATGGAGCAAAAGTGAAGAAAGAAGCAGATACTTGAGAACCAGGGCTCCAGAAAGAGAGTAGCTTTGGTAGGGTTAATTTCACCCATTGAAAATCACTGCTGAGAATTTTTTCCCTTCCACTGATATTCATATCCCTTTTATATTTGCTTGTTCTCCAAAATAATGAAAAATATTCTGTGTAATAATGGAAAAAGAGGGATATCTATTTCTTCATGTCACAAGATGAAATTTAGCTGAGTTTTGAAAGAAAGTTAAGCAAGAAAAAAATTACATTGTTTTCACAGTAAAAGAAAAAAAAATAATTTTGCTCCTGAATTTTTAGGGAAATACAAGATCAAAAAAAAAAAAAACTAAAACAAAATCACAAACAAATCTTCTGCCTAAAAGAAAAATCTTTTTAATGATCTTGGGCTGATGTATAGGAAAGCCACAAAGGAAGAGAAGACCTAGTTTATCAGACAGCTGTTCATAGATTCCACATAAAGGCTCAGAGATAAGCAATCAAATAAAATCATATTTATAGACAATCGTTTGGGGCATTTCTTTCTTAAGGACAAAGTAAATAGTAAGAATCCATTCTTCTTACTCAATAGGAGAGAAAAATCTTTAAGAGAAAATGATGACTAAAAATCTAGCGTTAGCATTCTATGTAGAAGAGCAGCAGGCTAGCTGGCTGTCATAGCTGATGTCACACTAACCATGCCATCACAATGATTTTAAGAAAACCAATTATTTTCAGAGACCATAGAGTACAAAGGACAATTCATACCAGCTTGAAAGAACCAGTGAAAAGAAAGAACTGAAGATGTTCAATGTATTCTCACCTCAAAAGTCATTTTTTTTTTTGCTTCAATAAAACAGATATTTGGTGGTTGAGTTTATATGCTTATATTGGTAGGGTTTCTTTGGTGATGAAGAGGGACTTTAAATGATCATAATAAATACTACGAGAGCAGCATGTGTATAAGGAATACTTTTCTTAACAGATATTCCTGTAACAAGGACAATTTATGCTAATTCCAGATATCAACATTTTGATCAGAATACAAAGAGTATTCCATATGGATGTCATATTCATAACTATACCTGGATGGATGATTTTTAAATTTGAATCTTTGAAAAGATTTTTGGAAAAGTCTGAGCCTAATGCTGGCATGAGAATTGTATACATTAACTTAAACATAAATGTATATAATTATAGAGAGTGGGTAAGGCTATGTTCTGTGGTGCTTAAGACAACTGAATTCAGACACAGGTTTGTTGAGTAATACATTCTAGCAACATGACCCTGGGCAGTTTGCCATCCCAATTTCCTTGGCTATAGAATGGAAATAATAAGAGTACTTACCTTATTACCTCTTGTTGGGAAAATTGTGGAAAAAGAAACCAATCAGCATAAATTTAATTTACACTAGGTAATCAGTACAGTAGCAGGATGATCATGATCACATCTCTTATAATGACATTAATCTCTAGCTCCTCCTCATTATAGATCTGCTCTGAACACTCGCTCTTGCCTATCTCCTCATTCTAACCATCACGGTGTTCCACCATTTTGTTTTTTTCAATGGTGTTTGGTATGCAGAGGACATTTTCTTGTTCAGTGCCTGTTACTCTTTATAGATAGCATTTAGTCTTTTCACTACAATATGTAAAGTTCTCTTTTTTCTTTCTCCCACTAAGCCTTATAAAAGTGAGCTGCTCACGTCACTCACTAGCATAGGAATAACGTGCAACTGCTCCTTTGAAATGGTAGTTCTTTTCTGCCTTGTGTTCTCTTGTATGAAATCACCCATTTCCCTTTTGGAATCCACCTGAGATTAAATTCCTTAATTGTGAAAAAAACATGATTTTTCCATCATAACACTAATTTGTTAGTCAGAATAATAGTAACAGTTTTCATACAGAGAGGATCTCATTTTCAATGCCAAGGTTTTCTCAAACATTGGAGATTGTCAAAACTGAATTTTATTGTCAATCTCACTCTTCAGTCTACAAAAAGAATATTTTTTAAAACATTACCAACTAATTTTCAGCAGTCCTTGTAATTCAAACAGTTTGAATTCTACTACTTCTAATTGATGCAGAACCAAATAATTGTTTTAGAGTTGGAATTGTTTGGTGAAGACTAAGCATATTTTCCCTTAAAATACACTTAGAAATCTTTTCCCGAGGAGTTCTACCAGAACAACAACAGCAAAGTGTTTTGAGCATCGTCCTGAATATTAACATTCTCAATATAAATGAGTTCTCTGACTCTCCTCTTCTTTGTTTCCTATGGGAAAAGGTTGTCAAACTACACACAGCAGAAATACACAGAGAAACAAACAATTTTATTAGAAGTTCCCGAAGAGTGGCTTTAAGTCCGTCAAGGCTCCAGCCTCTCTCCTGAAAAATTCAATTTTTCATCCTGTTGAATTTCCTATTGAATTTCATCCTATTGAATTTAAAAATTCATCTATATTTCCCCATTTAATACACATATTTGATCATCTAAAAGACCCTGATCTATTTCCAATGTAAAGGTAGCCTTAACTGGCATTAAATGAGTGAAATTTACAAGAAGGATTTATACTTTCATTAATCCTCTTTAAAATAAATGTATAGAGTGCCACCATAAAGGAGACATCTATTAATAATTGATCTTTTTCATTTAGCAGCAATAATGATGAATAAAATACTTGATTTTACATCGAGGCTCATAAAATTATAAAGTTGGATAGAGAGATTAAAATAAATGATATCTTCATTATTATACATTTATTTAATACCTGAAATTTCTGCTTTACCACCTTAGCTCTAAACTCTACCAACAGCCACATCTCTATCTAGTCATAATCCTTGCTACTATTATTTATTAAATGTACCACAACTGATTTTTAGATGACTAGCTAGAAAGCCACTGGTACTATTCACTTGAAATATATTGAGGTAACAAAGCTCTCAGGACAAAAACAAAAGGAGAGTTATTACCTGATTCTAAATGTTGGTGAATGAAATGGAATCCAGTGAAAGGAAAGAGATTGCTACTTCAGCTCCATTGGTGAGACAGTAGGATTGTAAAAGGAGAATTTTTAAAAGGTAAATTCATGGCTCATGTACAGATATAAAATGAATACATGACAATGATTTCATTTAACTCATTATTAAACAGATGCAAAACTGGCTTTTCCACAAAGGGACTACATTTGTCCCTCCGCTGGACCAAATTATTTGCTTTTCTATAGACAGATATTATTTATATATAAGATTTGAAGAGCTGTAAAATAGCTCAAAAGAAATGAAAGGCACATAGTATCTATATAATCAGAATCAGATAATTGAGAAGGTTGTGCGATAAAAACGCATAACTATTCATGGAAGCACAAAATTTTTCCTAGAATCAAATAGAATACATGGATCCCTTTTAACATCTAGGCACAAAATCAACTTATGCCAGAGGAGAAGACAAAAGAAAGTATGGAATATTAAGTTAAAAATTCCATTGAGATGTAGTTAGTTTATGCCATTCTTTCTAACCATATTGGAAAATATCGAAGTCATATTCAGTGATAGGAAGGCAATTAAATACCCTGCTGCATGATCGCCATCAAAATGAAATTTGCTTCTGATTGAAAGAACTTTGAAGGATTAGGTGATAAGAGGTAAAAATACATCCCATCCTAATAAAAGGATAACATCAGGAAACCTGCATGCAGAAGATATGACATTACTTTCATGGTATATGAACATTATGGTCACTGCAATTCTGTTATAATTCTCTTTAAGAGATTTTCAGTCCCACTACTTTAGATTCTAGCTCCTGGCTGATAACAGCTTGCAAAACACCAGCATGGGTTTTACATATGAGGATCCCATAACCCTGAATGATATAAGAAGAAATTGAACAGGTTTGGCTTCTGAGCTCTACATTTAAGAAGAGCTTAGAACATGTTAGAAAATCCTTCTCAAGAGGAAAAAACTCACTCTGCTGTGAGTAAACAAAGAATGTCAAATATGATTATCTTAAATAAGGATGAAAGGAAATGGATGATTGATAAATTCAAATTCTGCAACTGATTTTCTTGATTTTTGATTAATCGGTAAACACATGCACAATATTATAAATGAATGAATGAATGACCTAATATGATATCTCTATTCACAGGCAGCTAGCAATCAATTTGAGGAGAGATATGAAAAAAAATAATAGCAATAAGAAAGGAAGCAAGATCAGCACTTCATGGGAAACATACTGATCACTTTCTATCATTAATTATGGTGTCCTCACTTAAAGTTATCTGCAAAAGTCAAACACAGCCCATTGCTCCATTCTATCCCCCTACCCTAACTTTCCTTTTACCTTACTTCATGGAGAGTGTTGTTATACATTGGGCAGATTACTGACTCACAGACCTGGGAGGTACAGCTTTAACAGGGGTTAAAGTTCAAGTGCAAATGGGTACTGCTATGGGCTGAATGTTTATGGCCCCTTAAAATTCACATGGTAAAGCCCTAATCCTTAATGTACTGGTATTTGGAGTGAGACCTTTGGGAAATACTAAGTCAGGTCATGAGGATGGAGGCCTCATGGAACTAGTGCCCTTATGAGAAGAGACAGATTGATCTCTCCATCTACCTTGTGAGGGTACAGCAAACAGATGAAGCAGGAAGAGAGACCTCACCAAGAACTGAATCGCCTGGCACCGTGATCTTGGACTTCCCAGTCTTCAGAACTGTGAGAAATAAATTGTGTTGTTGAAGTCTCCCAGTCTACGGTATTTTTGTCATAGCAGTGCAAACTAAGAAAGGCATGTTTTCTCTTCAGATGCTCCTTCTGGAGTTAAGTTCAAGAGTTCAGAATAACCCTAAGGGCTTCCTTTTTCCTAAAGGTCTGTTCAAAATTCTAGGACTGATTTTAAAAAACAGTGCCCAAATGCTCTAAGTTTTCAACCAAGAACATGTTTGCAGATCAGATGAAATCCAAAGAGGAACCAATGACAGAGCTCTGAGTAGAGCAAATAGGAAAAACAGCTGGATTAGTTAATAGACACGTAATGAAAAAGATTCCAAAATCTAAGTAATTCTACATCTAGGAAGCAAGTAAGTTCTTTCTGGACAGGTGCCTAAGAGAAATGAAGAATTCAATCTTTATTCCTGGATAGAAATTTTCTTAATTCAGAACTGAAATGTCAGAAATTCAGGGGTACAACGAGGAAGTTAAAAAAAGGCAAGGTTTTACATATACAAAATTAACGACAAAAAGCAGGCAATTTCAGGGAATTTCTGAGAACTGAAATTCCACTATAGCCGACTTTAAAGTATCATCTAATATGCTTAAATGTTAAATATTAAAATATTTAATAATTTTAAATATTAAAAATGTTTTAGATGTTACTTTTGGAAAGAAGTCACTATGTTTTGGTGGTGATCCCCTCACCTTTGCCCCAAGATACAAGAACTATTGTGCCATTACTAACTTCTTGATAGATGATTTCTCCCACCTGAGTTTCCATTTATAAGTCTTAGACTCAGGAAAATTATTATACTGGCAAAAATAAAAATATATGTATATGTATTATGTGTATATATATATATATATATATAGAGAGAGAGAGAGAGAGAGAGAGAGAATGCACACAGGGAAAAGAGAGGAAGAGAGACGGGGTGAGGGAGGAGAGAGAGAGGATTCAGAAGAATATATATTTTCTGATTCCTCTACACATCATTTTTTTCCAAGATAAAATTCTGGCATAGTCGATAACAACAATGGCGGGTCTAGAATAAAATATCTGCTGTGTTCTGACATTATTATTTTTGTTTGGGATATACTTCAGTATAAAACTTTCCTAGGCTTAGAGTTACTGCAGCAAAAATATCTTGTGCTAAAATTTTTATGCGTGTGTTTATCTATCGTCTGAGTTTTTGGAAGAATGAAATGTAAAAGAGACTTCAAGTTGTTTTTTTTTCCCCAATTTCAGAGATGTTTAATGGTGCTGAGGAGCAGCGTCAGTTCCAGGGAAGACAGCCTCAGCCAAGGCTGCTGAAAGAGGAACCTAGCCCCCAGACAAGTTCCTAAAGACTGGGACTGAGCTCAGCAAGAAGAAATGGGACAAGGGGTGTCTTTTGTACACATCCCAGGACTTTATTTTTTTTTTCTGTCAACAAGGAATAGGGGATTTGTTTTGTTGTACCTTTAATATCAGTTTTAAAACACAAACTTGACAGAAAATGGGAGTACATTTTTCATATCTCATTAATTGTTCAATTTAGGATTTTTTATGTCATATCCTTATAACAATTTTTTTAAGACTTTTTGTTACAAAATTAGAGAAAAGTTGTTCTTTTTTGTAGCCATGTGAATTTTAGGATGCTATTTAACACCTCTGTCTTCGCTTTCCCCACCTGTAAAATTAATACACTGACAGAACCTATCTCATAAAATGACTGCAAAGATTCAGTGAAATGATATGTGAACGGTACTGAGCCTGTGACATGTGCTTAGTAAATACCAGGCAGTCACAACTGTTGTTACTAACATGTTGACTTTGCTGTGTTTGTTGTTTTTGTTTTTGTTTTGGTGGATGTGTTATAACGCTGCGTGGTAAGCTGGGTTTGTGGATGCGGGACAAGAAAAGGAGTAATAACTACCGTTGATCAAGTACTAACTGTGTCCTAGGCTCTGTGCTGAACACTCTCACCAGACTATTTGTTGCCTAATAGAACCTTACTGCAGGCACCAGAGTTATACAGATCAGGAAACTATAGGTTAGAGAAATCAAGTAACTTTCTAAAAGTCAACATAGTCAGTCATTTGTGACCCTGAATCCCGGGCCTATGTTCATATTTTGCCTCACATAAAGCACAGCTGAAAATATTTCAAGGGAAAAAAATAGAGACTGTGTGACTTTTTAGTGTATGTAGGGATCAAAGTTCTCTGATGCTTTCATGGACTTCTCTCATCCAGTGGGGAGCAGAAGCCAGCTCGTACTGACTCACAAGAGATAATCACTTACTTTCCAGGGATTTTATGAGCCAGTTGTTGAACAGAGCCATTATTAAAATTTAATTTATATAAGCCTACAATCAAATTAATTTTGTTAAAACCTAAGGTAATAAATACTCAAAACTCGTCACTTCAAAATTAGATGAATACAATACATCTTGCCATTATTTACGCTCTTGTGATTAATTACTTATATTGTATCTATATGGTAGAAATGCTATAAAATAGCGTGTCACTGTATGTCTCTTTTTAACTAAATATTCAATGTCATGTTAACACCCTGATATCAGCCTTAATGGTAACATTTACAGCATGAAAATCATCAAATAAAAATAACTCAGAGCTTGATTTACCATTTTGTTGATTGTCCACAACTAACAAAGTGATGTGAAATATGAATAATGCAGGTTAAAGTTAAAAGTGTGTTGTATCTATAGGTATTACATTGTACATAGCACAAAAAAATTGGGGATGTAGTGCTATGGTATCCAAAAATTATATTTTGATTATATTTAGCAAAGTCACTTGCTTCATTGATGAATGAATAAAGTTCTGGCATACATCCTTGTTGTTTCATTTTCATTTTATTCGTTAATGTAAATGAAAAAATCAATCAACATTTATGTTGCAGCTATACTCATTTATCAACTGCAACCATAGTTTGGCTACAGATAATCAGTTTAGCAAAAATTGATGAACGCTTTCTGGAAGAATCAATTGGCAATGTTGCATTCATGATGAAAAGTATCAGATACTTTACTATTACTTATAAATTGAGTGCTGTAGATGCTTTATGTTAGTGAAGTTAATACAATTGATAATGAGCTTACGTACATATATGCTGTTGATGGTTTGTTGAGCCTGCACTCAGTTTATTCTCAAGGGGGTGGAGTTTGTTTCTGGATCAGATAATTGTCCTCAGTGGGCCACTGTTCAAGAGTTAAAGATTATGAAATATTTGCTCTTGTCTTCTGATACTACAGTTCCATGAAACCTGAGCAATAAGGCAGCAATAGGCTAAAAACCTGGCCACCTCTGTTTTACTTGGCTGCCTTCTCCCTTTTTAGACTTACTTCATTCCACGTGGTGGGGAAAAATGGGCCTGAGAACTACTGTAGCTGCTGCTTCTAGCTGCCAGTGATCCTTGCCACTGAAGCAGGAAGGTCTGAGACTAAGGGATGGGTTCCAAGGAAAGGAAGTGGATGAGGTTACATATACTGCATTGCTAAGAGACTCCCAAGCCTGCCCTTGGTGTAGGCAGATCATTTCTCTGGGTGCAGTAAAGCTCTACACTGAGTTTTGGGGCCAAGGCTACAGCATAATGAAAAAATGCTCTTTCTCTACCATTTTACTCTGGCAATATATATTCCCTTTGGAAAGTTGGAGTGCTTCAATTTGATTTTTTTTCCCCAAAATGCATCTTAATCTCACCCTCATGCACCATTACAGTTCTCACAAATTATAGAAACAACATTTCTTTCTGATTGCAAGTGTGCCCGTCTCCCTTCCTTGAATTCAGTCTTCAGCAACATTTGAACCAGAAGACAAAGTCTGATTGGCTCCAGGATCTCTATGATCCTAATAGGTTCCTCGAGACATCAAGAATGATAATCATGAAACAGTTCAGAGGTGGACAAAAAGAACTGCCCAAATTTCTATTAGCACTATAATTTGTCATGGTGCCAAACAAAAACAAAGTTATGGTGCAAACTGTCCTACAACAAGAAGAAAAAGCACAGATTGTCTTTGTCAAGATAGAAAAGTAAAAGAAAAACTACCAAGACTGGGAGAGGTTTCACAGTTGTCATCAGCACCTCCCATAGTTAGGAAGAGCAACTGGATCCTTGATGGTCCGTGAAGTATCAGTGCCACAAAATGGGACCGATGCCACAAATACCACAAAAAGCTACACGTGGGAGAAGGAAGAAGCTCTGAAACATGGTGCACAGTGGGCAGGAGCTTTTTAGAGTGTGGACATTTCTGCCCTATGGACGAGTGGATGAAGGGATCCAGAAACATACATTCCACAAGAAAAGCACATGACTGTTTCTGAAAACAGGTGATGTTCTCACTCTGGCTTTCATTTCCCCACTTTTGATTAGCAATGTTTACAAGCAATGTTTTATTTTCCTTTCAGCCCTACTATAGCAGAGGCAACTACAAGCATGATTATAAAGGGCAACTAACACTGAATCTCATCAGGGTGAAAATTAGAAAAGAGAGAATAATGTGGCAGACTAGGGAACTCTGTCTAAATGTGGTGTTATCCGATTCCATTCAATTATTGTGTGTAAAAAGTACAGGGCTAGTGTTGCCAGATTTTTCATTATTTTACCGAGCCAGAAATACAGATATTATTAGATAATCGGAATTTTTGTTGAGAATTACCAATAATTAAAAAACAAACAAACAAACTTTGTAGACATGCAAAACCTATCAATTTGCAGCTGCAGACAGAAATTCATAACGTATTTAAGAGGACATGAAACTTATCTTATTTTACTACAAAGAATAAATACAAATTATACATAAGGACTTACAATTCTATGATTTAAGGATGATCAAAAGGAGTGAGTGAGCTCATCACTACACAGATTCACCTTTCCTACTTCTAAGTCAAGTGATGTTCGTGATTTTCTGTTGTTCCAAAGTGGCTGGCGGACTGATTACTACAGCTCAAATAACACAAAGTAGGGATCCAATAACCTGATAACATAAGATGAGCTGGACATTCACAGAGATTCCACGCACTCCATTGACATTTTAATTACAAATTTGACAAATGCATTTATTGGCACACCAGATAAAGGCATGCAAACTTGTCAGGCAAAACCAGAGTTATGTAAATTCATCTTGTGGTATTTCAGGCAGCAGGTGTTTGTAAGCACCTTTCATTAAGAAGTGAATTTTTACTGTGATGGCCTAAAACAAAGAACTCTCTCATCCAGTCGATCTTTAGTATATAAGAAATGTTCACATTATCTTATTTATTTATAACCAATTACTTAATAAGCATAAAGAACAAGACTGAAATAAAGTAAATCTTCACATTTAGTGCAAACAAACAAGCAAATCGTTAACTAAATAATAAATAGATAATGTCTGTCCATCATCTGTTTCATTTCTACCACAGGCAGCCTACTCTCTAGTGACTTTAAACTTCCAGTAATGATATTACTAATAAAACAGCTCTTCCTGATAAACTTGCAAGGCAATTTTCAAAAGTAACACATCGCCATACCATACACATTGCCATTTCCATACCACCCAGTGAGCATTTCTGTAACATTCTCATTCAATGAGAATAAGAAACACAAATACAGAACAATGTTTCCTGTGACTCTGAGGGAGAGCATTATTCAACACTAATAGCAAATATATTCACATGTTGCCAACAACTCCATCTCCAAGCCAAAGCTATAAATGTCTGACTAACTTCCAATAGACTATTTATGACAGTTTTCCCCTGAGAAATAATTGCAATGTCCATAAATGCCTGCAATAAGAAAACGTAGTTTGAGAAATGTATGTTTCTTTATGCTTCAGCAGAAGTTTATAATCAAAATAGCAGTGAACAAGGAGTTTTGATCACTTCAACCCTATAGTCTGCACAACCGTAATCCACAAAACTTAAAGATCCAGACAGCTGTAAAAACTTAAATATCTTTCCTAGTCAGGGAGCTTTCCTGTAGACCTTATGCTTTTTCTTGTTTCTGAAATCTAGCCATTATATCTGAACTGGATCAAGATCACTGTAAATTTTGGGAGGCTGAGCAAGAGTGTTTTCGAAGGCATGTATTTATGACATTGATTAAATAGAGAGTATGAAACGTCACCTGCATAGATGTTTATTTTATTTCTTGAATGCAGTGTTTACTCTCCTTGGGGTTATAATAATGGATGTGTTACTAAAGATGTCAAGAGAGATTCTGGTAAAATTTAATTAAACAGAGGAGTGGTTGACTAGTCCAAAGTTAATAAATAAAATTGTTTTCTCCCAAATGGAAAAATTCTGGATATTTTTCAATAACAGAGGCTAGCTAGGGCTACCCTGACAACACATGTACTTAAAAAGTAAAAGCTAAGTGAATCAAAGGAGTTTTTGGTACTTCATGTTTTCAAATTATAGGTTCGATTGATTTTTTTTTTCCCACTAGAGTGACTAGTTGTTAGACACAATTTACTTAAACTGAGTGGCAATTTAAACTGTACTGACATTAACACTAAAATAGTTCAACTAGAAGAAAGAGTAAAATCAAGCAGATTGGGTTCACACACATTGAGGTGATTAATAGAATTTTTCACTTGTTAACCTTCCACTGCAGTGTCTTAGAGATACAGGCCCAGCAGCAACTCCGTAAAACTCCAAGACTCGTTCTCAAAGAGAAGTGAATATTCAGGATGAGAAGACAGGATGTTCTCCTCTATGACTGCCCAGGGATTTCATTGAGAATATTTCGTTCAGCTTTCCCATTCCTGCCCTCAGGAGAATTATATCCTTATTACTGTCTCCTGCCCACTAAGCAGAGAGCCTAGCCCACCCAAGGCAACGCTGAGAAGCCGACTGAAGCTGCTTTGGCCTCTGAAGAAGAGCCCTTCTCATTCTGCATAACTTCCCTGCTCTTTTCCCACGTTGCCCTCAGGGTGACTAGGGACCTCAGAGCCACACCATATTCAGGCCAATATTTCTCAAGATCTAAAACCTTTCTCAACCTTGATAAACCAAGTGCTTTAACTCAGCTCTTTACTGATTGCTTTTGAAAATCTACTAAACTACTTAGACCTATGAAGCTAGAGTCATTGATGACTTACATTCTTTATGTCTGTTTCTCTTTCACCTACAAGGAATAACCATTGAGGAGACTTTCACACTTACTGTTAGGCTAAGAAAGGAAATGGATTTGGAGACTGGATTTTCTTGAGTGCTCCTGAAGTCCGGCATGGTACATACACTAGTAGCACATGTAGGGTTGTTTCGGATTCAGTTCCAAACATTACTCAAGGGTAAAAAGTCTGCACTTCAGAATCACCCGATAGATTTTCAAATACACATGTTCAGGCATTCTGACCCATGGCTGGGCTGGGGTAGTATCCAGAAACTCACATGTGTTTAAAGCAACACACATACTGAGGCACAGAGTTAAGTGCCACTTGGAAATAGATTCTGGTTATTAGATCATAACTAAGGTCCATTCTGTAATTAAATTTTATCTCCTCGATCTTGAGAGTTAAAAAATGAAGTTAAGAGATTTTTGTGCCAATCTCTCTTGATCACCAAGACTCATAAGCAGAGATTTTCAGTAGGAAACATGATGTTCTGTCAGGGTTTAAATTTAGATTTTATTTTTCTCTAAATACTTAGCATTGATGAATGAGCCAGGAGAAGCCCCGTTTGTACAGATGCCCACAGTACCCCCCGAGGACTGGTTCCAGGATCCATGTCGATACTGAAATCCAAAGATACTCAAGTCCCTTATATAAAGTGGCGTAGTATTTGCACTTAACCTACCTACATCCTCCCATATATTTTAAATCATCTCTATATTACTTATAATACCTAGTACAATAAAAATAATTTGTACATAGTTATAAATACAATGTAAAAGTTATGTAAATAGTTGCCTGCATGGGGCAAATTCAAGGTTTGCTTTTTGGAACTTTCTGTAGTTTTGTTTTGTTTTGTTTTTGATCTGTGGTTGGTTGAATCCGCAGTTGCAGAACCCAGGGAAACCAGAGGGCTGAATGTACTCTATTATCGAAACAAATAGGCAGGCGCAATAAAAAGCATCCCTGGCCAAGGCACTGATATTGTGAAAACAAATTCCCTATAGATTGCAGAGTATATGTCTCTTTCAATCAGAATATCCTGTGTGGGATTCATGCGCATAAATGACTAACTAAGAGAGCTTCTCTTTGCTGTCAGAATAGAAGTGATCTCCTAGACAGCTCTGTGAATCTTAACAAGAGCACTTCTGCCACCTACTGTCCAAAGACAGCAAAAATATTCCCAGCATCTGGAAAGCAGCAGCTCCTCTATCAGGCCTAATTTTCACTTTCCATGGCCAAGGTCAATTCAGGGTTGCTTAGAAGTAACAGGAAACAATAAAATTTCTGAAAATAACTGTACAAATTTGTTGGTTCTCACTTATTCCAAAACCAACTTGGATTCTAATAGATTAAATCATTAATGTCATGATTCATTTGTGTGACCCACATTCTGCTTAAATTTGGCTCTATAAGATAGGCTACCAGAACACCAAGTGTTTTTAGAGCCCTGTTCGTACTACAGGCAACAGTATGTGATTTCCACATGGCGTTTGTAAATTTGAGATTTTTTTTTTGCTCTGATTTGGAGGAGAATAGTCTGGCAAGTTACAACTTCATTTAAGTTCAAAACAAGAGGTTAACTGTGAGAACTGCAGTATTTTGGTGCTGAAATTCATATTTCATAAAATATAATTCACACAAAAATGCTCTGTCTGTACAAAATGCCTTTGACTCACAGCTCTGATGACTAAGCATTGCTATCTCCCTATGTGACAATGACAAAGATGCAACCATTCACATTCGGCTCCTGATCTGAAAATGATAAGACCAAACTTACTCTGAAAATAAATTGGTGAAAATAGCTACTACATACCTTATGTCTTGTACTTTAAATGATTTCAACATTTCTCTAGCCACAGTATGAGCCATGGAATAATTAATGAGAATACAGTTCACTATGTAATGAATTCAAAGAAAAGAGTTTAAAGTGATAACCAGAGCTTTCTCTTGACCCATATAATCATATACTCTTCTTTGTCAGAGACTTTAAAAAATTATAGCTAATGACTAATTATAAAGACAAGAGTTTGCCAAAACCATCATTATAGGAGTAGTCTACACCTAAACCTTCCCTTGGCTATTGCAGGGGAGCAAAATTTGCTACCTGAAAATGCATTTCTTTGGCATGTAGATTGTTTTAAACTGAAAACAATCAAGGCCCAAAAGACTCAGGAAGAATATCTAAACTTCCTCCTAACTGCCAAAAAGAAGTTAAGAGTGCCTGTCCCCATAGTTTTGCAGAGATATCTCCAAGGAATATCGGCTTAGATGTGGTTAGGGAAAACTGGCAGGCCTAGAAATCAGAGTCCACTCAGTGTCCCAATATCTCGGCAGGGCCCAGGGACATCTGTTAAAAAAACATTTCCTTTTCCATCTCCCTGTGAATTACCTTCCTCCCCTTTGAAGAACCACTGTCCTGGACATCCTTTTTTGTCTTTAGCTGAACATGGTATTCAGGGTAAGGGCTTGGGCCATTTTGGTGAGTTACTCAGTTTTCCTGAGTCTCTTCTATGTATACATGTTATTAAACTTTTGTTTAATTTTCTCCTGTTAACATGTCCCATCTCAATTTAATTCTAAGGCCTGACAGAAGGGTAGAAGAAAGTTTCTTCCTTCCAACACTACTATCATTTGCAAACAAAGAAAGCTAAATAATGTCCATTGAGTCTCTATTATATGCCAGACATTTCGGTACATCTGTATATCCCATTTAATACAATGACCCAGAGGTAAGCATGATTATTTCTATTTACCAATGAGGAAACTAACATTCAGAGATGTCAAGTAGCTACATCAAGACAGCACAGCCAGAAAATGATGGATTCAGAACTGAAACTAAGCTCTGTTTGATGCCAATATTTTTTCTAAATCTCACACAGTTTACCAATATCCAGGAAATCTCAGTAGTCATGGGAACAAGAGGAACATTCAAATTCCTAGCTCCTCCCTCTCCTCCCAAACTCCATTCATTTTTTTTTTTTTACACCATAATCTCTTAGCTCTAGGTGCTAGGAAAAGTCTTAAAGAATTTCAAATTAATCAATAAATCTCAAAGATTAAATTCTGTCTATTGTGTTTATATTGACAAGAAACAGTACATTGTACCTGATTAAGACATATCTGAAGAAAATATTCAAAATATTTTCAGCTAATGCTGGGATTTTCTCAAAGGCCTCCTAACATGTACACTTCAGTACATTAGAACTTAAGCCCAATCAATTCTGCTCAAGACTAAAATTTCTGAAACACGCCATTTGTCACTTAAATGTTCTAAGGCCTTCAATACGTATCAGTGATTTAGAATAAAATGCTCAACTAAGCATTTGAGGGGTTAAAGAGAAAAACTACAGGCCCCAAATGGTGTTACTTGTGTTAAAGCCCACGATACCAAACCTAGATTTAATACCTGACCTAACTGCAGTTTCAACCTTCATAAGAAATGTAATGTTATCAACCAGCCTAGAATTTTCTGGTCAGCACCAATGAAGTAATCTGCGACCTGAGCCTTCTTCATTCTCCAGAAAAAGAAGTAATCTACCTGATAAAACCCTACCCCCCAACAAAAAAGAATATGCCTAGCCCTAAAAATAATCCTTTCTTTCCTTTTGCCCCACCCTTCTTCCTATAAAAACCCTCAGAGCACCCTTATTTTTGCTAGATGGGATGCTGCCCAGTAAAGCCAATAGATCTTCAAATGTACCTGGTTGAATGTTGTATTTTAACAGAGACATCCACACCTAGCAGGCAGCTACTCCTAGTCTCCATTTTATGAATCTTTCTTACTAATCAGTCTCTTTTGTTAACTCATAAGAACGTGCTCTTGCTTACTCTTCTCTGCTTCTTTGCTTAAGAAATTCCCCAGGTATAGAATAACCTTCCCTACCTTGTGTGTGTGTTCAGATGCTCCTATATTTATATTTGTAAAGTCAGTCTTTCTAGAGGGCTTTATGATGTTAGCTCCCAACAGTCACTGTGTACCTCACTCTCTTCTCACTCATCAGTAGGACAGAATTCTATGCACATGTTTATTCCTATTATACTATAAGCCCTTTCAGGGCAAAGATACAATTCCATTTAATATAGCACTATGTTTATCAAGCATCTACTGTTTAATAACTAGGTACTGTTTAGGGGACCTCATGTCCCAGTTTAAAATGTTGCCTAACAAAGGGCCCAAAGAATGTGATCACAAAGTATTTGTAGAATGAAAAAAAAAAAAAGGAAACTTGCATTTTCAAAGGTACAGTAGGATTCAGACACTATACTTCCACAAATTTTATCTCAATTAATCCTAATTACACTCCTAGAAGTAAGGTTGTTTCCTAATTTTTGTAGATATTCATTATTCGTCAGTCAAAGTTTGTTCACACCTCTGTATATGCCCCTTCTTCAGTAAAGCACTCTTGACTTGAACCTTCTGAGTGAGCCATCTGTTTCCTGCTTGGTCCCTGACTAATATACATAATTAGAGCATATTATGAAGAATGGCCATAATTACTTCACTTTTGGCTCTTCCTATGACTTCAAATTTATATCCAGAATCTGAAATACAAATATGTATAGTTCATATTTTCAAACCTCAAATTTATTGCCCAAGCACCATAGACTCACTCCTAATTCCTGGCTCAATTCTAAGAGAATTATTTCTCTTAAAGAATAATATTTTAGTTCTTAATCAAAGAGAGTGTCTTCCTTTCTACCTGTACATGGAGACAGAAACATTTCCTGTCTTAGAATCATAGACACCCACGTGTAACTCAGCTGCAGGAGACATTTCTTGCACTTCTGCTTCCTAAGAGAGATACTAGAAGATAGAGTCCAACATACATGAGTAAAAAATACAGTGTAAGTAATAAATTGAAACCAAAGTAAAAACACTTGATAGATGTCTTTTAAACTTTTATATTAAATCTTTTAAGTAAGCTATACATGTTTACAAAATTTGCAGTTAGTGCGTCCTTAAGGACAGAGTACTTTTTCCTTTGCCAGGTTTGTTACTTTTTTGCCTTCTGTCTTCATGATTTCTTTGAATTGGTTTCAAATGGCATAGGGCCCTTTGGTTCTAGGCCAGTCAGTTTGTTACGCTGGGCCAGGTGGTTTGGGAAGAAGAGAGAAGCAAGAGAGGGTGTGGTTGAGCGAGAAAGAGGCTGCATCGATAATTATTATAATACCTAAATTGGGGCCCAGGGTAAGCCACCCCGAAATATGCCTTAATGACATATTGATTATTTTAAATGAAAGTCAAGAAGTAATCAATGCAAAGGGACACTCTGGCCCTCATCTCTGCTTCCTTGAAAGAGGAAATAAGTCTTCCACGTGAAAAGGTGCACTCCCTGCATCTGGAGGTAGAAGTACACCCTTACTGTCAGAGATAGGGAATCTGGGTCCCGCAGCCTGTGTAAAGAAATCCTGTTACATCTTTAACTTACCACCCCAAACTCAAACTCTGTTTAGATTCCTCACTAATTAAGCACCCAAAAACTAAGTTTTTGTCCTGTCAATTCCTCACAAATTTAGCGTTTTTTTCATCTAAAAAGTATAAAAGTGACCTGTTTGGGCCACTTCTTAGGTTCCATTTCTATGAGACCTCCACGTGCATGAATTAAAATTTGTTTCTTTTTCTCCTATTAATCTGTCTTGTTTATTATTAGTCCACTCGCAAGAACTCAGGAGGCATAAAGGGGAAATTTCCTCCTGCCTGACTCTAACACTTAGCTAAAATAGCAACCGTTACGTAATTACTAAGTAATTACTATTGTTTTCAAAACACTTTACATGTTTAACTCAGTTAATGCTCACAACAGCATGAAATATATTATTTGTTATTCATACCTTGCCAGTGAGGTAATAAAGGCACAAAGAGGATAAAGAACGTGTCCAGGGTTTCACAGCAGTAAGTAGTAACACTCTGACTTGAACCAGGCAGCCTGTGGTCCAGTGTAGAACCTGGGCTCTTAATCATGTTGCCCTGTCACTCATGCCTGAATGTCCTCCTTCTCCTTTGCCTGTTAGTTCATCTCAGCACAAAAGGAAGTAAGTAAATAAATAAATAATATCCCTTCATGATACTGTTTAAATCTGAAACAAAATAAAATGTATCTCTGAAAAAAAAAGTCATTTTGGAAATATCTGACCTCTTCTCAGTGGTGGCATAAATGCTCCTGTCAGCTGGTTCCTGAAAGCCTAGCTCACTGCCATGGTGGGAGGAAAAAGCCCCCATTTATGGGCCGCCACTGACAGCTTCAAGCCTGGGACAGTCCTGTTGACTCTAAAATGTGTACTACAGACCATTGTCTCTCAGCTACAACACTCTTCCTGGTGTCCAGGTATGACTATTGTATAATAACTGGAGTTTCTTTCTGCTGGTTTGGACGATATCTATGATAATATACCTGGAGATTGATCACAGCATTCATAAACATTCATAGTTTACCATGAAGTTTAATGTAAAAGTTTAAAAGATAGTATGTATCGAGTGCTTAAACTGGCATTTTGTTTGTTTGTTTGTTTCAATTTATTTACCCAGTACTTTTTACCCTTGTGGGTTGGACTATTTCTTCCTAGCAGACGAGACACATTCCTGCTATGTAGGGCCTTGGCTGGAGCTTTAGGGTGGCTAGGGATCTCCCAGGGTTTAAGGTAGGGATTTCCAAACCTGGCTAATCATCGGAACCACCTGATCAGAGTTCTACAGATATAAGTTCCCAGGCCCCACTCCGGAGCTTCTAATTCTGGTAATGACGAGGCTCCAGAATTTGCCTTTCTAGCTCACCAAATGATTACGATGGTTTGCCAGTGCAAAGATTTCACCAACTTGACTGCCTTGAGAAGCTGTGAATCTCCAATGGGCTGGCCAGGAAAATACGTTTTTATAACAATTCCAACAGATCAGATCATTGAAAAGAACTTATAAGACGTTGCAGAGTATACTTACCACTTATCTAAAGCTTTTAATAACAGCAAAAGATACCATGCAGAAGGAGCAAAAGAGCAGGCAAACATCAGGACCCTCAAATCTTCACTGGGACAGCTCTGTGAAAGTCTTTCTTGCTGGAGAGTAGACCTATGTTACAGAGAACAAACAGCATATTTCAGAATGGTTGTTTTCTCATCCCTATGACAAAGACACAAGGTGGCTTTTCTTGGCTATTTACCATGAGAACTTGAGGGGGTTCCTGGAGGTAAAACCCCTGAATGTACAGGGAATCTCCTAACCCTGAGGCTCTTAGGATTTTCTGATTCTGAAGCTAGTACATGCTCAGCCTCCAGCAATTCATCAAAATTACCATGTAAGTATTCCTACCAGTTTCTAGCTTCATGCTCTCTGCTCCATGTAAGCAGATGTCAGCTGTGTTTCTGTATTCATTTGTCTCTCTAGCTTTCGAAGTGTCAGTTTGCCCTGTGATTTCAATTCTATGATGGGTACAGGAAAAATTGTTGATTTTCAGTGAATTCAGTTTTTTGTTTTTGGTAAGGATGGAAGTAATGACTTCTAAGCTCTTTGCATGCCAGATTAAAACTTGAAGTCTGGGGTATTTTTATAAAGAAACTCTGAGTCTATGTGGGAGTATAAGTGAGAGGAAATATCACACCAGGAATGGCCTGTAATCCCTTTTTATACTGCAGATAATATGTACAGAACTTAGTTTACTATTTTCCTATCTGCAAAAGCACATTTATGGGGAAAAAAATCAATAGCATTGCCAAGCTTATATGGAAATATTTTCTTAATTTAAAAGTAAAAAAAAAAATCAAGTCCATTTTAGAACATTTTTGTAAAAAAAAATTTTAAGAAGCAAAAATTGCTAGCTTATGACATAAAAATATTCATGTTCTGTCATTCTGTAGAAGACACAAACTAGTTGATATGTCATGAAAAGAATATCTTCAGCCAGAGTGATTACACTCCCATCCCTCTAGTTTTCTTTATAGGAACCCCCAAATGAGCAGCACTGCCCACCTGTAATGGAGAAACGAATGATTCAGAGAAAACATTGATCATGATTTGGTTAGCATAATGTACTAGTCTAAAGTAAAGCAACGCTCTAAAATCTTTCTTCTCTTACCACTTTTAAAGTATTCCCTTTACTATATAAAGAACGCACGTTAGGCTGGTGTTTTCTTGAACTTGCCTATTTCTTAAATGTAAGCCATCAGGAAGTTTTGGATATAAGTAAGCATAATAAGAAAGCATATTATCTTACTTTTGCTACTAATTTACATTGGTTATTCTATTCAGTTCATCCACTATTCAGCCCATCATTTAAATTAATGGCATGAAGCAGTAGTTGCTGAAATCTGTAACTTGCACCTAATATGTATTCTATAGATTTTTTAAACTGGTATTAGGCATTATAACAATGTTCTTTTTTTAAATTTTCCTTTGAATCAAAGTGATGATTCATTCTCTATCCTTCTCTTAATACTTAAGATACTACAACATATTTGGGAATACACATATATACACAGACACATGCAAATATTATTTATTTAGAATCACAAAGGATTTTACACTGATATTTTTCATATGTTTCACAGAAAAGATATTGGTATTTCTAAATTTTCTGACATTATCATACGTCAAACAAGAAATGACTTAATCAGCCATTCATAAATCATTCAATTTTGCATGTGATTGGGAAATATGTATTAATTGGGAAAAATGCATATAACCATAAAGAATATTGACTTTTATCATGTGAATGGAAGGTGACCATTGTGGTTATCCATTGGGAATAGCATGTTTGGCCCCTTAGGGTTTACTTTGCACTATAATTTCAAGTCTTTAAAAGTTGTATCTTTTATGAATTACAAAATTATTTTTCCTCACATCAAAATTTGATTCCTTTATGTGAGTTTACCAGTTCAGCATAAATTATTTATTGCTAACTCTTTCTGTAAGACTGCAGAAAATATGTTTACCTCTTTAATATACTTTTAATCAAAAGTGGAATGGAAGGGAGTGTAGCTCAGCAGTAGGGTTTGTGCCTAGAAAGCACAAGGGCTTGGGTTCAATCCCTGGTATCTCCATTTAAACAAATAATAAATTAAAATAAAATAAAAAGTGGGATAGACTCCACAGGAAACAGTTATATCAGAAGGGTGGGAAATTTGACTAAGTTTTTGTTTTTTTATGAAAATATTGACAAGAGAATTTCCTGTATTAGTTTTGATCTTTACTAAATCTTTTTCTATAAATAAAGCAATCTCTGACTGAAAGTGACAACAGAGATGTATCCTCTGTTTATATATTTTCTGAACAACAGTAGGAAAAAAGATAAAAAGGAAAGGCTGAATTTTTTTCTCTTGTATGAAACTATATTGTGATCACCCAGTAGTGTTGTGTATACAGAGACCTCTCTAGACATTTTACTTGTTGAAACAAATAATTACCCTCATCTAGCACCTTACTAGATGATGTTCCATAATAATTTTGATAAGGCAGCTTTCCAAACTAATGCAAAAAAAATTTTTTGAAGCATATGCTACCTTAAATTGCAAAATAGTTAGTGACTATTAGAAATCTTAAGTGAGCCTTGGAAATTCTCTTTCTAAATCACGTCCATACCCCCAACTTCACAGGTCTGGAAATTATGTCACTGGAAGGATCTCAGAAATGTTAAAGTAGTGACTGCAAGTCTCTGTTTCCTGACTTTCAACCGCAGTGCTCTTTCCAAGTCAAGTTTCTCTCAGCTCATCTCACTAGCCTGGGGCACAGGATGGTGTCCATCTAATAGTTATTTGAAATGTGCAAAGATGAGAGAAACTCTTTCACTGGGAGGGAATCACTGCCCAGACAAGCTGTAAAATGTGGCAACAAGGACGAAAACAAGCAAAGAACCTCCTTTGCAGATGTAGAGGGATTAGCTAAGTCCCCACAAGGTGCAGACTTTGAGAACAATAGATGGGCACAATTCACGGGGTTTCTGTTTTTCTGAATGGAATATTCACAGTGAGTGAAAAAGGAATTAGACCCATGGAGGACATTCTGATAGTTTCTGAGGTGGAATAATACAAAGGGAATTTAAAAAAAAGTTATCTGGGAAGGCAAAAACAAAGTTTGAATGATAAATTTGATGGAGTGTTAGCTGAGTTATGACCTGTGAATCCCTGTCCACGAAACCTCAGTCAGTTACTCTTTTCTCATTAATTCGGGAAGAATTTGGATCTACATAAAACTGAATCCTGCTTCAAAGTGAGCCCTAGACTAGAAAAATGTGTGCCCACAGGGGCCCTTCCATCCTGCCATACGTAAACCAGAGCTTCCCAATCTGTGGGCAGAAGCATATTGGGTCCTTAGATATTGATCCTTGTACCCCCTCGAGGAAGCTAGCTGGATGGAGTCCGAAGCAGTCGGAGCCCCAGGTCAGCAAACAAGAACTATGCTCTCAGGGACAGAGTATAAAATAGGAGGTAAGATGATGAAATAAAGGGACACATTCTAATTCTGTAGTCATCTCAGGAAGCTACACATGTACTAAGGAGAGACGACCCTGTAGTAAACCAGGCTGTTACTGCAACTCTCCTTCCATTCTTGAGGTGGTTGGGTGGAAGTGAGGTGGCTCAGCTGAAGGACAGCACACTATCAGGCACTAGCACTGATTTGCAAATGCTTTAAGTAAATGACATATGAGCTCTAGTCATTGGGCTTTTCAGACATTCTTTGTAACCAGAAATCTCCAGTTGTCACCTGATCAACCAGGGCATTTCTGCTCCCTGCAATCAATATAAAAAGTTGTGCGGTGAGAGAGGCAGCGCCCTCTCCTGGAGCACTTCTCAAGGAGCATTCAGTTACACCCAAGCACACCTTTCTGTGAGAAGAGCCTGGGAACCACATGCATTCTACTAATTTTTTGTTTCTCCAGTAAATTTGGCTTTACCCAGGAGAAAGTAACTCTCCTTATTCTATGGTTACAATCTGGCTTTAAACTAAACTAAAATTTAATTGCAGAGAGAGAGAATGGTGGAAAGCTAAACGTCAGGTTTTGGAGTTATGGTCAGTCTTGAATTTAAACAGTGCCTCTGGCACACAGTGCTTGCATGACCGCAGGAAATGTGTTTAATTAGGATGTGAATATTGATGATGCCTACTCACTAGATTCACATGAGGACCAGTAAAGAACTGTATGTAAAGCACTTATACTGAGTCTGGGCAAAAGCAGGTACTCAATAAATATTAGCAGATGTATATGCATAATGCAAAACAGAGGATGCAGCAAATAGTAGGTAATTTGTCCGCCTCTTTTCTCCCAGCTCAACCAATCAGCATTTTTTCTTTGTTAACAGACTTGGTTCCATTCATTTTGGCTGTTTATATACATGAATTCACCTTTCATAGGATGAACATTCATCTGATTGAATATAAAACAATGACCACAACTACAACAGTAACAACAAAGCTTCAGTCAGTCAGCACTTATAGGAATTTATAGGAATACTTAAAAGAAGATAATAGATGCCATTTTACAAGTTCTGCTTGAATAAAATTAACACTTTTAATAGTAACCAATCACCTCCTTTATTCTACCTCAGTTTAATTTAGTAGACATCGGTTTTCTTCAGAACATCTGCTTTCTTGAAGATATTGTGCTAAGCATTGCAAGAAGGAAAAACTGAATAAGATACAGTCATTGTCTTACCTAAATCATGGGGTTGTTTTGAGAATTAAATAATAAGATACTTTTCATAAATACTTATTTTTCAGGACCATTTCTGTTGTAAATTACTAAATCAACTTGATTAAACAAATATACACAAAGAGTGGGAAGTGGGGCTAAGAGGCTCCGGTAATCAAGGTTCAGGACAACCTGGATTCAGGCAAGACTAGATCCAGAGACTCCAAAAAGTAACAAATAATCTTTTCCTTTCTTTTCAACAGCTCTGTTCTATTTCTGCATCCTGTGTGTTGCCTTCTGTTTCAGACTCCTCCCCTTTGTATTGCTAAGATGGCTAACAGCAGGCAGAGATTCACATTCTCATAGTTTAGCAACCCAACTAAAAAGTAAAGTTCTCTTTTCCATGCTCTCAGCAACAGTCTGAGTACTGTGTCTCATTACAGTGACTCTGTTCAGGTTAGCAACTGCAACCCAATCATGGAAGGAGATGGAATGATTTGATCTGACCCAGCCTGTGTCAGGAAAATTTTGTTGTTGACATTAATCTGAATTTCTTATTTTTAAAATTATCAGGTGAGGATTATATGTATACATTAATATCAAAAGGATATTACAGTCATTCTTTTAAATATGAAAATAACTTTGCAGATATCTTCAGCTTTTTAAATAAAGTCAGCTCCTATAGTAAAATCTTTAGGTTGTAACCAACGTGATCTGAATTCTCTAGGCAGGTGTTTAACAAGAAGATCGCTGAGTAACCACTGAGCACGTAAAATTAATTTATAAGTGTTCCTTAGGAAAAGCATGTTAGCTCTTTTTCTGTCCAGTGGGGTACATTTTTGTTAAAACATCAATAGGATAATTGTATTTCTCAGCAAAACTTACTTTAGTCTCAAGTGAGACAAAAAAAAAAAAATCTAAGTCCACAACTAAGATAGAAACTAGTGTTGTCATCGATAAAGAAGCTGCAGCCATTCAAATTAGCCAGAAGTTGAGGCTGTTTGGCTATTTTTGTGGCTGTACAGTGTCCTTTTCTCAATGTTCAGACATGAATAGAGGGGTCTTTTTATATCTTGTTTGACCACAGTTACTGGTGGTCTCTGATTATTGATAATATTCTGAGAAAAGTATTTAGACTCTGTGGGAAGGAGTATAGCATGCTGCTAGCAACCAGGACATTATTTTTAAACCTTCTGGAGTTTCATAATTCCAGGAACAGAGGATTCTTTCCCCACCCCACTCCACTGTTTCTTAAAGATTATTAGTCAGAGAGTTTCATCAAAATTAATCTTCTGTCGTTTTCCAGGTCAGTCTCTGAAATAAAATCAATTAGAGTTGAAAAGCTGAAAGCATAGAAGCATTCAAGATTTATTTGTAAGATTCATTTGCAGTAGAAAGTGATGAACCATATAAGATTTATGTGTCACACACTGAAACACACAACACATTTTTTACCAGCAAATTTACTTAACTAGCTGTAGCACCTTCTGCAAATATAAAGAAGCAAATAAATACTTCAGTTTAGTATTCTTATACATAATATACAATTACCAAGTGAAATCTGATGGACCTAAAAGCTAGATAGTTGGACTTAGCTTCTAGATATTGAGGAATACTAATTTAGAAATCCTTTAAATACTGTATCTGCATGTTTTTTCTCAGCATACGATATATTTAATAATTTATGTTTGTTGAATTTATTTTTACTTTAGTTAAGATTCTTTCACATGCACTTTTTCCACTTAAATTGCTTCTCTAAGATAATCATAGGAGCCTACACTGTTGAGTACTTCGGATGTGATAATTACACAAATTTTGTTTCATTTAAATTTTACAAGTAGTAGGCAGAGGGTACACTTACTTTAGTTATTTTGATGAGGAAATCAAAAATTAGAGAACAATTGGCCAAGGGGGTGCAAATAGAAGGAAGTAGACCCTGGAAACTACTGCACATTTTCCATATGCTTTACAGCCATGTTTTACTTCTGCCGGAAGGCAAGAATTTGTATGCAATTGTATATGTAAGAGGGATTGGCAAACTAGGACTCATATATAATTTTCAAGCATTATTAAGTTGAGATGAGATGCAGGGAGAGCTCAAGATCCCATCAATCATTTCTGATTGTTACTCAGATTTTGTGAAACAAGTACAGTACGATTTGCAGGTCTCTATATATTGTCTTGGTCATGTCTCAAAGAATGAAATGGAATTCAAATGTATAGTAGAAGCTTTTTAAAATGACCTCCATTGGACTGAGAACCTAGTAATCAGTACTCTCCAGTCTTATGTAAAACATACTGACTGACGGTCTTAGCAAGCTCAATGCTCAGAGCTAGGAACCTACTTTCACATACGCCTACAAGCTCTGCTCTGTTTACACAATCATCTTCCAACCCATGCTTTGTCTGAGAATAGGGTTTCTACTTAGTAATAAAGGGTAAATCCACACAGATTCAGATTCAGTTAAACACAATCCATTTTAATTGCAATTCTTCTTCCCTCACTTAACACTTCAAACAACAGACTTTTCTGCTGGGTGAAACAGTTCGATGAGCTGGGAGAGATTCTGTAAGATAGACATTTGGAGATCACCACCTTGTTGAGAACTCATGCTTTTAATGACAATCGTGGTTGATTTTCTACTGTAGGTATTTGAGGTGTTTGATAAGTTGAATTTGTCACTAGAATAAAAATCCCATTAGGATTCCTATCTTGTCTGTTCACTGTTGGCTCCCTAGCACATGTCATAAAACAGATATGCAATAAGGAAAATTCCAAGTGTCTCTCACTATGATCATGCTTTTCTTCTGTAGAGATGAGCTTCCAAATGAAATGTAAGCTCCATAGAAGTTCTATAACCACAGATTCATTTCATTACATTCACATTTTCAATTTGAAAAATATACAGCAAAGTATATATCCAGTAGCACAGAACAGAAAATGATTCCATGATTTAGTCCATTAGATTTTTATAGTGTCAAGTAAATATTCTTGGGGAACTTATTCCACTGTAAGAAACTAAAAAGATAAAAGAAATTATTGAGTTTTTCTGACTGCTAATTTGTTTTGTTTTGTTTGTTATACATTTGCTATGACCTTGGTGGGAAATAAGGAATTTTTCCTTTTATAACAACTTTTCCATGTAAGTTTTAGACTTCTCCTGAGAAAAGAGACTATTACTCCATAAGACTATTGAAAAAGAGGATTCCTGGGAGTGGAAAGCTGATTCAATTTACACTTAAGATATTTTTGTATCTTGAGGCAAACCACTCATTAAAGTTATCTTAGTTTTAAAATCTTTATTGTGGACCTTTCTGTTATTCAGGACCCACGTACATTTTTATGTTTCATTTTTATTTGGAAAATTAAAAATAGCAAAATCACAGCTTTGACCAGAAAGATTTTAATTGTGAAAGTAATACCAGCTCCTGGAACAAACCCCAAAATAGTTTTATTTGAGGAAAATTATGGATAGAAGTTTGTTTTTCACCAATAAACACAAACTGACAAACTACTCTGAGAACTGCTCTCTTCTGAGAGATTTAGGTACTAAGCTCCTTCTGTTATATGGTTTTCAAAATCGTTAATTTGTTCCTAGTTTGTCAAGTATTTTTATCATGAGATTGTGTTGTATTTTATCAAATGTATTTTCTGGGTGTGGCATTGTCCTTTATTGTATTAATCCTTTGTATTATCTTGATAGATTTTCGTATGTTCAAACAGCCTTACCTTCTTGGGATATATTCTGCTTTATCATGGTGCCTAATCCTTTTTATATGTTGCTGGATTTCTGTTGTTGATTATTTTGTGTCTATTATTTTGTGTTCATAAGAGATATTGGTCTAAACTTTTCTTGTGATGTCTTTGTCCAATTTTAGTATCAGGGTGATAATGGCCACGTGGAATCTGTTGGGAAGAATTCCCTCCTCCCATTTGTGACGTTTTGGAAGAGTTTATGAAGAATTGACATTAATGCTTCTTTAAGTGTTTGGTAAAATTGACTATTGAATTTCAGGTCATGGACATTTTTTGTGGAAAGTTCATTTGTTTGCTTATTACTAAATCAATCACTTTACTTGTTACAGGTTAAATCAGATTTTCTGTTTCTTCCTGAGTGAGGTTTAGTACTTGGTAACTTTCTAGGATTTTTTTTCCTATTTAATTGAAATTCTAATTTGTTGATATATACTTCTTTCTCATATTACTCCCCTAAAATTTTTCTTCCTGTAAGTTCACTTCTAATGTCTAGTCTTTTTTTCTTGATTTTTTGTAATTTGACTTTTCTTTCTTTTTTGTTCAGTCTAGCTAAAGAATCGTCAATTTTGTTGATCTTTCAAACAAGCAACTTGTTTTTTTTGTTGATTTTCTCTGTTTCATTTACTTTATTCTCTACTCTTTATCATTCTTTCATCTCTATTATTATTCTCTATTCTGTATTATTTTTTCCTCCTGCTTGCTTTTTGTTAATTTTTTTTCTTCTTTCTCTAGTTTCTCAAGGTGGATGTTTAGATTGTTGTATTGGGATCTTTCTTTTTTTAAAAAAAATAGTCATTTAAACTATAAATATCCTTCTAAGCACTACTTTAGCTGCAACTCATAAAGTTTGATGTGCTGCATTTTCATCATTTTCATTCATATTGATATTTTTAAAACTTTTCCTTGAGATGCTACTTCACATCCTCTAGGATAGCTATAATTTTAAAAAAGACCTACACTAACAGTTGTTACTGAGGATGCAGAGAAACTGGAACCCTTATATCCTGCTAGTAGGACTGTAGAATTGTGCAATCACTTTGAAAAAGTTTAGCAATTCCTCCAGAAGTTAAACGTAGAATTACTATCTGACCCAGCAATTCAACTTCTAAGTATATAGTTAAGAGTATTATAAACATAAGTCCACACAAATTCGTGTACACAAATTTTCACTGCAGCATTAATCATAATATTCCAGTAGTGGAAACAATCCAAAAATCTATCGACTTGTGAACGGTTGGGTGCAGTCAGGGAAATATTCATTCAAAGTGAGAGAGCTAGTCAAGTCCTGAAGGATAGTGTTTGGTTTGGGAGAGTGAAAGGATGAATATATCCTAGGCAAGGGGATAGTGTGAGTAAAGATGTACCACTATGAGTATTCACTGTGAGTCTGGACGTTGTAGAGCCATCAGGTGGCAAGTAACAGACACCTACTCTAAACTGACATAAGCAATAATAAATTGAATACTCACAACTGAACTATTTCCTAATGTTCCTCCCAATCATTCCAGACGGTAAGATCCAAAGTATCAAAGGCAAATAAATGTGTTTTAATGTTTACAAGGAAGTCAAGATATATGGACATATGGTCAGAACTCTAGCTCTAGCTCAGCTCTTATTCTTTCCACATACTGACTTCATTCTCAAATAGGCTTTTTCTAAGCATCAGGAAAGATAGCTATTAACAGTCCCAAGCCTGTCCTTCCCTTAGAGACTCTCTGGTTACACATAGCAATTCTTAGGAAAGACTTGTCAACTTTTCCTGAGTGACTCACCCATCACTGAAATAATCATGTGATCTAAAGGCTAAAATATATTGGCTGGGCATAAATATACTGCCACATGCCAATAGGGAGAGCAGCCCAGTTAAACCACATGGAAAAGGTTTACCGGAGAAAAGAGAACTTCATTTTCCAGAGGCAGAAGGAAGAGATTTTGGAGAAGTAACAACACCCAATGCTCAGTACATATAAATTTGAGTGGACTGTCCTGTTGGAATGAACATTTTCAATTTGTTTCAGGGTCACAAGAAATAAGGGAGGAAAGTTAATTCAGACTAGACTGTGGAAGATCTTGAGAATAAGCAAGTTTTTATTTTACACTTTTTTTAAAGAAATAGTGATGCTCTTAAAGTCATTTTAAAGAGATTCATCTAGCAGTGGAATAAATAGCAGTAAGTGAGGGAAAAGAAGCTGGTGTCTTAGGGGGTTACTTCAAACATCTAAGGTTGAGGTGACAATGCTTTAATTTTTTGCTACTCTTTTCTTATTTTCTTGAAATGAGATTATAGGAAATGATACTTGGAAAGTATTTTATCTTTCAAACATTTGAGGATCTCTTTGTAGTCCAAAATGGTGAACTATAATGAAAGTGTCATGGACACCTGATGTTAAGCATTTGTTCAACATTTTCAATTATATTACTCTGCTAATTTATAGCCACAGAATTTAAAAACTACCCTAATGGACTATTTGCTGAATCAGCAGAGCATTAGGTGTGACACTTCAGGAAAGATAAAGGATAGCTTGGCTTTGTTCTTTCCTTACTCATTCAAATGCTCCTTCACTAATTTCTTCCACAAACACGCATGGACCTTTGACTACCTAATCCAGGACAGATCTAATTTCTTCCACAAACACGCATGGACCTTTGACTACCTAATCCAGGACAGATCCTGCCCTGGGATGACCCCTCTCTCTCAAGACAATAAATGGCAAGCCATTCATGGCATGCTAACAGGACAGGAATTCCTTCCATGTAGGTGTTATTCAGATTCTCAGATGAGGAAACTGAGGCTCAGACAAGTGAAGTTACTTCTGAGGATCACCTGTCTCAGGAGGGAGGAAACCCTGACCTTCAAATGACAAGATCACTGCCACATTGAGCAATTGCAGTGCTTTCTCTTTGGCCTGGAATGTGCTTCCTAGTACTTTTATTCTTTTTTTTAATATTTTTTTATTGATTTATAATCATTTTGCAATGTTGTGCTAGTACTTCTATTCTTAAGGACTATTTCTCATCCCTAGGGAGGCCTTCCCAAACTGCACAATCTTCAGATCCAGCCTCCATTATCATCTCAGCCCCTTGTTTTTTCTTTATAGCAGATACTGTATTAATATAAATACGTATCAACTTTCCCAACTGGACTCTCAGTTCGAAAGGGCAGTTATGTTCTTCTTTGTCTCTCAGTTCCTATCCCAGCACCTGAATAGTGGCTACCAGGAAGTAATGTGTAGAATGAGTGAGCAGGGATGGGGATGTGTGATGTCTTAGTGCAGCCCTTGGCCCACTGCAATTCTGAGTTTTGTCACTAGATGGCAGGGCTGACCTGTAATTTCTCTTTGGGAACTTGCTTAGAGGAGGATGATCCTCAGGATGTCTGTCTTTCACTAGCACTCCTTGGAAGCCAAACTGAGCAGCCTGAAGGGATACAAACCCCTCTGCCCACCATCCCATTTTTATTTAAGTAGTCAATTGGGGACCAGATGTTCGTGAGTCAGTCTAACCTGCTTACTCTGGGTCTCCCATGAGTCTGTTCCCCTACCTGTTGTAGGAAGCTCTCATTCTTGGTTCTCTTTCTCTGTCAGGGGAGTTATTTCTTAAGGGCTAGGGGTCCCATATACATGTAACACTCTGATTATCTTTCCAACATATTTTTGGTTTTTAAGTACTTTTATTATGGCCACTTAACAGCTGGAGGACTGAGGCTTACAAGGTGAGAGCATTTGGCTAAGTTACAATACTCAGATCAGAATGAAGTAGAATCAGGAGTGTGTATGTCCTCTTCCTGTCCTCCCTCCTGCCTTGGGTGGGGGGGGGGGGTGGCTGGTGACTGGGCACCCAAGGGAATGTGGAGGAGGAGCAGCTCGCAACTAGCTCTTCTGGAGCTGTGGCTGCAACTAGTCTCTTCCTGGCCTTTCTGGCAGAGAACATCTTCCTTAACCCCCTCTCCCTCGCATTACATTGCCCAGCCACTCTCTTCTTACTGGACCTTCCTGTCCAGTGGTACTCTCAACTATATCTTCAACTTCCCCTTCCAGAGACGTGATCGTGGGCATTGGCTGGGTTCCCCTGACCTAAGAAGGTATCAGCTTGGGCATCCATAACAAAATAGCACAGAATTGGAGGCTTAAGCAACAGACATTTATTTTCTCACAGTTCTGGATGAGAATCCAAGACAAAGGTGTCTACAGAGATGGCTTCTGATGAGACCTCTCTGCAAGGCTGTAGACAGCCTCCTGCCTGTTCCCTGTGTCCTCTTGTGGGATTTTCTGTGTGAGTGCACAGAAAGAGGCCATCTCAGAGCCCAGAACCAGCCAGGGACACCCCTCTTCCCTTTCTGGCTCTCAGGCTCTCCCATGAGGCTTGGCTGGAGGAATCCCTGATGCTACGTATGCTGACAGCGGGCCCACTCAGGGCATTCATGTCCCCCTGTACACTGATGTGGACATGCAGACACACCTACTGTGCCAGTTACCAAAGGATTCTTGGTGCCGATTTACTGTTCAATGTACGCTCTATGATAAACCAGAGAATTCCTTTAAGCATTTCTCCTTTAAAGTGAGCGCTATCAGCATTCACAGTAGATGGCACTAGAGAGAAGCTGCAAGAAAAAGGGACCTCCAGTTTCCGGATGGGACTTGTGGGCTTGAGAATATCCTGAGAGCTCTTTCCCTGCCAAGCCCCCAACAGGCAGTCCCTCGGTGAGCGAGCCAGCGTGCCATCTAGACCTAGTCTAACCGCAAACTTCGCGCAGCCCTCTCCGCGGGGCTGGGAATTGCACGGCCGCAGCAGGCTTTTTTGCCTGCACAGGTGCCCTGATTTCCCCTGTGCATCCCCCAGCCCTGAGGTGTGTCTCCAGCAATCCCTCTTCCTTCTGAAGCAGCAGCTCTCTGCCCAGGACCAGCATGCCCTAGGCCTGCTGCATCTGCCTGCACTCCCAATGCCCAGCCAGAGTGGCCGCAAGCTCTGCTGGCCTCCCTGCCTCTGCTCCGGAGGGTCGAGTCCCACGTCCCATGGCTGCAGAGCAGCTCTGGCCAGGCCAACTAGCACAGTTTGCTGCCATCCGCTGGATTCAATTCTCCAGTAAGGTCTGAACCATAGGGAGTGTTCTCATATGGCAGTTACTTTTAACCATATTTTAAGAATTCTTTATACTAAACTTTCCTGTTTAGATCATTGTGTGGTTTGATATGAGTTCAAATGCCCTTGTTGATGACTTAAATGAAGGTGTTTTAACTTGCTTGCTTATGACAAAGACAAAAGAATTATTTTTAGAAGTAAAGTTGTTCTGATATAAGAATGAAGTAAGCTGTGTCAGGATGTCATCATCTCATCTGTTGTCTCTGATAACTGCTCAGTAGCTCAGTTGCTGAAGGGCCCTCTTGGGGGCTTATCAACAAAAAACAGATGAAGAAGCATCTATGGTGTGGGGACATTAAGACCAGGTACCCAGAGTTTGTGAGGACCATCCTCTCTGAGAGTTTTGGTCTGAGCAGAACTGCCATTTGCTGATCTAGCTCTGAAGACCTTAGGGCATTAGCTCCCACCATGGTAGAAGTGACTCTTCCCAGCGGCAGAGAAAGCATGCAGTGACCCTTGAAGACCATCTTGCCCTCCAACCCTGGTGCCATCATTCCCTAGCAACGTGCTCTGTAACAGGGGACTCTCACTCTTGTGCTGACAGCTGGACATCAGCTTTTGGTTGGTGGAGCCTCCTCTCCCAAGAACCTCTTATGGGTTTGGGGTATGTTATTTCTTTATTGGCTTATTAAGAGACATTACTGTGTATGCTATTGGCTTGTGAAATTTCTGCAGTTAACCTGTGTTAAAGAAACCATTGGCAAAAACAATCTCAGTCTCTAAGCATAATTTTCCCCCAAATAAAACTCTCTACGTGTTAGAGAGAAGCAGCCTCACAGGGAGGATGCACTGGTGGTAAGGATACAGCAACCCTGGGAGGGGGCGTGAGGGAAGGAAGGGAGCAGAGAATGTCTGAGAGGACTCTGAGATCCAAACGTGTTACAATTTCTGTGGCAAAGGAGCAGGCCCTTGTTGACTTAAGTTCCAACATTCCTTTACTGCAGCTACCCACCTACCCTGTGTTCAGGGCCATAACCTAGGCAAGCTCAGACTCCATCATGCAGGCAGCTGTGACAGGCTCTTACCTCCCAGCCCATGGCAGGTATGACCTATGACCTCTCTGATGTACCTTGTAAGATGCTATGAGTAAATATATTTGTCTTTGTTGAGAAGAAAGCCCATGATATTTTCATATTCTCAAAGCATTCATGAGCAAAAATGAGCAACTGGAAACAACAGTGTAAGTAGAAACAAAGGACAGAAAGTTGGAGAAGATCAGACATTGGCCACAAAGGATACTGATGATAAAGAAAAACCATGTGACCACTGTCAGCTGTCTCTCACAGCCAGACTATGGCATTCTCTGCTGACCATAAATAATTTCACAGAACACCAACATAAAACAAGATCATTCTCTTATGAGTGTGAAAAATAACAAACAGAAACCTCAATTAAATAGCGTTGGGGGAGCTCTCATGCCCTGTAATGACAGCAGTGCCCAACAGGGAGAAGGACTCTCCTTTCTTGGCAAGGACCCAGCCAATAAAAAGCCATTGTCTCTTGTTTACTATAGCCCTCCCAACTTCCTTTTCTTTTCTATAAAAGAGACCCTTCCCTTGCTGTATGGGACTTGTGTACGGCCTGCCATGATTGCAGACCCTGAGTTGCAATGCTCTGCTGATCCTGCATAAATCCCTCTCTGCTGAAGCAATATCTGGCAGTCTATTTATTTCAGGTTAACAGGAGACACAATGACCATTCCAAAATTATATCTGGACACAGATAAAAAGTCACTCTATGAACCACAAAAATGAAAACATGTCCCTCTCCTGGCTACCATGACTATCTGCTGTTCCTTTACAAAACATAGCTTTGCCTTGTCCTATTCCTCTCTCCTCCTACATAAAATTTATTATAATAACTCAGTGATGGAATTGCTTCATCTTATTTGCAGCATCCTATCTAGTGTAGACACCTGTTCCTTAAACCTTTCCCCCAAATCACTCAATGCAATGCCAAATCCCACAAAAAAAAATTCCCTCCTGAAGACCTGTTACTGAGAAGTCATATGACTCACCACTGTTTGTAACGTCCCTATTGTAGTAATGCGAAAAAAAATCTAAAAGACTTTAGGGGTGTTTCTGGTAGTCTTTGCCTGGAGGGCAGTCTAACACTTCTCATTTACTAGAAACACAGTGACATCACATCCCTGTGGGAAAGAGGACAAGATTCAAAATCTTATTTTATAGATGTGAAAACTGAGGCTCAGCCAGAACATGTGGTCTGTCTAAACTCACAGTCATGAGCTCAAACCAAACCTTCTGGTTCTAAATCTCAAACCATACCTCCCAGATGGGGTTGCCCAAGAACACTGCTTCCCAAGGTAGGAAGACTACTGTGCTGTCATCCTGGAGGCAGTGAAGACCTTGTCTTAAGCAGGCTGGCATGGTGAACTGCATGCCATGTTGCTCTAAGTGTGGACCATACAGGGGCATACCATGGCATATAGCCAAGACAGTGGTGTCCTGATTCACAGATGAAAAAACAGAATCTGAAGGAGATGGAACTTGGGCAAGCTCATCCAGCCAGGAAGTGGCTGAGCTGGGATTCCATTCCACTAGAGGAAAGGGATGTGTGTGTGTGTGGTGGGGCAGGCAGTCCTCCTACAGGTCAGAGAGGCAATGTTGTTGTCTAGAGGGGGTGCCAGGGTGGAGGCAGTTCTAGGAAGAGCTTAAGATTCAGAACAAATATGCACAGTTGCCTTATCGATGAGGAGGAGTGAGGACTGGGTAGTCTGGGGCTGACACACGTGGAGAAGTTTATCTCGTGATGGGAAAGACCTCCTGCAGACTCTGGAGAACAGGAAGGACTCATAGCTGCACCAGGAGCAGTGACTCAATCAGACTGACTTCCCACCTAGAAGCCCACACCTTCCCAGCTCAGTTACAGGAAATGTCAGATCCAGAGGACAGCTTACTGACCTCTGGACTAAGGGTTCAATAAAAAGCACAGTGATCAAAGCCAGTACTTCCAGTGTGACCTGGAGTCAGCTGCCTTATTTCATCTCCTGCCAGTTTGGAGTAGGAGCAAGGGGAAAGTCTGGATACTAAAGAGAGATGAACAAGTTGCCAGCAGCCTTTTTTAGACCCTGGATCTCCTGGTCTCTGTCACTGTGGCTCTGTACCATCCTGGACATCTTTTAGGCACAGGGGATGGGTCAGCAGAAAGTAAGGAAACCAGACCCTCCACAAGCCAAGGACAGTGTAGTTGGAAAGGACCTGGAAGGGAATCCCATGCACTTTCCTTCTGGTGTTTGGAGGCCTATATGATACTTCACCACATGGCTCTGCAACCTCTGTTTGAAGCTCCTGTGATGGACTCCTTCACCACCGAAGCCACCATGACATCTATTAGAAATGCTGTTCAGAATTAAATAAATTTTGCTTCACTAAGCTATTGTTCTATTACTTCTAGATTATCCCTCTTGACCACTGGCACATGATTCAAGCTACTTTTTTTTTTAACAACCAGTAGTTTAATATAAATACAATCAGCATAGAAAAACTCAAAACTACGCATACACCAAAACCAGAACGCCAAGTGGGGGGTGGGCAAAGGCACATTTCTGATCTTTTGACTTAGACAGTCTTCAAATAGAATCAACAAAGAAGACAAGTCAAGCCATTTACCCACAAGATACTCATTATACCTCTGGCAATCAGTTGAATGGCACCCAGACATTCAAGTCAGAAATTTGTGTGTCCAAACAACTTCCTTTTTCTTGCTCACCATTTCACATCCAACCAAGCTCCATCAACTATACCTTGTAGATGTTTCTCAAATGTGTAACCTTTTCGATACAACTGCCATTACCCAAATTCTGGCCACCACCATCTGCTGTTTAGACGACAGTACACACCTTCTTCCAGCTCTGCTTTTACCCAGTCCTGCTCCCCTCCAACCTTTCTCCACATTTTAGTCAGTTTTTGAAAAATTCAAATATGATCATTCCTCTTCTATTGGAATTTGTCTTATGACTCTTGGGAGGAGATCCAAAGTCCTTCACATAGTTTATAAGTCCTATTGTCAACAGGCTTATATCTCATCTCTCACACTTTTGGGTCTCACACTGTAAAACCAGTCAGACTGGACAGCATTATCTGCAGGAACCCAGCCTACTCTTTCTCACTTTTAAGCCATTGCACAAACTATTCTCATTGTTGCACAACTTGGACAAAGCTCTGAAGGAAGCAGGGATAGTCTTTGGATCACTCATAGCATCCTTGAGATTCCCTTTGGAAACTTTTTCGTTTGAAATATTTCTTTTCTCACAGACAAGTGGAAAATAATAGTTTAAAAAAACAAGGTTCTCATGTGCCCTCATCCATCACTCACCAATGGTAGGATATAACACACCAGAGTACAAGAGTCAAAACCAGGACATTGGAACAAAACAAAGAGATAAGGATTTTATTTGGATTTAACCATTACTTGCCTGCATTTTTCTTGGTGTATAGTTCTATGAAATGTTATCACAATCATGGGTTTGTATAATCACCACAATGAAGATTCAGAACTGTCCCATCATCCGAATGAAACTTCCTTGTGCTACACTTCATAGTTACACCCTCCCTGCAGCCCTGCTCACTGCCAACTGCTGACTGTTCTCCATTATTTAATGTTGTCATTTCAAGAATACTATCTAAAAAGAATCACAGAATTTGTAAACCTTTGAGATATTTATTTTACTTAAGACATGATTCCCTTAAAATTCATCCAAGTTATTATATTAATTAATAATCTGTTCCCTTTTTTGTGAGTTTTCCAGTTTATCCATTCACTTGTTGAAGGACAGTTGGGTTATTTCCAGTTTTTCTGGCTATTAAAAATGAAGCTTTCAAAAATGTGGTACTTACATTTAGTGGAACATTATTCAAACTTAAAAAGGAAGGTAATTCTGATACATGCCACCTCATGGATGAGCCTTGAAAACATCATACTAAGTGAAATAAGCCAGTTATGAAAATAGATACTGTAGGATTCCACTTACACAAGATGTCTAGAGTAGTCAAATTCATAAAGACAAAAAGTAGAACAGTGGTTGCCAGGGGTTGAGGGTAAGGGTGGGGTTGGAAATGAAGATTTTTTTTTTTTTTTTGGTGGGAGGAATTATTCTTAATGGGTACAGAGTTTCAGTTAGGCATGAATGAAAAAGTTCTGGAAATGGATAGTGTTGATGGTTGCCCAACAATGTGAATGTAATTTATGCTGCCAAATTGTACACCTGATAATGGTCAAAACAGTACATTTTATGTTATCTATACTTTCCTACTTTTTATTGTGATAAAATAAGGTAAATGGCTAGAATATAATATCATGTGTCCTAAGTAATATGAAAGAAAATAAGGCAAGCTAAGAGGATAGACAGTGGCAACAACTCAGATAAAGCTATCAACAGAGGATTCTCTGAAACAGGAATGGAAGACAAAGAGCCTGCCAGCGGCACAATGGAGGGGACGTCGAGGCTGGGAGGGCGCCCAGTGCAGAGCCTGAGGCAGGAGCAGTCAAGGTGTGCTAAAGGCAGCAAGGCGTCTGCTGCACCTCCACGGATGAGTGTGTGTGTGTACACTGGCATGTCTGTGTGTACGGCCAGTATGCACAAGCGTGTGGGTGCATTCATGGGAATCTTTTTCGTTTCTCTGTTGGAAACAAGCATTTCGGCATGACTAACCATGTGTGCCTACTTCTGGCGGCTCAGCAGTAAGAACTGCCAAAACGGAAGGCAACTGAAAGGAGGAACTGTACAGTGTTAAAGAAAACAGCCACCAAGCACAGTGCCAGAAGCCCCTGGGAACTGGTCTTAAGAAGAGTTGTTTATTAATCTGGGGTTGAAGGCCAGGCCTCTGCTGTCCCTGTTCACAAGGCTAACTGGGCCTTGCGATACCAAGTTCAGCCTCCTCCCTCACCCTGACACGTCCGCCAGAGCATCCTGCTGGAGGGCCAGTTTCCTCGTCACTGCATCCCTGCTCTGAAGAAGTCCCAGTGATTTCTTTCTGGTAAATGGATCTGGGGTCTTAGATCAAATGTCTAGGGACTTGACATGATCTGGGGGCCTAGAGGAGACTTTCTGGGAAGTGGATGTGGGCAGGTGGCAGGCAAAAGCCATGCTGAGGGTATCTCTTTCTCTGATTATGCTGGGGCATCTGTGACTCTCCTGGGTTCAGCTGACCATTTGCAAGTGAGACTGTGCCTTTGTTTTCGAAAAGAGCCAAGAAGGATTAGACCCTTGAGCCTGGGCTGCTGAGGTTTCCTGGGGAGGCACAGCTGGTAGAGAACTCTGAAGGCAGATGAAATGTTTGAAAAGACTGAGATGGAGAAATAGAATGGTATTCAAGGAAGGTGATCTAATGGCAAATGGTTTTGACTTATAGAACACACAGAACTCCTGCCAGGAAGTAGAGAGGGATCAGGCACCCTGCCAGGGCCAAGATAGTGAGAAATTTTCAGAGAAAATTCTCCCCCTTGCAAGTGTCTCTTGCAGTGGGAAATAAAACAGCAAGAGGAAGCACACTCAAGTTAATTCTGGCTGGGTTGGTAAGGAGAAGTGACTCTTCCTTTCTGGATCATTAGACTGCAGCTCAATGCCTGCCACTGAGTAAATGTTGGTTAATTGGTCCTGGAGGGCAGTGGACTGTCCAGATATGAGGGTGGGATGCCGGTGTGCAGGTGACAGATGGGCTCTGAGGGGAGAGGTGGGGAGAGAGAGAGCTCCTACAGATCCCTGGGTCTCCATCCGAGTTTACCTGGTAAACTCACAGGCATGAGTGAGCTACGCAATGTGTAGGCCTATTTGCTCTCACAAAGGACAAAGAGAGCACCCTCATAGCCTTCCAGCAGTAACACCAGAAGCCCAGGCACTGGTGACCCCTCTCCCCATGACAATGCAAGTTGTTGTGCCTAGCTTTATTGAAGTATTAACCACACAATGTCATAGCAGTATTTACTTTCCCAAATCCCTTTTCTGGAGGCCAGGAATGGGTCATCCATCTCTATAATACCTGTGCACAGTACAGGTTATACAGAAACATATATATGTATGTATGTATGTTATATAGAAAGTGGGCATGTTCGGAAAATATGTGTTGATTAACGGAACAAGATGAGATAACCATCCTTGACTTTTCCCACCCCAAGGTGAGGACCATGTCTCTGCTTCCATTGCTCCTTCTCCTCCTCCTGATTGTGGTGACAGCATCTTGCACAGAAACAGAAAACTGTGAGAATGTCCAAAAGACCTGCCCTGTGATTGCCTGTGGTTCTCCAGGCATCAGCGGCTTCCCAGGCAAAGATGGGCGTGATGGTGCCAAGGGAGAAAAGGGAGAACCAGATACAGTTTGGGCTGTTCTGTCTCTGTGACTCTGTCTCCCAGAGGAAGCTGCCTGGAGATGTAAGGTGGGTAATGTCACACTCATGCAGTTTGTACTTCTCTCAATGCCGTATTATAATTCAAAACAGAGATACAGCTCAGACTCTCTGGCTTCCCAGTTTTCCACACAGGAATTGGTGACACACAGTGTCCTTCTGGCTCAGGGAGTTGACTCTCAAGGCAGACCACCTGATGGGACAGACGAGGCTTTTCTTCTATGGTCTTTGGAAGCAGTGGCTTGGATAAGTTAGCTCTGGATCAATATCTCCCTCCTCCCAGGAAAGGACTGGGCATCAAGCCTTTGGAGAAATTGAGTAGGAACATGAATATTGAGTCCTGTTTTCTTTGTCCTCCAACAGGCCAAGGACTCAGAGGCTTGCAAGGCCCTCCTGGAAAGGCAGGGCCTCAAGGAATCCCGGGACTCCTGGGTTACCAGGACCAGTGGGCCAAAAAGGAGACCATGGAGATAATTTGGGTAAGGTGTCTACTGCAGCAAGGTTAGGCTGAAGGCCCCTGGGTCCGGGAACTCTGAGTACCATGTGGGAAATGCCCCTTCTCCTGCTGCCTCCTGGGAAGGTGCCCAACTCTGCTTCCTGACCAATAGCCTCAGACTTTTCTAGGTTACTTAGAGCCTCAGGAGATTCTTATCAGTGCCTACAGACTCATAAACCCTCATGTGCCTCCTAGAGAGCTAAGCCCTGGCTCTCCCTCAGTGGAATCAATCCAATGTGCAGCTCTGGTTCAAAGAGGAGAAAAAATTCTCTATGTGTTGGACTTGCTATGCCTATTTTCACAACAGCAGTAGATACATGGTATGTCAGTTATCTTTTACTTCATGAGAAACAAACAGACAAACAAAACGACAGCCATTTATCTAAATCACAATTCTGTGGATCAGCCAAGTGATTTCTTTGCTGGTCTCAGCAGGACTCACTCGTGTGTCTGTGGTCAACTGATGACCAATGGTCTCACTTACGTGGCTGGTTACTGTTTGGCTATCAGCTGGAGTGATGAGGGTAGTTGAGTTCTAAGATGCTTTCTCAACAATGCTCTTTCACTCTGTTTTAATTTTCTAGGTGACCATATTACCCTGGCTGCTTCAGAAAGAGCAGCCCTGCGATCAGAATTGGACCGTATCAAAAAGTGTAAGCCTTCTTTCTTACTTTTCAGGGTGCTTGAAGTTTGGGAACGTGGAAGACAACAAATTATTTCTTGAACATATATAACTTTCTAGCACCTGTATAGGTAATTTTCATAGTCTGATCTCATGAACTCCTCACAACAACCTTACGGTAGAAATAGAGGCAAAGGGAAACTACGTAATTTACTCAAATGCACAGAGCTAATATGTAGCAGAGGCAGTGTATAAACTACAGTCAGTCTGACACCAGAGACCCTGATTCTGTACTCTTTACTATCAGGGTACATATGCATCATGAAAATGGGACCTATGCCCCTTTCCCTTTGTTATGCTGATGCTGAGAACTGACAATGGGGCTTAACATGTTTCTTTTCTGCCCTCCTGGCCTGGGACAAATATTCTCAGACATTTTTTATTTATTTTCAAGTTCTTAGTGGAGTAAAACTTAAGAATCATAAATTATATGTATTCTAGAGCTCTGGTCCAAAAAGACAAAGGCCTGTGTTCCAGTCTGTCTCTTCAGATTAGGGCTTCCAGATTTAACAAAGAAAAAGACAAGACACCCAGTTAAATTTGAATTTCAGGTAAAGAACAACTAATTATTTTTAGTATAAGTATGTCCCAAAATTGCATGTGAAATACTTATACTAAACAAAAATTCATTGTTTGCCTAAAATTCAAATGTAACTGGACATACCGTATTTCATGTGGCAACTCTACCCTAGAAGCCTTTATCCAGACAAATACCTTGAGCTGGGCTTAAAGACAAGCCAGTGTCATCCACATTTTCCCATTTTAGGGCTGATCTTCTTTCAGGGCAAACAAGTTGGGAAGAAGTTCTTCCTCAGCAACGGTAAAGAGATGACCTTTGCTGCAGTGAAGGCTCTGTGTGCCCAGTCCCAGGCCTCTGTGGCCACCCCTATGAACGCTGAAGAAAACAAGGCCATCCTGGTGTTAGCCAGTGCAGAGGCCTTCCTGGGCATCACAGATGAGAAGACTGAAGGCCAGTTTGTGGATCTGACAGGAAGGGAGTTAACCTACCAAAACTGGGATAGTCATGAGCCCAACAACGCTGATTCTGGGGAAGACTGTGTGATCATCTTGAAAAACGGCAAGTGGAATGACATCACCTGTTCCTCCTCCTTCTTGGCTGTCTGCGAGTTTCCTGCCCGAGAGAGCATGACCCTCAGGTCCTCTTGTCCCTTCATTCATCTCACAGGTCCACAGTCTGATTTGAAAGATAAGTCTATATCAATTTCCCACACCCAGTATTGACTTGCCCCTTAATGGAGAGTCAGAGAAAATGAGAAGAATGGGTTGAATGATGAGACATGGAAGTGAGAAATGAGAAGAGACTCAGTGGTGTAAGAGTATCTGGTTCAGACCCAATCACTAATAATAATCACAACCAACAACAACAACAAAATAACAATAGTGGTAGCAGCAGCAACAGTATTAATAAAACATTTTAAATGTTTACTGTGAGTCAGACCCTATATTATAGGTAGAACATTAATTAACTAATTTAATTAGGCTGTTTACTTTTGTTTGAGTAGTGTTATCGAATGTACAAAAATAAAATGGATTTATTTTTCCATTTACTCTAAACACCTGTGCTCCATTGAGTCTTTCTCTTTGGGGTGAAGGCTCCCCTAAATTACATCCCCCTAGCCTAATTTCATAGCTTTTCTGCCAGTCTCAGGTATTAATAGAACCTATCTTGTTGTTTTCTTTCTAAACTATTTTATTTTCTTTTTTAATGAACTACTACACTATATAAAGAACATAAATATCAAGTGAATAGATTAATGAATTCTCACATGTCTACACCCCATGTAACCATCCTCTAGATCAAGATACAGAACATTTCTAGCATCCTAGAAGCCCTTTCATAACCCTTTCTGGTTGATATTCCTGAAGGAAAATACTATTCTGAGCTCTACTACCATATATTAATTTTGTCTGCGTACGAACTTCATACGGATGGAATCACACTATACATACAGTTTTATATCTTGCTTTTTTTAATTCAAAATTAAGTCTGTGATGGTCATTCATGTTGTTAACATCTAGCAGTAGATATTTTATTTTCATTGTCACGTAGGATTCCTCTACATGAATATATCTCAGTTTACTCATCTATTGTTAATAGACACCTGGACTGCTTCCAATTTTTGACTATTAACAAAAAACTCAAGAATATTTCTGCACTTGTCTTTTGGTAGACACACGCACTAATTTCTCTTGGCTACCTACCCAGGAGTAGAATTGGTGGATCATGGAATAAGCACATTTTTAACCTTACAGTCTCACCAGCAAATGTGCATCAGTTCTAGGTGCCCTACATACTTGTAAAAGAGTTGATATTTTAGTCCTTTTAATTTTGGCCATTCCTGTGGGTATTTAATTTCCTTAAGATTTAGGTCTATTTATATTTTCTATGTCTTGTGCAGTTTTGGCAAATTGTGCTTTTTTCAATGAATTTGTCCATTTCATCTGAATTGTTTAATGTATTGGTGTAATGTTGTTCCCAGTATCTTTCTATTCGCTTTTATTGTAAGCAGGGTCTGCAGTCGTGTCTCCATTGCATCTTTCATGATTTTTTGTATTTTCACTTTTCTTGATAGGGATTTGTCAATTTTACTAATCGTTTTCAAAAGCTGCTTTTTTATTTTGGCATTGCTTTTCTCTATTAACCTGTGTGACCAATTTTATTTATATTTGTTCATGTCTTTACCATTTCCTTGTGATCCCTCTTCATTGCATTAAATATGCCCTTCTTTTTCTAACTATTTTTAATTAATATTTAGAGACTTACTTTTCTATGTTTCTTCTTTTCTAATATATTTATTTAAAGTTTTAGGATTTTCATCTGAAGACTGCTTCAGCTATATTCCATGGGTTATGATATATAGCTTTCATCACGTCCTTCAATTCAAAGTATTTTACAATTTTCATTTTAATTTCTTCTTTTACTTGTGGTTTATTTATAGCTATGTAGTTTAATTCCCAAATATTTGGTAATTTTAAAAAGTTATTTTCATGTAATTGACTTACAGTTTTATTCTACTGTGCCCAGGAACATACTTTGTATAGATTCAGTAATTTGAAATTTGGTAAGACTTGGCTTTTATGGCACAACTTATGGCTAAGAATGGTAAATGTATTATGTGCATGTGAAGTAATGTGTTTTCTTCAGCTGATAAGCAATGATAACATTAGGCCAGGATGTTAGTCTCACTGTTTGTAGCTTCTATATTCTTACTAATATTTTGCCTTTTAAAAATCAGTTTCTAAAAAATGCATATTAAAATATACAACTATGGTTGTATTTTTGTCTGTTTCTCATTTTAGTTCTGTCATTTTTTTGTTCTATGTTGAAGCCATATTAATATGCAACTACAAATGTAGGACTATTATAATTTTCTGTTTTTAATTCTTTTTTTATTATGAAATATCTTTCTTTACTCTAGTAATTTCCTTTCATTGAAGTGTGCCTTGCCTAATGCTAATTCACTAATCAGCTTTCTTTCATTTCATGCTTGCATGCTAGGTACTTTCCCATTCTACATTTACCCATTTCTGTCCTTATATTCGGGATGTCTCTTTTATTAGCGTATGGTTGGCTCTTTCTGAATATCCACTGTGACACTCTAAACTGGATTTACAGCACTATCATTTAACAGCTATGTGATCATGAGCTAGACTTCCTTTGAATAGTTTAGTTCATATATATTTAATTTAATTATTAATAGAATTGGTTTCAAATATAGCTCAATTCCCTAAATCAATCTTTTAAAATTTTTATTAAGAATACATTGGCGAGGATCTGTAGGAACTATCTTCTCTCTGCCTGTTGCCTGACTCTTTTTCTGTGTTTACTGGAAAGACAGCATTTGGATAATATAAAACAAATAATACATTCAGATTTCTTGTTTCAGCTCCAACTAGTAAAGGGTTTGAAAGTCATACTCCCATTCTCACAACAACAATAACAACAAACTTAAAATGAATGACTCTTCTGAGATCCTTCAGAGAACTGAGTGCACAAGGCAAACTGTCTAGTGATGAAGTCCCTGTCCTCCCACAGTAATTAAAGACTAAAAAAATTAATTCTTCCCAATGATCCCATTTTTCATTTTCTGATTCTGCTCAGGCTGAGCCAGAAGAGTGTCACTCACATCTTGTGGAGCCTGAGTCCTTCCTCAGCAGCCCGGCCTCGAACACCTGCCCTTTAAGCGCTCATGGCTCCTCCAGCCCCTGCAAGCCAGGACTCATGACACACCAACCCCCCTCTTGCTCCACTATTCCATGCTTTGAGGGGTTGGGATGACATATGAAAAGGTCATAGGCCACATTCATGAATGGAAGAAGCACCCGTAGGCAGAAATATGTGACAAATAGAAAAGAGAAACCCTCTCAAACCCATCTTCAGCAGAGTGACACCCAGTCAGGGCCAGTGCTTAGGCCACACTCTGAATTTAAACCCATTTAGGGAAAATTTCCCATTTGGGGGTCATTTTTATCAGTTTCTATAATCTCAGGGGAAAAAGAAAACAGCTTCAAATACTGCTTTTTCTCTCAGCGAGTACCCTTTGCAATGTTACATTAACACGGAAGCTCCTGAGACCCTAGGCTTTATTTCCTGTGACCACATCCTCCACATGGAACCCTTCACCCATATTTAAAATCTTCTCACCTCAATTTCTCTTTCCAGTGCAAAGTGAGGCATGGGGTCTTCCTGTGAACAGCCTCCACTCCCTCCACTGGGCAGGACGTTCCACACGTAATGTGGGGCAACCCTCCCAGAAGAGTTCATGGTCTCATCCTCAGATGCAGTGACCCACCTTTCCCTCAGTTCCCAGCTGGCAAGTCCCACAGCTACCACAGCCTGATGCCTCAGAGCTGCCGCTGCTTCCTCCCCTCCCGCGATGCTCTAAACCCATGGGGGCCCTCACCTCGGGAGGCTGCCTGGATCCCGTGTTACTCTCAGGGACCTGAACTGTCACTGCCACTGGGGGAGGCTTCTGAAGCCTGTGCTTCCAGAGCCCCTGGGGAGAACCCGCAAGCTTTCTGCTGTGGGATCTCCCCAATCTGCCTTTTCACATCTTTGAATTATCAAAGCCTTAGATAATTTGTAGTCTTTTGCAACAGAAACACTCTTCTCTGTCAAGTGGTTTTCTGTTTGCATTCTCTCTCTCTCTCTTTCTTTCTGTTTCTCTTTCCTTTATCCCCATCTCTCCTTTATAAGTTTTATTGCATAAGACCTAGAAAGAATCCTGATTTATAACAAGCAGATACTCTTTGTGATTTGGGCTTATGTCCACTTAGTCTGAAGAAGTACTAAAATAAGTTGTATGATGGCCTTCAAAGATATATCCATGTCCTAATCCCTGGAACCGGAGAATATTACCTTATATGGTACCTTACATGTGATGTGATTAAATTAAAGCTCTTGAGAGAAGGAGATTATCCTGTGTTTTCTGGGTAAGCCCTACATGTAATCACATGCATCCTCGTAAGAAAGAAAAAAAAAAGGAGTTTGGAGACAGACTCACAGAGGAGTTACACAGAAGAGGAAGAAGAAATGTGTCCACAGAAGCGAAGATCGGGGTTATGCAACCACAAGCCAGTGAACGCCTGCATCCACCAGCACTGCAAGAGGCGTGGAGCACATTCCCCACAGAAGCCTCTCAGGTGAACGCAGCTCTATAGACATCTTGATTTCAGGCTTTTGGGCTTGAGAAATGTGAGCAAGTAAATTTCTGTTGTTTTAAGCAATTTGGCTTGTATTATAATATACGTATGCATGGGGGGCTTTTCTCAGGACTGGGTGAAGAAACTACAGGATTCTGAGGAATGCATGAGGCCCGTGCCTGGAACAGACTCTATCTACACAGTGACCACCAGCAGCAGTGACCCTCGCAAAAGACGACCTGGGAGCTCTAAGGCAACCTCTAGTCCCTCGTCTCTCAGGAGCCATGAGATCACCTGGTCATGGAGAGATGAAGGGAGGAAGCTTTGAGCTTGTGAACCCTGGAATTCTCTCATTCCTGGAGGCCTTCAGGCAGCTGATTATTTTCTGTGTCCTCTCTCATTCTCATCCACTCCTGTCTGCGCTGAACTGTGTCTTCTTGATAATGGTCTCTTAACCTCTGTACCTGCTTATGCCCATGCTCGGTTCCAGGTCTTCAATAATAGCATCTCTACCAATTGTATTAGCAGGGATGGTTTGTTTCCCTCTTACATTTGCAATATTTTGATTTTGGCCCCCCTTCCCTGCCAAGAGTGGTTCCTGTGCCCACTTTTGTTAATCCAGCAGCTTAGCCAGCCTCTCTGTTCCGGCCTATGCCGTGGTCTTCACCAGAGGTCTCAGCTGTGGAGTGGCCACAGGAAGAATGACAAAATGTACCCAGTATGCTCATATCCGAAGAGGTGACTTGCAGGGACCTGAAAATGGATATAAATGTGCGTGCACACACATGCAAACACACCTCTTGCCACATTTGGCAGAAAAAATAGTCCAACTGAAACTTGTTGCATAACATTATTAGGCTTCCCTGTCTGATTCTGAACCAGCAACATCAGAAGGGATATTCTAGAGTGAAATCACCAAATGTGCCAGCAGCAGCAGAGCCAGGCCACACTTTTCAGTGCAGCCCAGAGCTGACACTCAGGCACCGACAATGTGGGCATTAGGTACCCTGCCTTCTGGGTGGTGAGCATCCTGACACTGTCGGTATGCAGGTAGGGACTGGAGCATCTTACACATGACTGACAGAGAGCAGTGGATGTTTGAACTGTTATAAGTAAACTGAGACATATTAAAATTTATGGGAGTTCATTTGAATAGGGTAGCACCAAGGGTAGCACCAAGCCAAAAGTAGTTAGGAGTGCTCAGCTGACAGAAGATAGGGGAAAGGCTTCTATAGAGAAGATGTGGAGGCAAAGCAAAGCAATTATTTGACTGGCTATAGCTTCAGCAGCTGTCTTGTTTGGGAGAGCCCAGTTGGCTGTTTGTTACTGGCTGGTCTTAAGTTTCACTTTCTCAGATTCAAGAGCAGTGACCCTGACTTAGGTTTCGATTTGTAGGCTGCCAAAGCATTAGAGCCACCCAGTCCAGTGGTCTCCTTGCTTAATTACTTTAACAAGTTTTAACAAAACTGAAAACAGTTTTGTTTCAATAAAAATCCTACATGGAACACCAACACATACAAGAGTTTAAGAAGCAATTTCATCAGAAAATAATGACTTTTTGTGTTTGGAAAAGCTAAAATTTATAGTTTTATACAACATGAGACAGAGTACTCTGATAAACTTAAAAATTTTGAAATCCAAAAGTTTTTAATGTTGGTTATAGTCTTATATCAGCTTCCAGCATTCAATCTACTTTTAAAAAAATATCTGGTCTTAGTTGCACAGTGTCAGATAGTGAGTGACACGTGCAAATATTTATAAAAGATAGATGGATGCACAATGCATGCTGGGGATCCTCTTAGTTCAACTATACTTTCAACTCACAGGATTACCATAGCCACACTTGGCCCTGGCTCCATTGTGAGAGATGGAAGGAAAGGAAACACAGCCTACTGTCTGGGCAGAAATGAACATTTTTCTGCAGTGGTGGGAGACCTGACAGCATCCACAGTGGTCCAGGAGCTACTCTCTGCCCCCAAGTGACAGTTAAGGTGTGACAGAGCCAGATCTACACAAGTAGGTGCAAAAGTGGCTTAGAAGCAAAATCCTGGCTTAGAAGTCCCACACCCCTAATAGGAAATAGTAGTCTCGTGTTTTTTCGTATCTTATATATTTTTTAAACTATGATAAAATAAACATAACATAAAATTGACTGTCTTAACCATTTTTAAGTGTATAGATTAGTGGTATGAAAAGATGCTCAACGTCTCTAGTTAGCAGAGAAATGCCAATCAATGAGACATCACATCACACCTCTTAGAATGGCTATTATCCAAAAGTTAAAAGATAACAAGCTTGGTGAAGATGTGGAGAAAAGGAAACTCTTATGCACTGTTGGTGGGAATGTAAATTGGTGCAGCCACTATGGAAAACAGGATGGAGGTTCCTCAAAAAATTAGAAATAGAACTGCCATACGATCCAACAATTCCACTTCTGGGTATTTATCTAAAGAAAATGAAAACACTAACTTGAAAATATATCTGCAACCCATGTTCATCACATCATCATTCATAAATAGCCAAGATATGGAAACAACCTAAAAGTCTGCTGACTGATAAATGGAAAAAGAAAATGTGATACACACCCAAAAACACAACACACTGGAATATTATTTAGCCTTAGAAAGAAGGAAATCTTGCTATGTAGGAACCACAAATCTTATAATAACATCTCCATAGGTAAAGTTTCCAGGTATCCACAGGCGACACTTAACTCGCAAGAATTATCACACTTCCCGGAAGTCCAGAGTTGTGTATCCCAAACTGGTATTTTCAGTTCATTCTGCCCTCCTGGGACAGAGGCAGCACCCAATCAGAGGTCATTTTTACCCTATGCAGTTATTTCTCAGTAACACAGCTGACATTTCACTTTTATCAAGTTTCCAGGCTAGAAAGTTAACCCAAAGCCAAATTCCACAGAAGAGGAGAAAGGAGAAATTTATTAGCCCTTTACTCAACACTGTAACATTTCAAAGATTCATGTATTCTCAGACTGTTCCACAAGAAAGAGGAATTCAAAGTTAAATGGAAAGTGACATCTGGCATGATATATATGGTGCCCTAGATGTTATTGTTTCAGCTGACCATTAGAGCGATGACAAGCACAGATGCAGGTGGGCACTGAGGAGACGTGCCATAGCCTTGACAAGAGTTTAAGTGAGCTCATGAGAAGAGCTTCATTGCACTGAACTGACTTGCATAACAGATCGGGAGTGGAACCCACTGGGGTGAATTTCTAAAGTGTCCAGTGTATCAGTGGACTTTCTAGGCAGTGATGCCGTGCTGAGAATTTCAAATGCATTAGAGAAATCTGTGGGGTAACTTTGTTCCTAGCTCCACACAGAGACATTATCTACTGGGCAGTCCAAGTAATTGTGTTGGTAGTCTCCAAATGGATAAAATTTGTTTCTCACCACATGTGTAAATCAAGGTTACTCTCACTTAGTTTTATATCTTTGAAAATTTTTTCTTGGAAAATAAATTCTAATTCCATCTTTGCAGCCAGTAGTGCTCCTTTGCATCCCTGACATGCCCTGAGACAACATGAGTACAATTGCTATAGAGGGGAGTGGAGTACAGGAAGGGGTTGCCCAGAGTTCTCTCCTCCTGGAGTTTCATGACAGGCCCTGGGCGGGTGGTTGTCCTGCTCACTGCTTAGCAGGCCTGCTCTCTAGGAAGAAATCTGAAATTTCACTTTCTTTTGTAGATATAAAGCTATTTAGAATTTTCTGTTTGATCTTAACATCATTTTGTTTTATTTTTCAAGGACTCTAACTTGGTGAATTTATCGACATAAAGTACTTCATAGACATCCTTCATTACTCTTTTGTTATCCATCAGAGTCAGTAATGATAACCTCTTTTCATTCCTGACGTTGCTAATTTGTTTTCTCAATTATTTTCCTGATCTGTCTTGCTAGATATTTATAAATTTCATTAATCTTTGCAAGAAATAACTTTGGGTTGTTCTTTCCTTATTTCCTCATTTTCTTTTAGCCTTCTATAACATTAATTTCTGTTCTTATCTTTATTATTTCCTTCCCTCCACTTACTTTGAATTTAATTTGATCATATTTTTCTAGTTTCTTAAAGTGGATAATTAGATCATTTACATCATGCCTTTTTCCATTCCAATATAAGCATTTAAAACTATAAATGTCTCCTATTAGAATTGCTTTAGCTATATCTTACAAATTTAAATGTCTCATTTTCATTATGATCTGGTTTAGAATATTATCTAATTTCTCTTTTTGTTTCTTCTTTGACCATGGATTATTTAGGACTTACTTGCTTAACTGTGACCTAAATTATGCTGGCATCTAGTTAAGTTACTTGGAAATCGTTTTTTTCAAGTCTAGCTTCTATGTGGGGCTGAAGCAGTGCTTGGTTTAGAGGAAATCATTCACCTCTATTTATTACTCAATCATGAATTAAGGGTTTTTCTAGTCTGGTTGGCAGGTACAGGCTCTGTTCTCAGGCCTGTGTGAGTGTTGGGCACTATTCACTCCCATCTTTTCAGTCAGTTTTTTTCCCTGGCCTTGTGCAGAATCCTCATGAGCACACACTGGTCAGAGTTCTGGAAAATCCTCAAAGTTAGGACACCTTTCACATTGCAGTGTTCTCTTGCTCTGATATTCTTTCTCACGATCCCCAGATGTCTATATTTCTGTGATCTCCCAGCTCTGCCTCCTCAACTCAGGGCATCCAATGGGCTTCGTCTCTTTTTCTCTCCCTGAATTTCAACCAGGAATTTCTCAAGTCATTAAGTTACAGGTATATTAGGGCTTACTTAGTTTATTTCTAGTCTCTCAGAGATCATTCTCCAGTGCCTTAAAAACCATTGTTTCATTCATTTTATTATTTCAGTTATAAATGAATGGTAGTGACTGTGTACCAATAAACTTTTTTCACCAAAACAAGTAGTGGGATATGGATTTAGTGTGCAAGCCTGTGATTTGCCAACTGATGAACTAAAGCAACCCTAATCTAATTTCCATATCAGAGATCCAGGAAAGACTGTTTGGAAGAACAGTTTTCACCATTATAAAATTCTTGGAAAAATCTCTTAAGTCCTATCCATTCAAATTCTGTGGATTTTTAAAGGCTCAAAATAACTAACATACATTAATAAATATTTATCAATTTAAGTTTAATTTAATTAATTTAAGTTGCCTAAGATTGCATGTGAATTAGAAAAAGAACTGGAACCTGGAACTAAAACTTAGAAATCCTATCACATAGCCCTTTTATATTTTTAACTATGCTTGCCAAAAAGGAAGAATTTTCCCAAGTAAAAGAAGTAATTCTCTTTGTTAGTTTTGGACAGTGTTTTTAATTGGTATTGAAAATAGCATGAGCTATAAAAACAGTAGATCCTAAATAAAGGCCTCAGATAGGAAAAAATCAGATACAAGCACAAAGAAATATTTTCTTCTTAATCTTCATGATAGTGGTTTTAAAAGAAAAGATAAGTCTACTGTCATACCTTGATTTTATTTGATGATGATGATGATGATGATATTGTTCCAGTTGCCATGACCACCTTGTTTGTGGTGAAATTTTTCGTCAAGACAGCAGAGGGTGCTCTTCTATTAAGATATTACACTATCTACCAGGAAATATGTTTCAATGTTTGTGGAGTAGCAAGAAATGTATTTTAATAAAATTATTATCTTTGTGGTTTTCTTCAATTTGCTGTTTTCAAAGGAGATTATTTCTGGAGTTTAGGTATCATTAGTAGTATTCCTAAACATTCAGTCATCCTTGAAAATGTAATGAAATCTACAAGTCAGCTAAGAAAAATAATCTACACATTTACATAAAAAAATTGATGAAGAATTTAAGGAGATACTAAAAAAAAGGTTGGGATTTTTCCAAACAATGCTCAATAATTTTGCAGAGCCAGTTTAAAAAGAAACATTTTCCTTATGGAAAATTTCAAACATGAAAAAGTAGAAAATAAAAATGATGAACTCATAACCCCTAATTCTTCTCTACTACCAATCCCTCCCAACCCAAAATACACACTGGATGATCTTGAGGCCAGTCATTATATCAATTTTGCCATAAAAATTTTATGTATCTAAAAAGGATAAGAACTTTAAAAAATTACCAGGTGGTACCATTATCACACCTTAAAAATTGAGCAAGTCCTTATGTTATCAAATATTATAATTTTTCATAATTTTTACATTGATTGATTTGATGAATCTAGACAAAGATGTACACACTGCATTTCATTATTATGTCTCTGAGTTACTTTTAATGTATATGTCAATTCCTTCTTTCTTTTCCCTTTTTATTTTTTATTTTTTTAAGAAATTAAGTTTACCTTGTTGAGCCTTGCTACTCAAAGTGTGGTCCATGGGTCAGCAGCATTGACAACTCTTGAGAGCTTATTATAAATTGGAATCTCAAGCCCACCCCAAACTACGAAATCAGGATTTGTATTTGAACAAGGTCCTTGGTCAATTTATATGTATGTTAAAATTTGCAAAGCACTTCTGTAGTTTCTTAGAGTCTGGATTTTATGTGTGCATTACAACTCTGTGATGTCATTTAGTATGCTCCTCTGTCTCCTGCATTCCTTGTTAACTGTAATTAAATCTGGAAGATTGACCTGACTGAATTTCAATTTCTTGACAGGACTACTTCCTAAGTGTTTGGTGTGCTTTTACCGGGAGGATCATAACGTCCAATTTCATCACTTTTTATTTTTGCTGCCATGGGTCATCACTGCCTTTGCTAATTAAATAAGGGTTTATAAAATGATATGCTAATTTTATCATTCCTTATTTCATTAACTGAGATGATTTTATAAAGAGAAAGTATTGCATTTGGTCTAAAATTTACTCAGAAAATGTAAGTTAAGTGTTTACCCTCACCCTCCCTCCCTTTTTTCTTTACTAATCTTGAGAATAGTCGATGAGTCCCCAAGCATGTTCCAAAGATGTCCAAAAAAGAAATTTTTATTTAAGTATACTTATGAACTCATAAGATTTTTAAAATCATATTTGATGGTTTAATTCACCAAATGTTATTATTATTGATTATTCAATTATTCTGCTGATTATTCAGTTGTTATTCTTTATCAATTCTCAATTTGTCCCAACTTTTGCTGTCGAGATACACTTCATGCTGTCTCCTTTTGACATGACCATGATATCAATGTTCTTTGATCATTTTCCTTGCTGTTATCACAAAATACTACATCCTTATCTTGTACACTTTCTGTCTCAGTCCTGAAATCAACCATTTTTCCAAGGATCCTTAGCTTCATTTAGTAGGAAATGATATTCAGAGATCAGAATCTGTGTACTAATGGTGCTCAGAGCTACTGAATAGCCATTGGTTACTGTTTCTAGGATTTTCACTGGACAGAACTAAGAAATACACATTTACAAGAATATATATTCTGTGTTTACACTAATAATTTCAAATATAAATTTGTTAATATAAAATTTTTGGTTAACTTCTCTCATTTTATAGTTATACCCTTTTTATTATGAAAAATCTTAATTCTTAATGATATTAACATAATGACTTATAGTTTTAATCCTATGACACAAAATAGTATTAGAATAATAATTAACAAAATTATTACTAATGATATAATCACAGAAAACAGTTTTAAGTTTTTTTGTTTTGTTTGAAAGTTATTTTGGCCTTAGCACATATCCCACTAAACATGTACAGTCAAATTAATGTTTTAAAGTTATCTGGCATAATTCCCATTTGTGCATGCCACCAACTCAACATAATTAGGTTTATTTATTTCACTTTGCTTTGCATTTTTAGGAATGCTTTTTATTTTCATTTTGATTTAATTTTGCCTTATATATACAGATCATTTTCACTGTTCCAAGGTCAAATAACAAAACGAGATGTATTCCGAGAAGTGTAGATGTAGAAATCTATTTTTTAAAAATTATTCTTGGGTCAGTTTCACAATGTAGAACAACAGCTAAGTCAGGTCAAAAGTGTACATGTTCCAGAGCAAAATGCAGCCAAAAGAGGAAACCTGGGCTTTTTTCTTGCTCCTTAAAATGAGATGCAGGACAGCTAAACTTATTTTCTATAACATACTCTAATTATTTTAGGAAGCACTTATATATGTAATTTATGGTTTTTGTTAGGCTGTGAGCAAAAATGACACATACTGTGAACAATTGTACCACATTGTTGGGGGCTTAGTTCACAAGGGGAAGAGAAGAAAAGTATATATTATGCATATTATATATTACATATATATCATGTAAAATTATTTCCTCTTTCTAGTTATTATTTTCTCTTCATTAAAATTAAAAAGTTGAATTGGGTGATCTTTTAAATCCTTCTCAGTCCTGAAATTCTGTTCTATTCTAAATGTGGTCCATAGTTTCCAAAAATGACCATCATCAGTGCCTTTGCTCCCTGTATGTGAATGACACCATCTTCTCAATTGAGATGCAATCTAATTCCCTTCTCTGTGAATCTGGGCTGGCCTTGGTGACTTCTTTGGTCTGCAGAATGTGTTAGAAGTCAAGTTCTAGTTCTTCCAAGGATAAGACGTAAGAAACCTTGCAGCTTCCTCCTTGTGCCTCTTGAAACCCTAGTTCTGGAGGAAGCCGGTCTCTATATAAGAAATCCAGTTATCCTGGGACTACCCTGCTGTGAGGAAGCCCAAGCAAGCTGCATGGAGCAAGCCCATGGAGAAACAGAAATGCTCAGCCTGCCCTCAGCCGTTCCTCTCATATCAGCATAGGCACCACCTATGTGAGTTAAAAAGCCTCAGTAGCTATCAAGCTCAGTCAAGCTTTCAGATGACTCCCACCTCAGCTGCCATCTGACTGCAACCATATGGAAGACTCCAAGCAAGAATCATCCAGCTGATCCCAGTCAACCCACAGAAATATGAAAAATACTAATAAATTGCCAATTTAAGCACTAATTCTTGGGGTGAGATTGGTGCAATAGTAGACAAGTAAAATAGCATAAGATACTCGCTAAAAGAAACAGTAATCAAAATGCACAAAAGAAGAGAAGATTAATTTTGACTATGGGGAATAAAGATTATTTCTTATCAGAGAAATTATTTGAGTTAGGTATTTCAAGGGTAAGAAAATACTTTGAGGAAATATATGGGGACAGAAGTATATACGGACCATCTGGTGAAGGCTTATTGTCAAAAGCTTTTTAATATAAAATTCAAAAATAAAAGTCATTTGAATATTTTGCATTGTTACAATTAATAAAAACCAAGATCATACCATAAAACTAAAAACATAAAGCTCTACTAAAGCAAAATATAGTCCAACTGCATATTCATTTCCTTTTGATGGCTTTGACTTTAACTAAGAATAGCATGTAGAGTATTCAGTGGAGAAGACTGTCCACATAGCTTTCAAATAGTTTAATTCATGTTATTTCTCTCAGCCCCTTTCTTTCTATGAGCCAGAATTGGACACAGGCCTTAAGTGCTGAAATTCTAGTTTCACGTGCTTAGAATTCAGGGAAGTAGATATAAAATCCTTGTATTTTGGGAAAAGTCACTGAGGCTGATTAAGCTCCAAGAAAGACTATCCCATCTTTGCCTGGATTAGGGTACTTTTGAGTATCAACTTTTGTTTTACTTTGTTTTATTTTAGCTTATGAGTATACTGGGCATATTTTTTATCTCACCAAATGTTGTTTTGAAAAATGATTTATATTGGCTAAATATTATCCCATTCTTGTGCCTTTATCTTATATAACCATTCCCTCATAGCTAGACATTTAGGTCATAAATTTTTCTTTTTTAAGAAATAATTTGGATGACCATCCTTACAGCAAACTAGTTGTGCACATTCATGACTTTTCCCTTAGAAAATGAATAGATGATCTTAATGTAGCTTTTAATTCTGAGTGTTTATGAAAAGAAATAAAAGACACAAAACAATAAAATTGGCCATAATTGAGAACAGATAGTAATTTAAAACACAATGCTACCCTTTCCCCCTAATCATTATTTCTCTTTCACCTGCTTCCTGACACAAGTACTACATACCTTAAAATAAAAAACAAATTTGAAAGAGCTGAATTTTAAAAGTTCTGAATTATATATCCTACAAACTGGAGTTAAACTTTGTAATAATGACCCTGAAATACTTTTAGTCAGTTTAGTCAAGTTATTTTAAAAACTTCATTGTACATTATAGTCATCTGTGTACTTACTTAAAATCTAAATTCCTGAGTTCCAAATCCCTGATATTCTGTACATTCTTACAGAACTACTGGCTTAAGACCTGACTGTACTGGAGACCTGATCTATATAAATATGAAACAAAATAATTTAGGTAAAATTTCCTAAATAATTATAGGCCACACACTAGCCTCAGTATTCTCAAAACTGATTCTGATAATTATAGATTCATCACCCTGTTGTTTCATCTCCAGATCCCTAACACAGGGGTCCTTCCTATATCCTTTTCTTCCCCTTTTTTCCTCCCATTTTGCAGAAGTTGCCTTCATCTCTATCACTCTTTGTCATGTGCAATTTTCAAGCCTTATCATGGCAATAAAAACGCTTAAAATATGCAGATTTTTCTTTTAAATTAAAGTTCTTTGTTAAGAGATCTTCAAGATACAAATTCAAAGAAATGGTACAGCTGGTGATTTTATACTTTGGACAGATTACTTGGAACAGATGATTTGGAGCAGGTTGGTATTCAGATCACATCATGAAGAGAAGACAAACTTTGCAAAAGCAAAAATGTTCCAGAACCTTAGAGCTGGAAAAATAAATGATTCTTAGGACTTACTTTGGTCAGTGGTCCATGATTTCCAAAATCACCTGGGTCCAGGTGCTCAAATGCTCTAGCACTCACTCTCCATTTCTCCTTCAGGAGATATCTGGAGATAGCGATATCCAGTTTTACCAATTAAATATTATTTTCCCAATTCGCTAATAAGAAAGCTAAGGTTAGAGGGTTCAAGTGATTCCCCAAGTTCACAAACTAGTAAGTAGCAGAGTCAGACCTGGAGCTCGGCCATTCTGATTCCAGAGCCGGAACTCAGAAACTCTACTCCCTACATGCTCCAACCTGGGCTCTTCAACAATTACATGATGCGCCAGAACTCAATTTCTTAGTGCCAGTCAAAATTAAATACACGAATTTAAAATCTATTATTTATTGTTGTCCTGTTAAAACAAGTGTAAACTGGTGAAAATTAGTTGACAATTTAACATCTATGTCTTAGATATTTTTTCATTATTTAAAAAAAAATCTAAAATAAATTACATTGAGAAACCAACATTTGAAATGAAAAATAAGACTCAATCATTGTCAGTACTGTATGCAAAGTGCTATTTACCGTTATCTATATGCTAGAAAAATTTGGAGTTGAGAAACAAGAAAATAAAAGACTTTGGGGATTTTTTAGAACAACCAAGACATCCCCATCAGCTACAATCTGATTACTGATGCTCCAAGATATTATTTTAGTATCTTTCTTCATTGTTATATTAAAATTGATATCACCCTAATAATATAAACCTCCAATATTACAGTACCATAAAATAGAAGCTTCAAATGTTTTGAAATTAGTCAAAAAGCCAAGGCTTGTCTTACCATTTACTTCTAATTCAGTAAGAGGAATTAATCTTAAGGAAAAATTTTAGTTAGCATTTACTATCCTCATTATCTACTTCTATCAATAATATTTATTAAACTTAGCTGAGCTTTATTCATTATTTAATTATTGTCTTTTATTCTGGGGGTTTTCTTGTTTCCCTAAGAATTAAATTAATTTAGTGTTCTTCTTCCATGATGTACAGATACATCCCAGAAAAGTATTTGTAATATCTAAAAAGTTAGTAGTAATTTCCTCTCTAGTTATTTTGTATCTATTTAAAAATACACTAGTGATGTAGTATGTCAGCAACTTTAAGAAAAATTCTCAGAAGTCAGTTCTATAAACATTATATCCCTTATTAAAAATCTAGCATCTGAAAGTTACAGTATCTTTTTTAAAAAATCAAGGTTGAATCACTAAAAAATAAATTTTAAGGAACTTTTGCATCAAGAAAGATGGGATAAGTTACTCTTCTCTTTTCCTTCTGATAAATACAATTTAAAAAATTAGACATTATATATAAAATAAATCTAAGGAGACACAGAGAGGTGGAGAGAAAAAGGCCAACTAGCTAGAAAACTCAGTGACCTAAGGAATAACACAGAACTCAGTTTCCTAGGTTTTCTTTTTATTTCATATATTTTAGAAAGGGTGCTGGAGAAAATAACACCCTTGAAATGCAAATGGGTACAAAAAAAAAAAATCCCTCCAAAAAAGGCCAGACGCTCTGAGACAAAGGATCAGGAGAGGGCAGTCTAGCAAGATAGGAAGTTTTCAGACAAATAACTTCTATTCTTTGGCCAAACATCACAGAACAAACAGGGGTTACAACCAACAGCCAAGACCAAGTAGGAATCTAGATTCTATCCTTTCAAGGCTGCAATAAGATGCTTCCACCTCCAGTGGCATCAGAGAAGATCTAACAGAGAGATTTAAATTCACTTAACATTTAATTCATCCACAAGGAGGCATAAAAACCTAAAGAAATGAAAAACAGGAAACAAAAAAGATAATGGCAGATTTAAAACCTAGCAAATCAATACTTAACATTAAATGTAAATGATTTAAGTACACCAATTAAACAACAAACATTGCAGAGCGTATTGAAAAACATGACCCAGCTATATGCTATCTACAGAAAACTCACATCAAATGTAATCATATAGGCAAGTTGAAAGAAAGACAATAGAAAAATATATATCATGCAAATGTTGATTTTAAAAAAAGCAATAGTGACTAGATTAATATCAGATACATAAGGTGTCAGAATGAAAAGAAAAAAAAAAAAACCCAGAAATAGGAACATAATGACATAGTGATAAAAGTTTTATTCACCAAGAATACATAGCAATGCTAAATGCATTTACACCAAACATCAGAGCTGTATTACCTATGAAGCAAAATTAATAGAACAGAAAGGAGAAATAGACAAACTCACAAATCAACATCCTTCTTTAAACAACTGATAGAAAACTAGACAAAAATCAGCAAGGATATAGCAGAACTCAACAACATCATCAATCAACAGGATCTTATCAATAATTATAGAACACTCCACCCTAGAACAACAAAATGTGTATACAGTTGTCCCTAGATAGCTGAGGGTTACTGGTTCCAGGACCATCCACAGATACCAAATTCCAAGAATGCTGGAGCCCCGTTATAAAAAGGTGTAGTATTTGCATGTAACCTGCATATCTTCCCTCATACTTCAAAATATCTCTAGATTACTCACAATACAATGTAAATACTATGTAAACTGTTGTAAATACAATGTAAAGATATGTAGATATTTGTAAATACAAAGTAAATACCATGTAAATAGCTGCTAGTATGAGGAAAATTGAAGTTTTGCTTTTTGGAACTTCATGGAGTTTTAAAACATATTTTCTGTCCAAGGTTGGTTGAATCTACTGATGTGAAACCTGCAGATATGGAGGGCCAACTATACTTTTCAAAAACCTGCAAAACATATACCAAGATAGTCCATATCCTGGGTCATAAAACAAACCTTAACATTAAAAAAAAAAAACTTGAAATCATACAGCGTGTGTTATTTGACTACAATGAAACAAATTAAAAATCAGTAACTGAAGAATAACAGGAAAATCTCCCAATGCTTGGCAAAAACAAATATTAAAAATTAGGTAAATATGTTCATGTCTATTACTGTTTGCTGTTGTTATGTTTAAGAAGTTCTAAAAATATTTAATTTAAAACAATAGTGCATTTATCCTTATATGATAAATTTATCTATTCATATCATTACATTAATTAGCAAATTTGTCACTTTCATCTATGGCCATTAAAATATATAACTATATATTTTATCAAAGTCATCTAAGTAATATACAAGGAGTACCTACTATGTGTTAAGTACTATTTTAGATGCTTAGAATACAGCAGTGGGGAATATTAAAAAAGGGAAATCACTGCTGTTGAGGGGCTTACATTCCAGTGAAGATAAAGTGACTAATTAATTGATTGATTGATTGATTAATTAACTAATGAAATGGTAAGACAGACGATGATAGTAACACAGGAAAAATTTAAAATAGAGCAGAATAACTGCTATTGAGAGTAGAGGGCAGCAGGGGATAGAAGTGAAGAGACAGATTACAGTGTTAAAGTAAACGTGGTCATGATAGACTTCCCTGAGGTGGTAAAATCTGAGCAAAAACTTGAGTGAGGTGTATTAATTAGCAAGCAGTTTATGAAGGATGAGTATTCCAAACAGGGGCAACAGCAAGAGCCAAGTACCTGTACCAGGTGAAAGTGTGCAGGCAGGTAGGCAGCACAGGGGGCAGAATAGAGGGGCTGGAATGAGTCAGAGGAGAAGACGAGGTCAGGAAGGCAGTGCGATGTTTCAGGCCTTCCTGGCCTTTGAAAAGACATTGGCTTTTACTCTGAGGTCAAAGGGAAGCCATCACAAAGTACCCGGGCAGAAGACTAACGTCATCTAAATGACACTTGAAAAGACTCACTCTCATGAGAGTAGAAACAAGGAACAAGTCAGGAGCTCCTGCAGTAATCTAGCCTGGGGATAATGGTGGCAGGGACCAGCATGAGGACCCTGAGATAGTATGTGCTCACTTTGTGGAATTTTGGAAAAATACCAAAACAGATATATATGAAAATATAATGAAATTATGAATTCTCTAAAAAAAATATGATAGTTTTACTTTGCTGTGAGCAAGATGCAGAGCAGTGGGCCTCTGAAACTGACTTCTAATTCTAGGTCTAATTATCTGTGCAAATTTAATGTCTATATACTTCATTTGCATAATCAGTTAAATGATAATTTCTCCTAAGGAGTTTCTAAATTCCCTTGAAGCTTTGAGAGTTACAAAATAGGTCATTATTCTGAGTGAGCCAAAATTAAATTTAGTTAGAATAGATGCTCTCAGGCAACTCTGTAATTTTTCATTCTTTTAGTATTCATTTATAGCATAGTACATAGCAGACTATGAGCCACTGGGAAATGAAGTGAGGAAAATATACAGAAAATATTGGCCTTCTTTTCATAGTACTAGACTTTACCATTACCCTGTTTTGAAAAGATAGTGGTCTTTCAACTTTTTTGTTGGTCTGCTGTAAAATTATGATTTATTTCTGGTTTGCTATCTCCATTTGCAGTGTTATAAAATGTTTCTCAAAACATTATGGTCAACATGGACTAGAACTGAAAGATTTAACTGCTAAATAACAAGGTTTTAGTGAAACTAGAAAAATGTATGAAGCACTAATTTTGTCACATTAGCTTCTGGGCATTCTCATGTTTTCTTGGTTATATGAGATCTGTTTAACTGAACAAGCCGAATGTAACTAAAGTGGATTATCACTCAACAAATATCTTTTGAATCCTTACTATGTATCAGACATAGTCCTAATCAATAGGGAAACTATGCTGAGTTGTGACAGCTTCTCTTAAGAATCTCACTGTGTGATCACTTCTCGGCCTTTTGGTAAAGATCAAGTGAAGAATTTCACTGTGTGATCAGGAAGACAGTTTAATACACATCTAAATACAACGTCTGTGACTAAGTGCTGCTATGAGAGGCAGAATAATGAAAGTGGGCTTCACCACTTAGATGTGACAGTGTGCTATCTATGCAACTCCTCAAAGCCTCAAAATCTTCACCTAAAAGTAAATTCTTTTAAGATTGCATGAGAGTACTCCATGCATGGACCATAATAAGTGCTCAATAAAACTGATTATTGTTATTATTCTTATGAAAGTTGTATCATTATTGTAACAGAAATTCAAGATCAACTGTCTAGGAAAGTACAGAAGCAGAAGCATTGCCCACTTCAGTGTCTAGAGATTACATTATCATTGGGCAACAAACTCTAAAGGAGGCAGAGTAGGTTGAGAGACAGTGTTTAGAATCAAGTAAAGCAGAGTTCAGATCTCACCCTGGCCATAGGTTGTGTGACACTGGCGACTTACTAAACTTTTCAGAGACTTAGTTTTCCCTATATAAATGCAGACAATCTGCCTTGCAATGTTTAGGGAGATAAAAGAGAAGATAATACCTAAAGTGCATAGTACAGAGCCCAGCATATGAAGAGTTTATAAAAGGTAGCAAATATGACAATGATGATGAAAGTAGGTAAGGCATAAATAAGGACTCCAAAGTTCTAATTCAAGTTAAGTAATAATTCTTTTACTTCTAGATGAATTAAATCTTAAATCAGTATTAAGTTGCTTTACAGGCTCATTTTTTCCTCAAAGTCTCCATTCTTATTCAGACTCCACCATCACTGAGAGTCACTGTTAAGTCTCACTCCACTTAGGAAGGAAGGGTCACTGAAGAACAAAATAAGAACAAAATCCCTGCATCTTCTCTGTTATTGGCACAGTCAGCTTCTTTTAACCTCATGTCATATATAGTTTTACTTGTTGCATTTTAAAGTTAGAAGTTAAATTCTTATCATTTGTCTCCATGTTCAAGTATTAAGATTGTCACATTGCCACAGCTCTGGGAGGAAGGGGCCCTTGGGTTATTGTAAAACTAGAAGGTTATGATGTACAGTTTACACTAATGAAGGTAGGCTTCCAGTCAGGAAGTGGAGTCACTCCCTGTGGTGAGGCCGTTAAGTAGCCAGGAATGAGACTTGTCTATAATTAGAGAGGCATTAGGCGTTAGTGATCCCAGTGACTAGGGAGCCTGTGCCCAATGGGCTAGTCAGACTGGCTGGCTACCCACCCAAAGCTATTTCCTCCATCATTCAAAGTCAGAAGCAATGTAATGAGGGGTGGGCTAACACATTTCATTGAGCTGAAATTACGCAGTCAAAAATATAATGTTTCTGAAAAATAGACTTGAAAACTGCTTACATTTAGAACAAAACTATAGCAAAACAATCCAAAAATCCAGTAAAGCAGCAGATTGAAAGGTGAAACAAGGCAAAAACAAATCTCAAAACTATGAGTAGCAAATCATAGAGTATTATCACTCTATTATTCAACTTAATCATTCCTAGGATCTGAAAATAGAAGAACCAAAAAAACTGGTAAGTCATTACATTTTTATGGAATATATATTCATTTAAAAATGCAGAAAGTGTTCATTGTCAGGGATCCTTGTGTAATCAGTAAGGCTGACAAGCTCAGAATATTTTGAAAAAATGAGCTCTGGAAAATATGGCAGAAATACTAGTTTACCTTTCAGTGTTTTACAGATGTAAAAAGTCAAAGCTGAGAAGGAACAGGAGAATGAATATAACCACAGTTATTATGGGTTAAAATGTATTCTGTACATTTTGGCTTTATTTAATTTCCCATTATTTGCTTTATTTGACCATCAGTCCAGTTCAATAAAGCAGTGACTTACCATTACTCACATCCTATACATGAGAAAACTAAGTAACAGAGAGGATGAGTAAGTTACAAGTGTCCATCTTTGGAAGCAGCTGCCTCTGAAACTGTGCTCCTAATAACTACACAGTACATGCCTTGCCTAATAATTCATAGCTACTGGCATTGGTAGCGCCAGGATTAGGATTTAGATTCTATGATGTCAGGCCTTGCATTCCATTCCAGTAGGCTAGGCTGCAATCCTGTAAGTGTTAAATACACTTCTGCGGCTGCTTGCAGTTGTGAAAATTCAATAACAGTAAAAAGGAAAATTCCTTGTAAGAATTGACTTCATCTAGCATCTGTCCACTGGGTACTCTAGTAATGTATTTATTTTCTCATTCAATATTTTATCTGTTTTATTCATTGCTTTATTGATCCTCACTGCCTAAAACTGTGCCTGGAATGCAGGAAGTACTTAATAAACAGTTGTTAAAATGAGCAACTTTATTATGCGTCTATAATGCGCTGCTATACATCACTTGAGGGGCTAGGACAATGGTAAAGAAATACAGGTTCTTGCAATGTGGCATTTTTCCTAATGGTTGAGAGAGCACACAAATACCTAGATAACCTTTAAAACAAGACTCTGAAGAAAATAAAACAGGATAATGTGACAGAGTGTGATCGTTGTTGGGGAGCATTTTGGGAGAGTTCTTTTTGAAGTAACTTTTGAGCTGAACCCTGAATAGGAAGAAGAACACGGCCATATAAAGATCCGTGGGACAGGAATTCCAGGTAGGGAGGACATCAAATGCAAATGCTCTAAGGCAGAAATAGTTGTGGTGCTTTTGAGGAAGAGAGAGAAGAATGGCTTGAGCTGAGAGAATGCTGGGACGGTAATTCGAACGGAGCTAGAAGGTGTAAGCAGAGCATGGAAGCCAGTGGTCCCTGGGGCACTTTGAAAATACTGATGCCTTTTGAAGATTCCACATGTAAGTCAGATCACACAGTATTTATCTTTGTCTAACTTATTTTACTTAGCACCATGCCCTAAAGATCCAACCATGCTGTAAAGGGCAGGATTTTCTTCTTTTTTGGAAGGAGATGTTGGTCAAAGGGTACAAACTTGCAATTGTAAGATGAATAAGTTCCTGGGATGTAATGTACAACGTGGTTGCTATAGTAAACAATACTGTATTATATACTTGAAATTTTTTAAGAGAATATATATCTTAATGTTCTCACCACCCATACAAAAAGGTAACCATGTGAGGTGATGCATTAATTAACCTTACTGTGGTGATCATCTCATGATACAGATGTATATCAAGTTATCATGTGGTCCACCTTAAATGCACACAATATTGCTATCATTGGGTGATAATATATTACATTACTGTATACTGACGTATATCAATGTTAATGATAGCTCAATAAGGCTAAAAAAAAAAATACTGATGTCTCCCTGACTCCTGCAACACTGATAAAATAGTTTTAGGGTCTTGAACACAAACTACTTCTAATTATTTGAAGTTAAAATTACAGATACCTAGAGTTGAAAATCATTGATAAGAGTGGTTGTAGGCTATAGGAAGTACTTAGAGTTTGATAGAGGTTAAAGGGAAAGAAGCAGAGCAAAGACTTATTCCTCAGATGTCTACCAATTCATTCTCAATGTGGTCAATAAGCTTAATGAGACAAAAAAAAAGATGCAATCTCTGATTTACTGCAAATCACTTCTTAATTACTAAAGACTGTTAATTTCTATATTCATCAATGATATTGTCCTTGGAGCATTATTACTTTTATTTATAATTTAAAATTTTGGATTTATAATTAACCAAAGTTTATCTAAACTGAGCTGTGCAAAAGAGTATTTTTAAAGATGTTTTGTAATTTGGGAGCCATTCACACAAGAAAAACTTGTTGGAGAACTGTCTAATTCATGAATTTGGCAATTAAAGCTGGACAAGACAGGTAACTTAGGCTAATTATTGTCCATTTCTTGCTGAATATATGTGTGTTTGACAGAATAACGTCCATCAGCTTCTCATTTTCTCCACTGGAGCATAGTCTTTTCCTCTTTATTTTAATGTTTTTCATTGTTGCTTGTAACTATGATATTATGTTTCTGTTGATTCAATTTTAAAAATCCTACTTCATTAGACTACAAGAAAAGAAAGCACCTTCAAATATTTAGATTAAAGCATCCTATGTAGTACCAGTCTGATTGTCAATTATAGTGAACTTTGTTATGAGGAAACAGAGCTCAACAGTAAAACCGCAGAAGATGTCAATCCCCCAGCCTCTCCTTAAGTGGGTGTGGTTTCCTTTGGGGCCATCATAATAGACTTGTCAGCCAATCCTCCCAACTGCTGATGCTGCTGATACAGCTCACCCATCACAATTTATTTCACAGTCCTGTTTCATCAGAGACAAAGAATTTTGATTTACTGCTAATTGGAATAGCCATGTTTCCCCAGACACAGGCAACATTTTGAGTGATGATGTAACCAAAAACCAGGTTTTTGTGATAAGTCAGTATGATTTAATGGACGAGAGAAGGCATTATTTTCTCTGTGAAACATATACTATCACTTCTGTATCAGACAGAAAGATTGAAAGCACTGAAGTTAATTTTATTAAATTATAAAGATCGAGAGACAGGAAATTATTTCAGATTGCTAAGTAAATCTGAGAAGGTTTGTATACAAAAAAATTGTGGACTTCTGTTTCAGTGTCAGACAATTTGTAAACAAACAGGTATAGAATTGCTATCACTCCTTAGAAAGTGTATTTGCTTGTTTGGCTGGGAATTGAACCAGACATTACAAGTTGGTTACAAATATGGATTCATTTGGGTAAAAACAAAAGTCATGGGATGTGAATTGTGTAGTTCCCAAGCATAGGCATTTTAGTGTAGGCCACAAGGAGAGCAACTCAACAACCTTTCAAGTGTCTAAGTATAAAAGGCAAAAATTTTGTGGTTACAAATGCTCTCAGCCATTGTATTTATATCACTCAAAATTCCTAAGGTTACAGGCTGCTGTTTTTAGATATCCTCAATTTTAGTGCTACCAATTTTATCTAATGCTTTGGTTTATTCGAGGAGGGGGAGTGGACTGGGAAGAGGAATATTATGTTCCAATTGTTATAATCAGAAAACAAAAATGAGCATGTCTTAAGATTACTTTATTAAATATGTGCTAGAGAAGTACTGCATTTAATGCTACAAAAAAAATCTGTATCTGTTGGGGTTATAGGCTCAAGACAAAAAAAAAATCAGCACTGCATTTTGAGATGTGACAGTGAAATAGGCTGTTTACTCTCTGAAGACACAATCTATTCTACCATGAAGCACACAGGAGCCTTTAAATAATTAAATCTGTAACACTTAATAATTAGGACTCAAGCTTCTATTTCACAGTGTATCCACTGTCAAAAGTTTACTAAGCATTAACTGGTACAAAATTTTTTTATATGCGTATATGACACAGCCCCTCCCTAAGAAAAACTAAACAAGTATATAGCACTAGTTAGAAAATAAGTGTCATAAAGATATTTCAAAGTTTGGTGGAAGTTCAAAAAAGGAAGGATGTGTCAAGGGTTTTTTGTTTGCTTGTTTTTTTTTGTTGTTGTTGTTTTTATTTTTGCTTTTTAAGTACTGAACTAAATAGCCAAAGAGTATGGCTGATAATAAAGTCACATATTTTTGTAAATTACCGAATAAGCCTATTTTTTATAGATTAGAGATCATTGAGATTTGTTCCATTGCAGACATGGAGCAATTTTTAGTTAAGGCTGTTTTTTTTCTCTGATAGAGTAAATACAGCATTCAAAAATATCTAACTTGCTAAATAAGATGGAAAAATCTCTGACATTGAGATTTGCCAGTCTCAAATGTTTTCACCAAAATACCTATAATTAGAACCCAGAATAGAAGAAACTTCTGCTCCTGAAGCATCTGACTGTTTGGCCTGAAACCTGGCTCTCAAGACAATTTCTTGGGGGGTCATATTTTTAAAACTGTATATAGATTTTTTATGATATTCTATAATGTATTTGTTCATCTCAATATATCTTCCATCAAGTGATAGTGTAAAATTGACACTCAGAAAAGATGGTGAAGATGTACCATGTTAGACCTGGTATACCTTTCAGCCCAGAAGAAAACAGTTCTTAGAAAGGTGTGCATCCCTTGTTGTAAAGCAACTTATTAAAGAAAGTGACTGATACAACTGTTTTTCCAAAAAAAAAAAAAAAAAGTAATGCACTCTATAAAATTAAGATTACTTTTACAGCATTTGTTGAAAGAAAAAAAAAGTATTCAGATTGCCTATTTAAAAGTCAATCCCAGACTAGAAACTGAAGGATTCTAACTGGTAACTAAACCCACACTCGTTATATGACTTTGAACAAGCCAAGCCGGCTGTGGCCATGATTATGTATACAAACCGCCTACGTGGAGTGTCATGCCAAGGTCAATGTGTTTATGCCAGCCAATTTTGTTATACATGCAGAACTCCACACAATTGTTCTGGGCATGGCAGTTGGAGCAGATACCAGCACAACTGTAATGAACACATTGCCAGAAACAGGCTGATTATCTAGGCAATGTAGAGTTGAGGCAATTATGACAATGAATCAAGTAAACAAACATCTTTGTCACAAAGAATGATAGTTTGGCTGAATGATGCAATTGATCATATAATTGAAATAATTGTTGAAATATCCAATATAGATTGTTTTACAAACAGGACATTCCTCTCAACTAACATGTATTTTTCCATTAAAACAATTTATGATAGTGAAGCCTAGGGGATACTACATCAATTCACCAATAAATTTTAAGTTCTCAATAAATCAGTAGGCAAGAGCAACTGAAATTTTAAAAAGCAAGACAACCTTAAAAATTACTGCAAAGGAGTAGTCACACATTAACAAATATGACTCATAGTAATGTAATATAATGTTCATATAAGATTTGAATTCTTAAAAGAAAGACATTTAAGCCTATTGGTATATTTACTCAGTAAGATAAATGCATTTATCTTATTTACTTAGTTTTCAACCTATACTTTAACACATTTTAGTTTTCCCTAAAAATATGATGCAACCCAAAAACTCCTGGGGAGCACCAGTCTATAGAACCGGACACATAAATTCTAATCTTAGCCAACAATAATTCTGTATACATCCATTGGTCCTCTATGAAGACATGAGGTGTGAGGTTGTACCTTCATAGTGTCAAATAAATGGAAGGACTGGCCAATTTAGTAAAGAAAAAAAATTAGACAAATAAATATGCAATTGCTTTCTTCACTTTTCTGTCTGTTGTAACATCAAAATATCCTCCTGATAAAATATATTCAAAAACATGACATCCATGGAAATTGATACTATTAGTATTAGAATTTTTAAAGTTTTAATGAAATCAAATGCAAGTAAAATATGTTAATAAGTGAAAATTCTAGTAAAATATATAATGCCATGTAAAACTTATACAAATGTTATTTTAAAATTTTCCATCCTCACTGGAGTATTTAAAGGACTAATATCTAGATGTTTTGAATGACTTTCCAAAGCAAATGTTTCTAGTGAATATCAGAGATCATTAGAACCCTGGTTCCAAAAATTCTTCGTACATTGTGTAAAAACATTGACTAAAAGTGGTTTATATACATAATACATAATTATATATAAAATTAATAGAGTGACCATATAATTTGTCATCAAACTAGGACACTTTTGGCAATGTAGGATGCTATTAAAAATTAATCAGGATATGAAGAATAAATTGAGATTACCCAGGGCTAACAGAGACACTTGTTCCTCTTGGGAAGGGTCATAGCAGCTTCATGTACAGACAGTAAGGAAGGAAATTACCAGTTTCTTCATAATCACAGAGTTTGTGAGATTTCACAAACCGAAATATATTCTCTGCTTTATCTCATTTAAGGGCAGAGAGTGTATACCAGATATGCTCTGGGGATAGATGGTTCCATGTGATGCAAATTGAATGTAGGGGCCACAAAGATAAAGTTTAACCTAAGAAAATTAGAGTTGAAAGTCTAAGAACAAGGAAAGACCAAGGGAAGCAAGCTGATTGATAACAGCTTTGTTAAATTTCTAAATCATTTGACAAAGTTCTTGGAACTAATTTTTAACAGAATTTTTGAATAAAATCAAATTAAAACCGTAGATTAATTTTGCAGATTCAGTTATGACTAAGTCTACTACTTTTCAATAGATTTGGATTCATACTTTAGGATAATTTATGTGTTTTTCATTTTCTAAATGATAAACTAGAACTTTTTCTTATTAGGTTTATTATGACTCATCAGAAAAACAAATTCTACAAAGTTATTTTACTCATTTATTTATATGGTATTTTAACCCCAAAGTTGTAATTCCTGTATTTGTTAAAAGGGTAACAGGAGTAGAAATTTTCCTTATTTCTTCTCTCATTCAATAAGTATTCACCATAGTGCTTCTCAAACATTAGCAGAAATAAGAATTACCTGGAGGACTTATAAAGACACAAATTGTTATACCCTGTCCCCAGCATTTCAGATTCAGTTGGACTATGGTAGGACCCAAGAACTGGCATTGCTAACATGTTTCTAAAAGTTTCCCAGGTTAATCTGACACTGCTGGTCTGGGCACCACACTTTGAGAAACACCAATACATTGAACATACAGTATTTGCCAAGAGCTGTGTGCTAGGGATATAGTAGCAAACAACAAAACAGACAAAAATTCCTGCCCTCATGGATCTGATGTTCCAGTGAAGGGAGATATACAATAAATACATAACTAAAATATATAGCATGTTAGATAGTGCTAAGTGCTATGAAGGAAAACTGAACAGGAAATGGGGCATATGATGAAGTGGTGAGAGGAGTATGATGAAGAGGGTGATCACGGGAGGCCTTAGTAAGAAGGCAACATTTGACTAAAGACCTTAAAGAGCTGAAGAGTGAGTCAGAAATATATGAAGGAGCCTTAGTTCAAATGCCCTATGGCTGAAGCGCACTGGCAAAGTTTAAAGAACATGAGGAAGACCAGCATGGCTGGAGTTAAGTGAACTATCGCAGGGAGAGCAGAAGGAAACAAGGAGGAGAGGCAATGGGAAGATAAGAATAGGTAAAGCCTTATATATCACTGAGAGGTCATTGGCTTTTATTCTGAGTGACAGGAGAAGCCATGGGTAAAACTGCAGCAGGGAAATAGCATTATCTGATTTGCATTTTAAAGAGATCAATGGAGCTACTAGGTTGAAAATAGTCTGGGGTTCAAGAAATAGTTGTAGGCTGAATACATAAATTTGGGAGTTGCCAATCTATTGGTGGTATTCAAAATTGTGAAACTCAGGAGATTACTAAAGAACAGAGTGTATCTGGAGAAGAGAAATAGTCCAATAACTGGCCCTGGGGAAATTCAACTTTTGAGGTCAGAGAGATAAAATAAGAGCCCAGAAGAGAGGCAGAGAAGGCATAGCCATGAACTAGGATGGAAATCAGCAGAGACTGGATTCACTGGAAACCAAGTGAAGAAAGTGAATCACCAAGGAGTTCACTGCTAATAGATCAAGTAAGATGAGCAATGAAAAGTAACCCTTCACATAAGCACATGGAGTTTAATAATGGTGTTGACAAGAGTTGCTTCAGTGGAGTGGTGGAGATTGAATGCTTGGCTGGAGTATTTTCAAGTAAGAATGAGAGGAGAGCTATGAGAGAGAAAGAGAGAGAGAGAGCATAGGTGACTCATTTGAAGAGGTTTACTGTTAGAGAAAGAGATATGGGTGGTAACTGGAATAGAAAGTTAGATCAAAGGGAGAGTTTTTGCTTTTCTAGGATGGGATAAAGTATTAAAAATTTGTAGACTGATGGTTATGATCCAGTAGAGGTAGGAAAACTGATGATGTAGAGAAATAGGGGCTAAAACTGGAGTAACATACTTGAGGAGGAGGGAAGGGCTGATCTTCTGCCCACATAGAAGGTTCAACTTCATATTGAAATGTGGAGAGTTCATTCATAGTAATAGAAAGACAGAGTATGTGAGTACAGATGCAGGTTAATGGGACATTTCAGTGGAAGAGGTAAGGTCACCAACTGAGAAACAGCATAACAAAGAGGTGTTGGAGGTTTGAAGGGAGATGAGAATGTTTAAATATTCTCCAGTTGTAAGAGAGAAAGAGAGGAGAGAGAAGAAAAAGAATGAGAGACTGAAATTGGGTGGATTAAGAAATGTAGTGCTAGCAGTACAATCTGATATTTTGAAATTAGTATTTCATTTAAAATTTCTTGGGTGTTTTTCCAAGTATTTGTAGCACTACTAATCAGAGTCACATACACCTTCCCAAGATCTCACTTATTAGAAACTTCTACTAAAAAAAAAAGAAATGAACATAAAGGTCATTTGTTTGACCTGTTAATTAATCTGCTTATACAGAAATGATCTAAGCAGGGTTTCAGGATAAATTCAGATAAAATATGCTAGTGAATTCTTGCTTTGTGAGATTTAATATATATATGTGGTGGATAACTAATATATATAGATATAGATATCTTTGCTGTCTTTTAAAAACTTCAGCATGTAACTGTTTCTCAGTTGAGGTGAAAAGCTATTCATTAGGCAGAAATTTTATGTGCTGTGGCCAGTCAGACCTCCTGTCTATCAAGTCTCAACTGTTTTATCAGGAAAACACTAGTGTTCCATGAACTCTTCATACATGTGTGACCTAACTTTGATCAATATGCAATTTTTTTCTACAACAAAAATTTATAGTACTAAGATAAAGTCTGTCAGGAGCAACGTTCCCCTGAGGGTAATAAGGGACAGGTACAACTTGCTGTAATAGATAAAAAGAGTAGTGTGACCCTAAACATGAAGCACAGAAACATGTGAAAACTTGCCTGTTCAGTGTGTAAGACAGGCTAGTCAGGGTGGTAAGAGATGTTATCAGTCAGCAATATAGCTCTGAAAAACATCTAAGGAAATACAATGATAATTCCAGATGCTTTTATGGACACTGAGGATTTCTTATGTCTTTGTAAAGAATACTGCCTTTGTCTGAGACAGTTCTCTAGTCTGAGGTGCAGATTCGCATGTGAGATTAGATGGCAATCTTACTCATGCATGTGTTCCTTCTCTACATATCAGCTGAGACTTACTGTGCATAGCACTGGGGAAAGGACTCTGCAGGATGTAGGGGAAAAAAAAAAACCCTTAAAGATGTGGTTCTAGCCTTTGAGAGGCTTACAGTTCAGTCAAGAAATCATCTATACATGAAGTAACAATATTAAAACAAATCAAGATATTAAACTGTATTTAAGGTTCAAGAGACATGCAGATAATAAACATTTTCAGGGCAAGGGGAATCATCATAGGGGAGGTTGGTCTTCAACCATGCTGCTTCCTGATGGCAGGACCAGTAACACTCTGACTTTTGTTCTAAACCTGGATACCATTAGAATGATGCTGGAATCTTTTTAGAAATGCAGGGTCCTTAACTCCATCACATCCCTACTTTATGACTTTTGTGAACTTCAATGTCTTCCTTACACTTGGCTGCATAAGTTGTAAAAGGAGCTGCTCTACCAAGAAGCTTTTGTTTTCTCATTTCAGCTTAATCACTCAGATATTAATTTTTGCCCAGAAAAAAATGTGAAAGACATTATCAGCATTGTCAATATAGATGGATTCGTTGACTTATTTTTACCCAAGGACAGTGGGTTCCTGACCAAAATAAGTAAAATCCACATGACATAAAATAGAATTATGCTTTCTTATCTTTTGTTAGAATTACATTTTCACAAGTATTATGCTATATGAATCAATTACAATTATGGTACATGTTTCTATCAATTAGAAACTGGCAAAATCTCATTTATCTTTCAAAATTCTCCTCAAATGTCACCTTCTCAATGAAACCTCCCTTGAGTACCTCCTAAAAAGAATGATTTTTCCTTCCTCAGAAAGAGTAGTGTACCTATACATACACTAGCACCACATTGCCATCGTTAGCAAATACTGAGGTTAGATTTTAATTTATTGTTAGGCGCTGAATTGTATCCCCCCAAAATTCATATGTTGCAGCCCTAAACCCCAGAACCTCAGAACATGACTACATTTAGAGATACAGCCTTTGAAGAGGTAATTAAGTTAAAATGAGGCTGTTAGGGTGGGCCCTAATCCAGTCTGACTGGTGTCTTTACAAGAAGTAGAGATGAACACACAAGAGACATGCAGATAGACTTGCATGCCCAGGGGAAAGACTAAAGACGATCTGAGGACACAGCAGAAAGGCAACTATAAGCAAGCCAGGCAGACAGACTTCAGAATGAAACCAGCCCTGTCAAATACCTTGATCTTGGACTTCTAGCCTCCAGAACTGTGAGAAAATTAATGTCTCTGGTTTAAGCTATCCAGTCAGTGGTATTTTGTTATGGCAGCCTAACAAACAACTACACTTGTCTAACTGTCTTACTGAGGATGCATGCCTTAAGGGCATAAACTGTGTTTTACCTCTGGTGCCCAGTATGGTGTCTGAGACCTAATAAATGCCTAGTAAGTATTAGTTAAACTTATTTATTCTAGAGATAACAATTTTGGTCATGAAGAACAAAGAATAAATATTGTATACTTTCATTATGTATGTTACAAATAAAAATAAGTTATCAGAAGCTAAAATATATGTTTAATTTAGAAGGAATTTAAAAAACAAGAAAATATATAAAGAAGAAATATTTAAAAACCAGTTATAATCCCACACTTGGGAATGACCCTTTTCAGTATTTTATTATAGTGGCATAAATTCATTTTCATTTGAAATATATATATAGTGTACCTGTATTTTTTTCTGTATATCATTCTTTTTGCATCATTTGTTTTGTATCATTCTTTTTTATTAAACAATATGAGTAAGCATTTCCTGTATTATTAGATAATCTTTAACAATATGCCTCTTAATAGCTGCATACTATTCTATCATATTGATCTACTTAAATTTAGCCCCTATTTAGATGTTTTCTGATTTGGGAGATAATGCTACAGTGAGCCTCTTTGTATAAAAATCTCTATTCACATCTCTATTATGTCCTTATGATAAACACATTTAGCATTTGGCACATGTATACCCAGCAACTTTAATAACATACAAGGCTTGAGGCTGTATGGGAGGCAATTATGAATGTCTTTCAAAATAATGTGAATTTTATCCTGCAGATGACAGAGAATATTTGAGTAGCAGAGTGACATAATAAAAGTGATGTATTTCAGCGGAATTAATCTGGTGGCAGTATGTAAGGCAGATTGAATGGAAAAAGAACAGTTACAGTTTTATAATAATCTTGAGTGTGAAGTGATATGCATGTGGACTATGGTGGCAGCTTCCGTTGAAATAGAAGCTCAAGTGTGAGAAACATTTTAAAAGACAACACATGTTCATATTTTTTCTTCCACTGAAATCATTTCATAGATTTAACCCTAATTCTAAATTGTCAAGTAAAGTACTTATGATTTAGATAAATTATGAGAAATCAAATTGTCCCTCAGAGTTCTCAAAAGAGAACATAATATTCTCTTTTTAATCTGTATCATTCTACATTGAAATATTTTGGAAAGAGATCGATCCTTTCTCTTTTGTTGTACCCTGTAAATGCAGATGACTAAAACTTATTATACTCTAGTGAGAAGGAATGTGAAACAAATTGCCTACCATGAATGTCATTCCATCTATTTAAGCATATAATTGACTCCAGACAATGGGATATTCCTTTTGTCAGTAACTAATTTAAACTCTGCTTTCACATACAAACTATTTTTTCAAGGAAAATAAAAAGCAAAACATTTAATTCTGTTCTCAAAAGAGCCCATGATAAGATGAAATTGAACACTGATTTGTTTCTCTAGTATGTTTTTACCAGTAGATTTTGCCTAAAAGTCAGTTGAATGATAAAATAATTAGAAAAATTTCCCAATAACCCCTTGAGTAAGGGTGTGTGTGTGTGTGTACATTAGCTCTACTTATTTACAGTAGCTATATGTAAACTGCTTGAGAACATTTAGGTGTCAACTTGTGAAAAGTAATGTATTTGTTGAAATACCCCTTCTCATTATTCTACCTAATATTCCATTCCTTCCTGTAATGGAAATTTTCTCCTTAGTGTTTGGATACAGAGTAGATGCTCAGTTAGATTTGGGTGGATAGATGGATTGATTGATAAATGAAATAGAATCACAGTGTCAAATAATGTTTACATTATTTAAGAACTTTGCTATATAATGACAAAAAAGTGCTTTTTAAAAAGAAGTTCCCTCTCACCAGCCAAATACTCATTCTAGCTCACCTCTACCTGCACCAATTAATATTTTCCTTACTAAACCTTTGTAAATACGATATAGTCATCCACTCAATACAAGTGAGATTAAATATCTTCCATGTTCATTAGATTTATGTATTTTCTCTTTGTCCTGGTGTCCGTTCATTTCCTTGGTCCATTTATATGTAAAGCTACATACATTTCTTAAATAATTTGCACACACATTTTGTAAATAAGACTATTGAGGCAAATACTTTCTTCAGTTTGTCATTTACACTTTAGCATAAGTGACTTTTATATGCATAAATTTTTACATTTTTATATACTTGAAATCTTATATTTTTATACACTCAGAAATTCACTCCAGATACATGTTACCTTTCTCTCCCCATTATATGCTCTGGCTTCTTAGTCTTTCTGCATAGCTTTCAACAGGCCTGTTTCTAGTCCCTCTATGGCCTTTGCAGATGCTGTTACCTTTTCTGGCATCTTCTTCCTTCACATCTTCCTATCAACCCCTCCAAACCAGAAACCTCCTGCATGCCCTTCATACTTTTATAACTCAGTTTCCAAGGGGAAGGTCTAGCTCAGTGGTAGAGTGCCTATTTCTATTGTACTTTCTAAAGAGTCAAAAGCAAAAGTCAAATTATTAAGTTTTATTTACCTTTCAGGTAGCAACTTCATTTAATTCTCATAAGATTTTTCATGCGTTCTCTTTGGATAATTTAAGTCTACAAACATACTGTCTGGAAGTAATGGCTACTTTGTGTGTCATTCCAATAGTTTTATTTCTTAGTTTTGCTTCATGTGACTTAAGCCATTGGTTTGATGTTTTAGAACACCCTTTGGCGAAGTGGATTCTCCAGAAACAATTTCTATGATGTTAACATAAATTTTGAAGATAACAGGTAGCATGGTCAAATAAGTCTGTGTTACCTCGATTAAAGTTTGTCTCTTATTTGTATAGATGAGAACCTGAGACAGAGAGCAACTTGCCCAAAATCATACAACAGAACAGGGACCAGAAATTGAATCCTGATTCTTAAATAATTGAGTCTTATAAAATAAGCTACAAATAATCAATGAAAATGAAAGAAATTAAAACGACAAAAGAGATAAGTTGTGAAAAGCAAAAAAATATATATAAGTGGTTTATTTACAAGGGCCTTAAATCTCACTCCTTATACCTTATACTAGCTTCATTTATCTCGAGAAGAAAAGCATATTAATCAGTTGGGCTCCTTGGTATGTTAACTTCTTTATAACAATATTAAGGCAGATAAGCATATAAAAATTTATTAACAAAAGACAGACTACGTAGGACACATAAAAAGAAAGTGCTATGAGGATTAAAGGTGAGTGGGAGTGGAATGAGGGACACTATATCTACAAAGACAGGTATGAGTATTCAAGATTTAGAGATTTAGAAATAGCTTTTATATATATTAATATTTTATATATTCTGCCTTTTTTTCTTCTATAAACTTATCAAATGCCTGTGTGTTGCCTTCTGTCAATACAAAAAATAACAAAAATCAGTTCATCTCTTAAGAAGGCTTTAAGAATAACTTATGATACATGAAAGAACTGCCACAATAGATGTATATGAAAAGGTTCTAGTGGAACATAGGGAAGTCAAATGAGGCCATACCTGAGGTGCATTTATAAGACAAGTAACATTCTCAAGAAAGGAGAAGGTGAGTAAATCATTTGAGTCAGAAGTAGCAGCATAACAAGGTCAGAAAGGTACTAACAAAAAGCCAAGAACTCAGTCATAAGAAGTATAGTCATCATTTATGGAGCACGTACACCAAGCATTTCAAGTACGTTATCTCCTTTAATCTCATAACAGACTTTGAGGACTGAAATTTTCTAGTACCCTTATTTTAGATATAAGAAAACTGAAATTTCCAGGGGTTGAGTAATTTGTCCAAGGTCTTAAGTGATAATTTATGTAGCTGGATTCAGATTCAATTCTGTCTGACCACAAACTGCATGCTCTTAACCATTATGTCTATGTTAATAGCTACTCTGGTGCGGCTGGTGCACAGGAGACAGGACTGGTAGAAAAAAAAAATCACTGATGGTGAGTCTGAAAAGGAAATTTCAGAAAAGATCGTATATGGACATCTGTACCAAGTTAAAAAAAAAGTAAGCTTTTTATTCTCTGGGTAGGTAGCAAGAACAGTAACAGTAATAAAATTCAGATTATGATCATTTATGTAGCACTTATTAAATACCAAGGACTTTACTGAGATGGGCTGGGACTAAGGCGGGACCACAGAGGCTGTTAGGACACAGAATTTAAGGAAGCACTCCCCCTCAGTCACCTGGTCTTGGTACTGAGCACTTCACAAACAAGAGGATGTTAAAACCAAGTCTTGCTGTCTAGAAATTTAGACAAAATACTAAAGGACGAGACCAATATAACAGACAGCAAGTACTCCCACACCCTAGAGCAAAGTGATTTCAGGACAACGTAAGAAAGGGTGAGTAAAGCTGTTCTGATCCCAATCTTGATTACCCACCCCGCACCTATTCCATCAGGCTAACGAGTCTATGGGAGCATCCTTTTGAAGCCTATGCTGTAGCTGTCTCCTCAGGCACTCCCTCCACCCTTGGGAGAGAAGGGGGTGCTTTCTCCACCTTAGGCCTTTTGAGGCCTAAATATCATTTTGGCATATAGGCCCCTGGAGGTTAGGGCATAAAGATTCGCTAGATTTCCTGAGGGAGCAAAACAAAGAGAAATATAGGCACTGCAGTAAGGGAAACTGCATTTCTGCTGACAGCAAGATAAACACATAATTCAGAAAAATTACACAGAACTAGGAAACAATGCTAAAGAAGGACCCGAAGTCCTTTCTATGCTGCACTGAAACACTGTACAAATGGCTAGCCTCAGAATTATTTAATTATTTTGAGAGTGTTCTTTTGTCATTAGGGTCCAGAGTCTGTGAAATTACATATTCACCTGCATAGTTTGTTTAGGAAAGATACATACCATTTCTGTCTACTAGAAAACACAGACCCAGAGGTTATAGTTTTATTGATCTTGAAGAAATTGACTAGTTTTGTATCTAGCTTAGTAAATCTTTTCTAACATTTTTCTTTAGTATTTATAAATACTCAATTTCTCAAACGTTCTGAATTGGTTTTACCATTCTACTTGTTCCCCATTAACTCCCATGTGTTCACTTTACATGAAAGTCTTGTTGATTATGCTCTTAAAATTGTATTTCGATAGTTTGAACTTATCATGGACTAAATTGAGGCCAAATGAGAAAGAGAGAACCTGGACCATCTTGGAAGGGAACTCATTCAAGAAGGCCCCTGGGAGGGGTCAAGTGATTCATCAGAAAGTTGACTAGGAAAGCCTGAAGAATGGGAAGGAACTTGAAAATGACTGCCAGAAAAAGCATTCCCTGAATCAATGAAATTGCAGTTGGAAGTTTCTTGCAGAGAAATGTTTAAAGAATGTGCAAAACCACTAATGAAAAAGTCAGTTTTGCCAGCCTATAAGATTCTACTGCTCTTTGCTCAGTGATGGGACCAGCCATATTACAACAGTGCCAGTTACTTTGCCCTATTTTACCTTGGTCCCCTTTTCCCTTGGGTAAAATTCAGAGATTAGAAACCATGGTCACTGAATGTTTGCATCCCTTTCAAAATTTATATGTTGAAATCCTAGCCTCAAAGTGATGATATTAGCAGTGGGGGGAGGTCTTTGCAGGTGATTAGATTGTAAATGTTGAGTTCCTATAAATGAGATTAGTGTTCTTGTAAAAGAGACCTCAGAGAACTCTCTCTTCAATTCTACCACATGAGGACACAGCAAGAAGGCATCCATCTGTGAACCAGGAAGTTGTATCTCATCAGACACTGAATTTGCCAATGCCTTGATCTTGGACCTCTCACCCTTTAGAATTGTGACAAATAAATATTCGCGATTAAAGCTACTCAGCCTATGGTATTTTTGTTTTAACAGCCTGAATGGACTAAGACAGCCAGCTAGCGGGTGAGAAGAATAAATCTGAGGAGGTAACAAACAGTTCATTTATCTATGGTGAATAAAATTTTAGGTTTGATTAGGTTTTAAGTTACATTCACTAGAATTATACTACATTGCACTAGAATGTGCATTTTAACTAAAATGAGATTTTTCTTATGATTAAAATGAGTGAGGAAGATTGTACAACCTAATTTAACCCAAGTATAGAGAAAACAGAAAAACTAGACCAAGAGGAATTGTAAGGCCAATGGGAAAAGGAATGGAATAGAGTTGCCTTATGATTGCTCTCTGTTGAGTCCCCTTCTTTTAATATACTGGCTGCATTTTTATTATCACATTTAATCCTTATAGAAATTATACAAGGTGAGTAATTACCTTTGTCTTGGTTTGCCCAGCAAGACTCTAGTACTGACAACTTACTCTGGTCACAAGAGTAAGCAGATAATCTAGACATAATGCCCCATATTCTTGGCCACAGTGATTGACTTGAGAACAGGTAAGTGGCCCAAATTAGGCCAGATTATACATTCATCCCTAGTTTTCTTTCCTGGCTGCATTTGATAGGTAAAAGAAACTTCTCCCTCTGATGTTAGTAGATGGGTTATAAATTCAAGGATATCGGTGCCCTAATCCCTTTTATAAAGAAAAGGCCTAACTACAGTCCTACAGACAGTTGTAGAGAAGGAAATCAACACACAAAAAAAAGAAGAAACAAGACAAAGCTCTGAGAAGGATCTATCCAGCCCTTGGGTTCTGTTTTGTTGGCACTAGCTTTCCTTTCCTATGTTCAAGTTCCATGAGCTTCTAATTTTTCCTTTTCTGAGCAAAAGTTAGATTTGTATTTCTGTCAATTTTCATCCAGAATAAAACTGACCACTACAATGATCCATATGTAACTGATGATGAGGTTGGAGAGAGAAAGTATTTTCCTGAAGGGCATAAATGGCCTAAGTGGCAAAGAGTGAACTAGAAATCTGGATCTTTCTGACTGTGTAGTCACTGATCTTAAATTATACTGTGAAAGTTCAAGAGCACTATTGAAGTTTCATAAAGGGGAATGACATTTCAGTGGTTTGAGAATTTAAGAAAAGTAGTTAAGTTTCCTCTCCCCCACAGCCCCACTCTTACTCCCTTTTCTTCCTCTCCATTATTTCCTTCTCCAACAATTTTCTCCTAACGCTTATGCTGAACCTGGGCAGAGTGAGTGAGACATCTGTGACCGTGGGGATGAAGGAAGCTGGCTCAGGGCAGGGTTATTGAAACTCAATCAGAGGGACAGGAACATCCGTATAGAAGCTGCCCTGCTGCATGAGGTGTCAGAACTGGCCAAAGTGACCCTCTTGGCATGGTAAAAGGATTAAAACAGACCCCAGATTCTCTTGTTTCAACCCTTGACTCACTAGCTGTTTTTCTCCTCTATTTTTCCAGCCCTTTCCCATTATTATTAATTTTTTTTTGCTACTTCCTCTACTTCTAAACCTTGAAACACTGCAGAAATTGCAAAAACATCTTTCAAAAGAACTGGTCTGACAGTTGCCAGGAGGGAACTGAAACAATGATCTCTAGCAAGAGGCATGAAAAGAGAACAATCTTCAATCTTTTCCACTAAAGGTTTTGTAGCGGTTAAAGATGAAGAAAACTTCAACTTGAGCCAGACTGCAAGTACATGTTCACCCCTTCTCTCCTCACCCTATAAAACTCCAGTCCTGCTTCAGTTAAGGGAGTTACTTTGATGCTCCTCAGGCGCTTCTGAATGTGCACCAGCTGAATCAAGCCTTTAACCTCTGAGTCAAGTAAACCATTTTTTCCCTGATAGTATTCACATGCAAAAGGGAGTTATGCTGAGTGTGAGATGTCAAAGCCTGAGAGGAGTGAGGAGGGCTTTTGCAAGAAGGGGCATCATGTGCCGGGCATCTGCGCACAGGTATAGAGGCATCCATACGCAGGATCTAGAGTTAGGAATCTATTTGGGATTAAGAAATTCAGGAAGCTGCAAAGCTAAGGGATTTTCACATGTGTTGTTTTGATGAATCCCTTAGCATCTGAACACGTGGTACACACAGATGCAAAATAAGAATCGTGTAATGAATGAACTAATGAATAAGTAAAGCTTCTGGGAGATGGTTTAGAATATGAATGTGAAGAATACACTTTCTGTACATAAGAATTTTTAAAAATGCTTTTATGACAAATATCCAATATTTAAAAATTTTATATTATCTGGTCTAAATTGGATATACTTTCAAAAATGAATGGAATTTCCTTACAACAAAAAGAAAATACATAGATATTTTAAAATTAAATGGTGAAAATCAAAGATCAGAAGAATGACATAGTCAATTCCAACATAGCTGATATTCTCTGTTTTTAAACAAGAGGGAAACATTTTTGCCTTATTAAGCCATGAAGTTATTGGGGATTTGGTTTGCTTGATGAGAGGACTCTGTTGTTTTACGATTGTTAATCCTGGGTATCCAAAATCACACTCTAAAGAAATACTTAGCACCACAACAATAAGACAAAAGCCCAAGTAAAGTAAACATTCCAGGGGCCTTCAGAGGTTAAATAGGAATCTGGAAATAATTATCCTATTGCTAAAAAATAAATAACATATGGGATATATAAGCAGTGGGGGAGGATTTCCTCTTAAGCAGGATTTTTTTTCTTAAAAAAATTTTTGAAATATATAACTTTTTCAAAGTAAAAAGTAAGACAATGATATAATTAGTTTGATATTGATATTTAATATTATTATCTTTATGAGCTACTTTTTATCATTTTAAATGATTCACTGTATAATAAATTATAGCATATAATATTATTACTTTATGTCCTACTTTTAATTACCTAAATCATTCTCATTGTGACTAAAAATTTAATTTGGTCTATACAAAAATATTAGCAAATATACATAACACATAAACGTGTGTGTGTGTATATATACATATATATATAACCTATCACTCAGTCAAGAAAATTTTAAAGATGGATTTATTCTATAGTCGCATTTTCTACTCTGTTTCTGTCTTTCCCTCTTTTATAATTTTCTACACTTCTTGAAGAAGGTGTCTAGACTATTACCACTTCCTCCCTTTGTCCTCCTCCTACAGAAGTCTGGTTTCTGTCCGTACCACCTCACTGAAGCTGCTTTCACCCAGAAACCGTTCTTCTGGTTGTTAAATCAGAGGGAAAATTTTTAGTTCTTAAATTATTTGGCCACGAGAAGCATTTAGCATCACTGGCCACTTGTTGAAATTCCCTACAGTCTTGATGTTCCCCACACTACTTTCTTTTCAAATTTCTTCCTCATTATTTGGTCATATCTTCAGTTTCTTTTACTCTTTCTCCCCACCCCATTATCTTTCACAATTGATAATGTTACTATTTATTCATCCAATCACCCAAATAAGAACACTGCACATCATCCTTGACCACTCGCTTTCCTTCTGCCTTCATATCCAACTAATTCTAAATATATCTCCACTCTTTGTCCTCACATCCTTTTCCTCTGCTGCTATCTTAGTAAACACTCTCATTATCTCTCACCAAGTGATTGCAAGAGCTTCCTAATTAGTCTTCCTCTTTCCAGCTAGACTCCGCACATTCCATCCTTCATAATTGCCTGATGGTATCGGATCACTCCCCATTAAAAACCTTTCAATGGTTTCCCATTAATTGCAAGATAAATTCCTAGCCCCTTGGGATACCTGACATACCAGATTTCTCTCTTTAAAATCTGGACACAGCTTGCCTCTTTAGTCTCACACACAATTTGGTGTGAAACTCCATCTAGTTCCCACATTTATCTAACTGTTCCATGTGCCCACATATTTGCACAGGCCATTCACTCTGCCAGGGAATCCTTTTCCCTTGTACGCTGGCAACTCTTATGTCCCACTGCTTTTGTATCTACAGCTCAAATGTCTCTCCTGGATTTTATAAACACTGTATTCAACTTCTTACTGGACACCAGTAGATACTTCAAATGTCTTTCTCCTCAGACTCATTCCTATCTTCATTATTCAGGTGAATGACACCATCTAACTGTTTGCTACAAAGAATTAGAGCTCTCTCTAGTTTTCTCCTCTTCCTTACTTCTGCATATCTAATTTCTTTTTAGTGTGGTTGACTCACTATCAAAATATGACTTAAACTCTCTCATTCATAAGCATCTATACTACTGGTGCCCTAATTCAGAATTGTACCATTCTTGACCAGGTCAATATCCTACTTTATTAACTCTGCCTCTACTATCACATGATTACCTCAATCCGTCACCCTTTATCCTACAGGCAGAATTGTATTTTTAGCCAAAAAATTTGAATGTGTTGTATCTCTGCTCAAAATCCTTCAATGGCTCCGAAAGTTCAAAAAAAAAAATGGAATCTAAATTCATTTGCATGTCCTTCAAGAGCCTCCTCATTAGTTCCGTGAGTTATTTTATGACTTCTACCACAAAGATAGGAATGTGTATACCCTTGTTCTTCTTCTTCAGAAACCCTCATCTATTAATTGGCCTTTGGAAAGTTTACTATTTAAAAATTGGTCAGTGACTATCATTTTTGTTTCTAAAAGATGAAGGTGTAATGGCATGAAACCAAAAAAAAAAAAAAAGGAAAAACTGGAAACAAATAGAGCTTGAAATTTAGATTTATATGATAATAAGCTAGTAAATGGTTAGCAGCCCCCGCTATGTAGCTATTCAAGGCAGAAAAAGCAAAAACAAAGACCTCATAAAAATGGTTTGAAAATTAAAGAGCTATTGATACATTTCTTAAGAAAAATAACCTACCTCTTTGGAATGTAATTTGGGTTAACAAGATGGTTAGTTTTTGTTTTGTTTTGTTTTGTTTTGTTTTCTCAGGCAATTGTGAATTATTCCCCTAAAGTGAAAAAAAATCTAAAAATTGTACAGGGGTGCTTGGCCTTCTTTTTAACTAACTCAGAGCTCTTGAATTTTAACAGTTAAATTCTTTCTTCTTTTGCATTACCCTGTTTTCACAGAACATCACTTGGAGCAAATTGATATTTTTGCATCTTGGCAATACTCCAGGGACAACATTACCAGCAATGAATTTTCTTCCAAAAATCCAGAGAATGCAATGAGAGCCTAAGCTGGGCTCAGTTAATTATATGTTTGTAAAGCACTCTGTTAGTGTTTTTTTTCCCCTCCTGCATTTATTTTTAACACAAATGTATACACTCTACTAACTGTGGTGCAACCACAGTCATACCCTCTAAACTCCATGAGTTTACCTCCTGCATTTATGTATTCAATATCCAACAAATATTTATTAAACACTTGCATGAAGCAGACTTGATTCCCACCTTCATGGAGTTTACATTCTAATAAATAGTATTAGTTGAACTTGGCTACATTCCGTGCATTTGCTCCATACTGTGCTTTCATCATCTCATTTAAAGCTCTTTAGCTCACCATAATGAAGTAAACATTCATCATTACTTTTGTTGTTGTTCTTCTCATTATTTTATAGGCAAGAAAACAGAAACTTAGACAAATGAGCAGCTAGCCACAATTTCAACAGAAGCAGCAATGTGCCTAGCTGAAAATTCAGAAACAGTCCTCCTGCAAGTAGTGTTGGCCACATACACAGTATTGGCCGGTGAGTTGTAAGTGGAAGTTTTTGGGTGAGATTTCTGATAAAGCTGCTTAAATAAGTCACAACTCAACTGGCAGAATGCCTTTCTGCTCTTTGGGCTTCTTTGTTCTTTTCCTGATACTTGGGGCTAATACTGACTATGATTAAAAAGACCAAAGAAAGAAACTGCAAAGATAGCTATATCCATTTAGACTGCCTACCTCTGGATATTGTGTTATGTGAGAAAAAGAAGAAAAACTTATCTTATTTAAGCTACTATTATCGGGATTTCTACTACATGCAGCCAAACCCAGCCTCAGCTGACACCCTCAATGATCCATTCTCCACATAGCAGCATGAGTGACCTTTAAAATCTGTCTCATCATATCACTCCCCTGCTGAAGTGGCTCAACATCACACTTGAATAAGAATTCCAATTTCCCTAGAATTATAAAACATGTAATTGTGAGGCATAAGAAAAGTGGGGAGAAGTCTGGGGTACCTATGTGGCTACACATGTCTTTTATCTTGCATCAGACACATGCTCTTTGGCCCAGGATAGTCTATGAGGTCTCTAAGTGGTACATGGGTTGCTCATTGATTGGGAGCATATGGATTACACAATTTTTTTCTTTTTTGGGAGCCATGATTCATACCATTAGAAATCCCCAAACAGGAACATACTATTAAGAGCATTCCAAATTTAAGGATATTCCTCCCAGCATGTATCATCAGTATATTTGCCCAGAGATCCAGTTACCATATTTCCAGGAAGAGAAGCCTGGTCACCTGCCTTCTCTCTTAGTCACAAATATTACCATGGTCATCAGGAGAGGGGTAGGTTGCAGGCCAGCTGTTTTAACTCCTTTCTCCCCAATTTAAACTGAAAAAGTTCTTTCCTTACAATGTTTCATCTTGGTGTATTTTATTCATAATTATGGTTACCTATGATTATATTTAACAGTATTATTGAGTGCAGTGTTATAAAGCCTTGCCTTTAGAGTTTGGGCTGCCATGACAAAATACTATAGACTGGATGACTTAAAATAAAGTTATTTCTCATAGTTCTGGAAGCTGAGAAGTCCAAGAACAAGGTGCTAGTAGGTTCGGTTCCTGATGAGAGCTTTCTTCCAGGCTTGCAGATGGCCTAACTCATGCTATGCCCTCACGTGGCCTTTCCTAGGTACATGGTTGCAAAGGGGGGGCGGGAATTTCTTCTTATAATCCTGTCATGAGGGGGGTCCATCCTCATGACCTAATCTAACCCTTATTACCTCCTAAAGGCCCCATCTTCAAACACCATCACATTGAGGGTTAGGGCCTTCAACATATGAATTTTGGGGCACACATTTAGACCATAATACCTCCATTTCCTCCTTTAATACTCACATCAACTTATGAGGTAAATATTATTTTAACTCATCATACAGATGGGGAAACTGAAGCACAGAGAGGATGTGCAATGTACTTAAGGCCATGTAACTGGTAAGTGACAGAACCTGAATTCAAATCCAGTTTGGAACTACCTCTGGGTTCTTAAGCACTATACTAGGCCATCTTATTCTATCAAAAAGTAATCATCAAGAAACAACGTGAAGTTTTCAGTAAATCAAGAAACAACATGAAGTGTTCAGTAGTTTAAAGCCTGGATGTATGTCTATCTTCTCAAAAAGCTCCTGAAAGTAAACTTACAACTTGCTGCATATCCCCATTGAATCTAAGAGACTGTGTGGAGAATTTTAGAAGCAAATATTTGAACTATATTTTTCTCATTAGTTACCTACATTGGATAGTATTAATTGTCAACTACATATAGATTAGATGAGAATATGGAGAGTCTGTCCACAATAAATCCATAAAAGGCCCTTTAAAATTGATTTTTCAACATGTTTGACATCTATTTGTTTTTCATTTCCGACATTTATTGCTACTAGTCTAGCTCTAACTTATCTTTTCCTCATTGTTCTGGCAACAACATGGCCAGAATAAAGTATGATTAAGTAAATGAAAATAAAGAGTGAAATTTGTACATTAAAATATGCTGAAACAGTTTAACAGTTCAAATTATATAACTTGCATAGGATGAATATAGCAAATTCAGATTACAATGTTTTATATCTTTTAGGAGAAAGTTTATCACACTATTTGCTCATTTGACAACTATTTATTGTGTTTTCACTATATTCCAGACACTGTTTAGGTGTCAGAGGTGTTTAGTGGAAACAAAACAGACAGGAAGCCTGCTCTAATGGAGTCCGTATTTTGGTGGAGATGGGGTAGGTGATGCAGATAATCACAGCTCAATGACAAACAAGAAAAATATGATAGTAATAAATACTATGGAAAGAATTAAGCTAGGATGTTACAGCGAACTACTGGTGGCTACTTTAGAATAGGTGGTTAGGGGAGACCTCTCTGAAGTGGTGACAAGAAGCTAAGATTTGAGGGACAAGAAGGATGCAGATAAGTAGGGAAGCAAAACCCCCAGAGTGTTCTGAAGAGAAGGTAGTATAAAGGCCCTGAAGAGCTTGCTGGCAGTTCTAGGAATGGAAAGAAGGCTGAACTGGCTCAACAATTGGAGGCAAAGAGACAGGTTAGAGGTGAGTTCAGAGACACAGGCAGAAGGCCGTTCACATTGGGCTATATGTTTCCTTCAAATTATTAGTAAAACATAATACTGGTAAGGGCTCTCTGACTGATGTGTGCTTCATTTGACTCTTCAATCCTCTGTTTCAGCTTGAAATTAAATCAAAGTTCAAGCTATATCTATTAACAACCAAAAAGCATTTTAGAAAACTTTTAGATGTTTTGAATTTATATGCATTGACTAATTTAATCTTCTCATCAACCTTACAAGGTAGATATTATTATCTTTGCTTAACAGAAGAGAAAACTGAAGTTCAGAGACACTGTTAATAGTAGAACAATAATCATTATTTCTAAAACCACAGTCTCTGAGAAAAAGGATAGTGTACCAGTTCCTTGCCCATGCTCCCTTGCCCTTACCAATTCAACGCACAATGACCCAACCTCCAATCGCTAACACATGCAGTTCTTTGTCTGAGGGTTTTTCCTGGTAGCCTGAGATTGTTATGCCTGTGACAAAGAAAAAGTGCCCCTAATAGAGTTAAATAGACAAGGAAGACTTTATTCCAGTCTATTGTAATAGGAGTCAAGATTATTGCAATGGGGGAGAGAGACTGAACTCAACTCTTTATATAATAGAGACAGTTGGAGATTTATTGCTAATGGGCAGCACAAAGGGGTCAGTGGATGATAAGTTACTTAGAGAAACTTGGGTATCAAGGGCGGGGAAGAGGAACTTGTTTACATATCAAGGTTTGGGGAAATCTCGCTAGACTGGCTTAGCGAGATTCTTGCTAAAACAGGGCTCAGCAAGCCAAGAACAAGTCCTAGATGAAAAGAAGGCTCAGAGGAACCTGACTACAGTTTGGTCAAGGAAAAAGTCCTCGTCACGTCTCCCAAGAGGAGAACAGATTTGCCAGAGAATTACTGGTCACAGGGAGCAACCGTCAACTATGGTATTGATGTAGATTCCTCAGTTTCCTTAATCCACAGAAGTAACCTCTTGGAGAACTCTGCTCTAAGCTGGCTCTCAGATCTACGCAGAGGGAGCAGGCTCACTGCAGTAGATTATTTAAACCCCAGCCGTATTGGCTGCCTTTCCTTGTCTGTCTCACTTCCTACTCCCTGCACATTTTTGGGGTCACCTTCCAAACAAACTACTCACACTCAAATCCTTGTCATAGGGAATTCAAACCAAGACATGTGTCATGTGTTCTTATTCAGCAGAATAAAATCTAAGCAACCCCAACAATGAAATACAAATATTATATTTTAGTGATAAATCAATGCTTTGTTTGAAACAATAATAATACATATTTATGTAGTGTGTTGGACTTTTTGAAGTATTCCATGTGGGTCATCTCATGAGATATTCACAGTAATTTTGTGAAGCAGACAGGGCATTTCTTATCCTCAGTTTGAGAAAGATATAAAATATGTCCAAATAATTAGAATTTTCAAAAATGGTAGCAACAATCATTTACTATAAGAGTTCCCTGTTGCTTCTGTAACAAATTACCACAAATGTAGTGGCTTAAAATGACACAAATTAATGTTCTTACAGTTACGAGGTCAGATACCCAAATGAGTCATATGAGCCAAAATCAAGGTATCAGCAGAGCTACATTCTTTCTGGAGACTAGAAAAGAACACATTCCTTTGCCTTTTTCAGATGTTACATGCATTCCTTGACTTGTGGTCCCTTCCTCCATCTTCAAAGTGCATCATTTCAGTTTTTGGAACTGTTGTCATATCTCCCCTCTCTGACTTTGGCCCTCCTGCCTTCCTCTTGTAAGAACACACTGGGCCCACCTGGATAATCCAGGATAATCTTACCATCTCAAGATCCTTAATTTAATTACATCTGCAAAGGGTCCTTTGCCATTTAAGGTAAAATATTCAAAGATTCTGGGGATTAGTACATTAATATCTTTAGGGGGAAGGAAATTGCATATTACTTTTTCTACTTCATATATGTAGCTTTAAATTACAGGAGTAATTTCAAAGACAGGATGACTTATTTAAAGTATATCATAGTTTCATAGACATTAATACTTGGTAATTTATTATTCATATCATGATTGCATATTTTAAAAGGCTCAACTGTCTCAGAATTGGAACAAATGAAAATCTTGACTTCGTCCATCATATCAATTGATTGCATACCTAATTATATGCTTTTAACTTTCCTTGATTTAGTTTCTAATTTATTCTTACTAAAATTATTTTTAATTGAAGGTATAAGACAGCACAGGTCTGTCTTATACCCTCAGTTCTCACAGAAAGCAAGCACAAAAACCAATAGTATTATGGCACCTAACACTGCTACAGTGTTAAGTGGCAGGGCCTCTGGCATGAACCACCCAGACAGGGCCACTGGGTTGCTCAACCATGGGGAAGCATCAAGTAGTACTCCAAGAATTCTAGAAAACATTGTATTTCTCGTGGGTCACAGCTTCTGCAGCACAATTCCAGATATGACCCTATACACAGGCTCAATTTCTTACCAGTTTTTCTTAGCCAAAATTCAGCATATATAAAAGTGTCTCTAGAAGTAGGTAATAATCCTAAGACAGTTACATTCTTCTAAAATTTCTCACTTGTCTTTCACATAACCTAGTTCAAATTTTCTGTCATTGTTGGGTTTCTCCTCCACTCAGAAACATCTCTGTAATGGATAGAACCTAATTATTTTATTATTAGTTACTAACCACAGGCAAGTCGCATTTCGTTGTCTGTATTATACCACAACTACTGCGTCGTTTGGTACCACAGAGAGCTGTGGGAGCCATGTGATTAGGGCTTAGCTGTGTCTGCTTCAATGTGCTATTCATCTTATGGTCCATTTGTCAGTTATGGAGGCACATTTAACCAGTTCAGATTGAGGTAATTTTGCAGAAATCACTGCAGAGTTTTGCTTCTTTGAGGTAAACAGCTGATATTGTCTGTTTCAATAGTTTCTACATATGAGGTACTCCTCAAACAAAACTTCCTATAAAGAATATACAACTGGACGTGCTTATATATAACATGCAGTTTCTACAAACCACATTAGTTTTAGTGAATGAGAAAAAAAAAAACCTCTCATGATTTCTATTTTTAAGAATGTCTCTTAGGGTCAAAGAGGCAGGCCCTTGCAAAGCCAAGCCCTCAACATTCATCTTGTTTGCCTTAAGGGAAGGAACATGGGCTCTGGCAGAAGGAAAGGAACTTGTACTCTTTAGTTTTCAGAGTAATTGACATGAAAGTCTTCCATATTTATCTTTACGTTAAATCACACTCAAACCCCTAATGAATCATCTTAACAGGAAAATTAGGGAATGTCCCATATAATCCAACACAGATCAGTATCTGCACATGTATTCAGTACCTTCTTTATATAATAGGCAATAGTAGGTCTTGAAGACTCAAAGCAGTTGAAGATGGGTATCGTTCAATCTCCTTGGTGCCCTAAAGAATATCCTTAATTTTTTGTAACACATTTAGTGTCTACCATTAGTAGACTACAAACACATGTTTATTGAAATAATTATTTAATTTACTCATATGCTGTCTTTTTATTTTTGCTGTGTTCCCCTGTACAGGAAAATAGAAGAAAGCTGGGTAGAAATGTCCTGTAAGAAAGGTTAAGGTGCAAAAGTGAGAGAAAAGACTGAAAAACTGCTTTCAGCTCTACAAGGAAATACAACCAAAATATTGCAAGGTAAAATAACCATGGGTTTTGAATGAACGCTAAGTCTCTACATAATTAAGGTTTTGTCCAATTTAAGCATGCATGTAGGTGTCTTGCAATTTAAAGTGAAATATAAAATGCAGCAGAACCAGATATTTCTAAAAGGGAAAGCTGAAAAGGTTATTATTTACCTGGTTTGACTTACTCTGGGCACTAGAATGCTTATTCCAATCGGTTGAAACCACCTAGTCTGGTAGAAGTTTTTTAATTCAGATACTTGGTAGACACTTAGGGGTTTGTTGAGCATGATGGAACCAGAACTCTAGAATAAGACATTTATGCATGGATGTCTGGGTCAACCTACCCTTTAGTTCAAGGCCTTCCCCATATCTTCTCTAAATTCTTATGTTTTCTCCATTATAATTTCCCATTTATGCTTCTGCATCTGCTGCCTTATTTTCACTGTTCTGATTTCCATAAAACATATCTGCTGGAGAGAAGGATCTTGAGAATCCACTCTCCTAAAGATATGCTGGGTTCTCTTGGGATGAGTCACATCACATAAATCAATGTAGCGCCACCATTTTCATGACTATGGTGTCATGCTCCACTGCCTCACCAAAATCCCTCCCAACATGTGACCCTTGGACCAAAGGAGAGTTTCCTGGGATGTGAGGTCTATTTATCCCTCAAATTCTATTAAATAAAATGCAGGCGTGCATGTGTGTGTGTGTGTGTGTGTGCACGCGTGCACTTGTGTATGCTTACCCTAGGATCTAAAGACAACTTTTATTTTTCTCCACAGTAAAGATATCATGAAAATTATGACTAAGAAAATGGCTTCTAATTGTAGTTCTGTTCCAGGGGAATCTGTGTTAAACTCGTATCATCCTTGTATTAGATCTCTGTGGTCATGAGATTATTCTTTCACTGTAAATAAAATTTCTCAAAAGTCACTTTTTGTTCCATTTTAGTAAATGATTCTGTAAGGTTTTGCTTTTCTTCAATATCTTGAACAAAATGCTGGCAGCTGTTTTACCTGGTACCAAAAAAAGGTTTCTGTCTGCTTGCTCTGCCCTGTGATTCTCTCTACATCCCTGCTCTTTTATATGACTGTAATCATTGCCATGATCTGGGGTCCCTCCTATGCTGTAGCAAAGGGAAGGGTTACACTGGCATTCTTTCGTCGATAGGAGTTTGAGCCAAGAATAGATTCCTCCCATTGTGACACTAATAACTCTCTCATAACACCACTAAACATCTCTGGAGATTAGTTTTTCAGACATGTTTCTATCTAACCACTTCAAGCCCTCAATCATGTAGGTTATCCTAATTTATAATAATTTATATATTTAATCCCAGTACAATATGAAAAAAGTTCAAAAGTCAAAAATGGATAAAATATAGCTTCTTATTATAAGTGTATTGTAACTTGCACTGCAACTACCTTTATCCTTAAGGGAGGTAAAATGTAACTTCAGAGTAAAAAGAGTATTATTCTATTGGAGTCTATGGTTAAATTTAGTGACCTGAAATTGAGAATGTATGACGATCTCAACATGATGAACCAAAATTCACATTTATTCTACGACAAGACAGCAAACCATTGAAAGAATAGGTCTAATGATTATTCTTAAACCTTATGAAAATCTATTAATGTCCCACATGAGTAAATCCAAAGAATAAAATTACCACCTACAATATTTGTATGTATATATATCCCTCTTTGACTTTACTGTAAACCACATGTGTCACAGACATTTTTCACTCATCTTTTGAACCCCAGTAACAGCATAAGGCCTTAAATATACTGAGTAACTGGAAATGAAGTACTGAATGAATGAATCTGATACTTTTTTTTTATCATGGGCCTGAGGAGAAAGGATAAGATCCCTTCTCTTTGTTTATGGACTTGATATTGTGAAATAGACCAATAAGTAAACTCATGCCATTATAAGGCAAATATTGATTCTCTTATTGAATCCAGAGTTGGGAAAATATTCACTCCACAGGTGAAAATAAATCTCAGAGAGGTCTCAATTTTACCTTTCAATTCTAATTTTGCAGGTTCAGTGGTTAAAAAAAAAAAAGGAGAAAGTAATAGGGTGTCCATTGCATAAGAGTCTATGTTGGCAAAGAAGTAGTTAATGATTCTGTAATTAGTGAAAGGCAGCATGATTTGTCACAGATTAATTGCTGTCTTAATAACTAATTGTTGAAGTCACTTAACCTTAACCAGTGAATCCTTGAGACAATACAAAATGTTGATAATAATGCTACCAATAGGTTTGTATATATTCAGAAACTGTCCATTAAAATTAGCATATTTTTACTATTCCTTTGTTCTTGCAGAACCATACTTACCTTTTTGTGTAGCATTATGCTATTAAACAAAAGGTTGACAAACATTTAAAGTTTTATTTTGTTTTGTTTCTTATTTTATTGGAGGGAAGTTATTTTTTTTTCTCTTCCATTGATTCCACAGCTCACTACAATTAGAATTACCATAATGGTAGGATGTGGTTGGTAGAAATATATGACTTCATCCTTTATAATCACCAGCACGGCATTTCCCGAAACAAAACACTACAGGGTATCAGTGAAGCTAAGTCTCTCTTCTCGGATCTAATGTTTTCATGCATGCCAGTCTGAAAATGCTGACTGCATTATAACCCTGGCTGCCAACAGTAAGCTTGTAAAACAACAGAAGAGCAACAATAAAACTGCTATTTGTGTTTTATGGAACTGTGTTAAACTAAGAAAATAGCAGAGTATCCAAGGGTTGAGTTTTTAAATATTCACAATGGTCTCAATTTTTATTCCTAACTCATTATGGCAACACCTCCAAAGTTGTTTTTTTCAACTGTACTATATTTTCAAAGAGAAATATATTTAAATACTATTTGAAATATGTCTATGCACATCTAACATTTTAATTACTTTTCTAAATGGATAGCACTCTTGATGAATCTCACATTGTACTCTTAGAGTAGTTTATATTATATTGGAGGATATAGTAATATAAGATTTTTTCAGAACACTAAACTACTTAACTAAGTAAGTACAATCAATTCAAAATTGCCAAAATCTTGAGCTGTGAGTAATGTTTTTCGGTACATAGGTATAGCTTTATTTATACCTATCATCAGTGCATGGTAATATAATGATACAGTTGAGCACTTGATAAGCCTTTAAATATTTACTTGCTTGGGCATAAGGTAAATAAAACTAGAAACTTTATGAGCATCTCCAAAATGATTGTAGGACTTTATCCTAATATTAACTTTCACTGTTGTAGATTAAATATAGTTATACAGTCTTTACCATTCCTTTCATTGAGAGGTGGAGTCTAATTCTCTTCCCCTTGAATCCAGGATGTCCTTAGTAACTTGCCTGACACCAATAGAATGTTACATCCTGGGCATTTGAGGCTGGATATCAAGAAGCCTTGCAACTTCTTCAGGCATCCTGAAAGTCTTTCTCTGGGAGTCCTGAGTTGCCATGTAAGAAATATGACTACTTTGAAACCACTGCACTGGGGAGACCACTAGTATACACTCCAGTTGACAGTCCCAGCTGATTCTAACCCTCAAGTCATCAAAATATGGCCAGTCTATTTACCAGGTGAATACCACCAATTAATCTGAGTTGACAGCATATGGAGCTGAAGAATCACCCAGCTGAGCCCTGTCCAAATTTCTGACCCCAAATTGTGAGACATAATAAAATGGTGGTTGTCTTAAGCTGCTACAGGAAAACTGTTTCTCTACTTACAACACTTCTGACACCAAATGTGTGTGTATGTTCTTTACCACATTGACCAATTCTCCAACTCTCTGGACACCACCTGGATGCCTTACAATTTAATTCAATTCTGACACTAGCAATCTGGAGGTAATGTGGATCCCACAGGTTAAGGGGACAAGACTAACCCCCACTTTAAGTGCCAATCACAAGCCCTGGGCTTCCTGTACTTCTGACTCACGGGCTTTAAAGCAGTGGTTTCCACAACTCCCTCCTCAGATTCAGTAAGGAAAGCCTCAGAAATCATTAGTCAAATCCATTTCACCTGCCTTCACTAATAAAGGTTGTTTTAATTGTTGCTGCAAAAAACTTTCATGTCCTCCATGATGCCCATAGCCTAAACAGTAAGACGCTTGCCTGAGTTGTTTTCCAGGAACTTGGAGTTAGCTGTGTCTAGTTTGAGCTGAGCTGGTTAAGTCTGGCTAGGACAATGACCCTCCAACTGGGCATGCTGCAAGTGTCTGCTCAGTGACCTTTTGACATCAGAGGGTTGAAAACTCCACTCTCAGATCCTGCTAAGGGCCTCCATTTTTGAATGTGCAGGGGCCTGTAACTTAGTTAAACCTGAGAAGGATGATGATTACTGCACCTTTTCCAATCACTTTTTCCCATGATCTAAGTATCTCCTAGGATCCTTATAGACTAATCATCCTAGACTACTGTTGTGGGTTGAATTGTGTCCCCTCAAAAAGATATGTTAAAAGTCCTAACCCTTAGCACATCAGAATGTGACAGAACTTGGAAATCAGGTCATTAAAGAAGCAATCAGGCTGAAATTAGGTCATTAGGATGGGGCCTAATCCAATATGACTGTTGTCTATAAAACAGGAAAATTGGGACATAAGGAGACATGCAGAGAGAGACTATGTAAAGACACACAAGGAGAATGCCCAAGGGGAGACACAGTTTTGGGGTGATGCCTCTACAAGTCAAGAATTACCTGAGGCTACCAGAAGCTAGGAGAGAGGCCTTGAGCAGTTCCTTCCCTAGAGCCTTAAGAGAAACTGTGGCCCTGCTGGCAACTTAATTTCAGACTTCTGGCCTCAAGACCTGTAAACCAGTAATTTTCTGTCATCTTAATTTATTCGATTTTTGGTACTTTGTTACAGCAGCCTTAGGAAGCCAATACAACTACCTACTGCTTCCCAAGAGTGCCATGCTTGTCCTCAAAAGAAAAAAGTAAATGTAATATAAAGAAGGTTTATGTTAAACATTCCAAGATTTTGAAAGAAGGCGATGGAAGTAAGAACTTTTTCATGAAAAAAGGCATTTGAGCTTTAGGACATGGGTTTTAGCAGGCAAAGATGGGAGGATGGCATGAGTTCCCAGACTGTTGGGATTTACCAAATGATAAAAAATTTGTAATGACAGGGGGCATTGTAAGAACATCAGCATCTTATTTTGGGACATTAAAACATTTTTAGTTACTGTCATTTTTTATCACCAGAAATTCATTTTAAAAATGAGACTAAATATAATTTCAGAGTAAATTATTATCCTTTAAGTTGATAAAAAAGGTATAGCTTTGTGAAAAATTTACCAGATTGTCATTCTTTCTCATTTCCCCCAAACCAGATAAAACAATCTGCTGTTTGGGGGAGAGGAAACACTGCTTTAAAATTAAGCAAAGAGACTTCCACCCAGCGTGGTCACAGGTCTTGCCATTAACTAAACGAGGGGCTGAAGGTGCTGGAGATCATGGGTTTTATCTTACAGACTTCCTCAGAGGTGGGCTTGAGAAGCATAAATCACAACTGTCCCAAAGAAGTTCCTGAGGTTCCACTAAGAAATGGGTTAGTTGTTGTTTTTGTGAGAAATGTCACTTGTTTCTACACAGGGAGTATTGGTCTTTTAAGAGATACGATTTTTGGTCCAAAGACCCACAAGCGTTTGGAAGGATTAAAGGTGTCCTCCTGAACTAACCAGAAGAAGATATATCACCTCCCTGGGACGGAACTACCCCACCTCCGTTCTTTTACCTTTTGCACATCTGAATTAAAAGATTATAAATATGGTTTTAAAACAATAAAAAGAAATAAAACTGAATAAGTGTATTAAGAGCTAGAGTAGATTAAATGGTTTTAAAAATCTGCTATAGTTTAAAATAAGGCTACTAAATGTTCAAATAGGAACATTTATTATAATAAAAGTTAGCAATAGCTCTGGATGTGGTTACTTCACGGAGAGACAGGAAGGAAGGGGGCAGGACACAGCCACTCAAGAAGTAACACAGCAATTAACACCAAGATGGTGGAAGATCCAACTCCCAATAGGCCTTGAGGCCCAAGATGGCAGGAGATTTCACTTCTAGTAGAACTTGAGCTTCATTATATGCTCACTGTAATATATTAACATGGTAAATGGCATTCCCACAGGTGCCATGACAGTTCCAAGGCTAACTATAAAAGGTCAAAAAGTGGGTGTGGCTCAATTCCTGGGAATCCCAGCCCCTTCCCCAAAATAGCTGGAATAATCTTCCCACTTGTTAGCATATTAAGTTACTAAGCCCCTAAAACCTAACAACCCCACACCTCATGGCCACTCTCCCTTCTGAATGAGATGGACCCCACTTTGTCTATGGAGTATCTACTGAGCACCCAACCCCCATACCTTAAGGCCTTTCTCTTGCATTTTGAAACAGCCTACACTCTGTCTATGGAGTATGTATCTCTCTGAATAAATCTACCTCTACTCAACTGTGGCTTGCTCTTGAATTACTTCCTAGATGAAGCCAAGGACCCACAGTTGGCAGGGCATGTCCCAGGGACTCAACTGAAACCTGGGACATGGCCATCCTCTCACCCCACATTCTTTTTCCTGCACCAATGGGAAAAACTTCATAGTCATGGGCTTATAATCATGGGCTTGATCCAAGAGCTGTCTGCCTTTCTATTATAGCCACAGACTCAGGCTGGAAATGTGAACCACGTGCTTCAATTCTTTTGAATTTTACAACTCTTCAAATATCCCATGCTTTAAATCTCTGAACCTTGCAAATGTTTTGCCTCTTGGTCTGTTTTTCCCCTTCCTTTGCTCCAGGCTAACATTTATTTACTCTGCTCAGTAAGAGTCACCAAACTTACTATACTCCAGATACAATTTTAGGCACTTTAGATACATCAGTTTACCTAATTCTTACTAAAATCCTCTGATGTAGGCACTTTTATTGCCAAAACTCAATTATTTCCGATGAGGAAATTTAGGAACAGAAAGATTCATACTTTTCCCAAGGACCCTAAGCTAGAAGGGCAGAGCTAGCAGGAAATCTTTGTACAGAATACAAGCTCTTAGCCAGTATGCTATACTCTCTCTTTGTGAAGCCTTCATGATTCCCTCAGAATTCACTGGTCTTATAACTTAACATTTATCAAGTGTTTCTATAAATCATATATTTCTACAAACAAGAAATCTTAATCTTCTTAAAGAAAGGAACTGAATCTTATATTTCTACCCACCTCCAACTCTACTACAAATAGTTTATAAAAGTCAACCAGAAAACATATACAAAATGAATTAAATGTAGATATTTTTGCAAAGCCCACAATATGTTAATTACCTTTTTTTCCATATTAAATACCATATCTTTTCTTTGCCTCTATTAAAACAAAACTCTCCAAAGATTTCTAAGACTTTTCTGTTTCCTTTTCAAAAAACTGACACAGAACTAGTCTTTCTCAATTTGAGTATTTACCTTCTTCCTAAAGAATAGTACATCTGTTTATTATTATTTTTTATGATTTTTAGTTCCTATCTAAGTAAGTGGTATATTGAAGAAGTAAATAAAGCGTCGTTTCTATTCATTTAAAGTCATTCATTTATATAAACAAATATTTCTTGACTGTCTACATTTGCTAGGTATTGCATTTGGTAAAAGAATCCCTGCTCTCTAAGAACCCACACTGGTAAATACATTAGGAAACCAGCAATTTTAGAGCAATGTGACAGCCGCAAGGAGAATATGCACCATAATGTGACAGAAAAGAACATGGGGGATGATGAGAAATTGTAAAGACTTCATGGATAACAGGTAATTATGAATCCTTTATTCTGGGAAAGCAGCAATCTCATGGCAGACTAAAATTCCATTGAATGTTGGTTATTTGCCAGGGGATTGTTGGTATGTGATTCCAACTTGGAAAGAGTGGCAAATGCCCTTTTTTTCTGTGCTCCCGTTTCTCCCTCTCTTGTACATGAGAAATGTTTTCATTGAATAAACTTTCTCTGATAGAGAAAGGGTGTGAACAGATCGAACAGAGCCAATTCAAAAGCTGTATTCCCTAATAGACATTTGAAATGAGTCAAGCCTTGGTGTATCCAAGTTTCTGTAGTGCCTTCTGATTACCACAACTGAGCAACCCATTTTTTTCATTTCTAAAGCTCATTGCTCAGTGTTTCTTCCCACTTTGCACATGGTCTCCAAATGAACACTTTGGGGAGACTGCAGCATAAGTGATTGGGAAAGTTATCCTGCATTTATAAGTACTGAAGAGACCACACATGAAATGGAGATATCAAGCAATTAGTAAGACAGATCTTCTTATTCAATCTTTGTTTAATATAACATTGAATCCATCTTCTAGCTCTCTAGTGTGTTGAAATGGGGAAAATCCAGGAGACACTCATTTTGAATATCATGGAAACTTTTAAAAGTAGGGGTAGAAAAACTTTTTGTAATGCTGTTTGATTCTCTTATAACCTATATATTCATGAAATGATTCTGCAAATGCAGCAGTTGAATAAATCATCTGAGAATTAAAAGTCAGCTAAAATAATGAATGAAAAACCCCAGTGGATGCGTGCTCTTTTCATAAGGCACAAGAAAAAAAGAGCTATAAGGAATAAAAAAAGCTGGATGTATAGATGTTTAGAGGTTTCCAATCACTTTATATTTTTGTAAAAGCAAATCCTACTGATGGTTAGTTCCTGCCTCATGCTGACAGTTTACAAATAAGAATAGCAAGGTCCCATTTCAGAGCAGACAGTGTGGAGCCCTCCTCAAAAGCACTTTAAAATTAGAGTGACAGAGCTTCACAAGCATTCCAGGCAGGAAAGGATGAATATTAGTGCTTTAAGAAAACAATAAATTAGATCTATAGTCTTTTACCTACCCCCCACCCACTTACTGTGAGAGTAAAGATAGGCCTCCTGCAGTTTGATTTTTTGGTCTTTTTTTTTAATGATTCAATGGTTCTTATTTAATATTTTCTGGATTTATCAAAATTATGGATTTGTCTTATTTCTTTTACTTTTTATTATTTTGATTGAAATATAGCTGATGTACAATGTTGGTTTCAGTGATTTGACATATGTGTACATAATGAAATGATCACCACAGTAAGTTCAGTAAGCATCTGTCCTCATACAAAGTTATAACAATATTATTGACCACACTCTTATGCTGTATATCACATTCTGGTGACTTATTTATTATTTATTATATAAGTGAAGGTTTGTAATGCCTAACCCCCTTTAGCTATTTCACGCACTCTCCAGCCTCCACCCCTCTGGCAACCACTTGTTTGTCCTATGTATCTATGAGTCTGTTTTCATTTTCCTTTATTTGTTTGCTTTCTTTTTTAGATTCCCCATATAAGTGAGGTCATTGTCTTCTCTGTCTGACTTATTTCACTTAGCATAATACCCTCTCGATCCATCCATGCTGTTGGAAATGACAAGATTTCATTTTTGGTATGGGTGAGTAATATCCCATTGTAGGTGTACACGAAGTTTTCTTCATCCATTTATCTATCAGTGAACACTTAGGATGCTTCTGTATCTTGCCTATTGCAAATGATGCCGCAATGAACATAGGGGTGAATATATCTTTCCAAATTATTGCTTTTGTTTCCTTTGGGTAAATACCTGGAAGTGAAATTGCTAGATTATATAGCATTTCTACTTTTAACTTTTTGAGGAAGCTCCCTATTGTTTTCCGTAGTGTTTGCACCAATTTACTATCCCACGTTGGTGCCTGAGGATTCCCTTTCCTCCATGTCCTCACCAAATACTTGTTATTTCTTGTATTTCTGATGATAGACTTTCTGACATGTGTGAAGTGGTGTCTCGCGGTTTTGATTTACATCTTTCTGATGATTGGTGATGTTGAACATCTTAACTCTGCTAAAAATTCTCAGCATTTGTTGTCTTCTGCCAGTTTTCCCAGGATCCCATCTACAGCCTCCCCAGTAAGTGGGGTTTAAAGTAAAGAATGTAGCCTCAGCATCTACCTAAATTTGGCAAAGTTTTCCATTAATTTTAATTTTAGTTTTGCCTTGGCTATTTAAAGGAATAACTGGTAGCAGTTTACCAGAGAATCCCTCACAGTCCTGGCAACCTAGAGAGGGGAGCATATGGAGGCATCCTTCCAGTGTAAATATAGGGGTAGTTGAGCTGGTGTGGAAAGATTTAACAAAACCTTTGGTGATAATCTTTTTTTCAAGGTCCCAGGTGATTGCAAATTAAACACCAATTTCTGGGCCAGTATTTTGACGATAGACTCCTAGGAGAATGCAGAAAGGAGGCCCAGGTGTTTTAGGTTTCTGGCTTTGGAGCTACTGCAGCTGTAAGGCTACTAATTTGGTAGACTTTTGTTTACGTCTTGTAGTCTTTTCAGAGTAGAAAGGCAATTCAGATAGAAAAACAGCACTGAATATTTAAGAAGGACAGAGGAGATTAAAAGGAGTCAAGTCAATCTTAGTCTTTTGTTTCAGGCACCTGTTATGTTTTAGTTTTTCAATAGCCTTTTGCAAGAATCTCTCAAGGGAGCTATTCTGAAGACTTCTGGAAACTTCAGCATGCCAACTAAAAGAGGAAACATTCTGTTGATTTGGAAACACTTGTTTTCAAGTGTACTTCTTAAATGAACAACCTTGTCTAATTGGAACATTCCCTATAATGGCGATTGTAATTTTAGGTTTTTTTATTTAACAAGAGTTTACCATTTTTGTAGATATCAGCAGCTTTCAGGACGTGGTTCTTGGATACAAAATAGGCAGATGTGCTGGAGAGTGATGTGCTTAATTCTTTTAAACTTAAGGATTCCACTTCTTCAGCTAACCCTTGGGTCTCTCAAAGCCAAATTTACACATAAGGGGAATATGTGTGCTGGGTTGGGGATTTTGTGGTGTGTTGCAGTATGACTCACTGCATGGGGTTTTTTTTGAGATTGGTGGGTGACCTAGCATCAATCTAACCTGTTCTGTGACCAATTTATCCTAGCATAGGAGTCTTATTAGAGTTAAGAGGTGAGTTCTTAACCTTTCAAGTATCTGTGCCCTCCAGTTTTGCAGTTTTGGCTTAGAAGATGTCCTTTAGTAATAGACTTATTATTCCTTTCACAAGAAGATTTCTTTATAGCAATGGACACAATGATGGCTTTTTAATAGTCATACTGGTGCCCACGTATATTTAGATTTGGACTTTTACGATCAAAACAATCCAAATCTCTTGTATTTATTTCTCCAAGTCCCCCAGCAGTTTATGCTGTGGACTGGCTTTGAGGCTTTTTGAGTCCCTTCAAAACCACCACCTACTGCAGACTCCTGATATAACTATCCCGGAACCATTCTGGGACCCCAGAATCTTTCTAGTAATTTTAATAAACCCCAGAATCTTTCTGGGAATAATATATAAGAACAATGTATATTTATTTTAAGTTTTAAGATAAATTTTGTTTGGATCAGATTGCTGCACACAAGGGAGCAGAGCTCAAATCTGAGAGTGACTTACCCACAGCCCTCGGTACTGATGACAGGAGCAATGAGCACAGAGGGTTCAGTGTGTGCCCCTCCTGTGTGTTGTTGTCCCAGACGCTGTTAGAGGTCAGCTCTGGATCTCAACCCTCATGGCTGAAAACTGTTAAAAAATGATTAAAGAAGACAATATAGGTGTTAAAGCAAACTTTAACACTTGGGGAGTCTCCATTCTTAAGAGTCCAGAGGACTGCAAAATGGGGATGTTGGGCAAGACACTTTTATAAGATAAAGAATAAAAAAACATGAAGAGACAAACAGAAAACATCTGATTGTCTGGCACCACAGTCAACCTTGTTTGAGGTAAGAAGGCCCAGAAGTGGCTTGGCTTTGGGGATTGGCTGACAAAATAAAACCCTGGGTAACCATTCATCAAATCCATTTTACTTGCCTTGACTAATCAAGGACTGTTTTAGCTTCATGTAGCCTAAATAGTAAGATGTTTGCCTGAATTGCTTTCCAGGAACTTGGAGTCAGCTCTGTCTAGTTTGAGCTGAGCCAGTTAATACTGAGTAGGACTATGGACCCTCCAGCTGGGCATGTGAGAGTGTCCAGTTGGTGACTTCAGAAGGCCAAAACCTCCAGTCAGATCATGCTGAAGGCCTCCAATTTGAACGCGCAGAGACCTGTAGCTTATTTACACCTGTGTTGAATGACACTTATGTCACCTTTTTCCAAACACCTTTCCCCAGGCTGCCCATGCCTCAGACTGCCCTGCTCCTTATTCTTTATCCTGTAAATACCCTGAGCCCCTTGCCTCCCTTGGGAGACTGGGGCCCTGAGACTTGTTCTCTCATCTCTTTGCTTGGTTGCTTTGTAAATAAATAAACCTTCTCTTTGCTGCAAATCTCAACTGCTTGCTGCATGTCAAGCAAAAGGAACCTGGTTCAGTAACAATGATACACTGTTGTTTCAAGTCAAGTAGAGCATTTACGGGGGCATGAAAATTGTATACGTTTTGGTTTGCTGATGTGGCACCGCAGGCAAAAGTGGCTCCATCTTGGGCCTAGAAGGTTATTTCAACACTTAGTAAAAGAAAACTAAAGCATATTAAAACTTTCAAGAGTTTATCTGAGCATTTATTGATTAGAATTAAGCAGCACCAAACTGGAGTTCGAAGTGCCCCAAGGACAGAAGCCTAGGGAAACAAGTATATAGAAAAAGTGCAGAAGCAAAGAAAGGAAACTATCTGACTGGCTAGAGCTTAAAGCCCAGTGGCCTTCTTGTGATTGGTTGTCCTTAGTATTTTGCTTTTGTATCTTTGAGGCATTTGCAGGTTCAGATTTTTTTGGCATGCTTACATAGGCAGTCATGGCATTTGAGCCTCCTCAGTCTAATGGTCTCCTTGTTTACTCAGTTTAAAGGCCTAAATGAGAACAAGTACTTGACAGTAATAGGTGCTCAGGAAAGAGCGGCTATTTTGTTGTTGCTGTTGCTTTGTTAATTTTATCATCAACAGCAGCAGCATCTTGTTGGAGGATGACTAATCAAAAAGCAAACCAAGCATTTCTGATCTGCCTGTGCATTAAACAGAGTGAAAAGGGTGGTGATAAAAAGCTTTAGACAAATCCAGTTCCTAGCATGGCTTTGCCACTACTTGTCTGACCTTCAGAAAGTGGCTTAATCTCCCAATTCTCTTATTTAATATGAGGATAATAGCTATACTTATTTTATAGGATTTTTGTGAGGATTAAAGGAGATTTTAGGTAAAGTTCTCAGTATTGTTTCTGGTTTATAATTAAGTACTCAAATAGTGTTAGTAATTATTAACAACATTATGACTAACTTTATTATTCTCTCAGTGAAGGACAGTCCTGGCATGAGAATCTTAGATGTCTAATCCAGGATAAGAAGGGGAAATTACAGATGTAAAAAGGTCATTTGAAATCTATTACAAAGAAACAAAAGCAATAAAATCTGAATGGATGGGCAGAAAAAGACACAAACACACTCTGAAAACATTGAAAAGTAAAAAAAAAAAAGGCTTAAGATTTCTTTATTTTACAAACACTTTATAATACTAAGGGCTAGGCACTATTGTAAGCACTTCACTAATATGAATTTATATAATCTTAATAATCCTACAGAGCAGGGACTATTTTTAATCCCCATTTCACAGATAAAAAAGGAGAGGCCAAAGAAGTTAAGAAATGCAACCAAAGTCATACAACGAGCCAGTAACAGCCAAGATTTGAAGCCAGATAAATGCTCCAGAGTTGGTGCATTTACTCATTTTACTGCTCAAAGAAGCTTCTCTTTGATACATGTTTAAAACGTGTGCTAGAAAAGAAAACCAAAGCCTAAGCATTGCTAGAATGGGGACTTTGGAAAAAGGGAATGTTCAATCTGTCAATCAGCTATGTCTTTGAGGAAGGTGCATCAACTGTAGCTAAAGGTAGGTCTAGGACCCAGCAAAGAAGGCTTGAATATTTTCACTTTGGGGATAACAAATGTATATTATTCTACTAGTAAAATATGAAGTAAACCAAGAAATTAATTAGAGGCATGAATTATCTGATAGGGCTTTAAGAATAAGAGGCTATTAACACTGTATTTTCTCCACATATGCCATTTTGCCCCAGGAATTCAAGAGTAACAAAGTTGGCACACATTCAAAGATGATGACTAAACATATCATTCTGGAAAAAGAGCATACCCTGTTTCTTTTTTGAGGTGATGATGGAGAAGAGTTTTTCAATTGCTGATAGCAAGAAACTTGTGTTTGCAAAATCCCCAGCCTTTCCCAGCTCTCAAACACATCAACACCAAATCAAATATATTCTAATTTGAACTCTCCATTTCTACCACCCTTCAAAATTTGATCTTGACTATATACTGAAACAAATAAAAGTGACAGCAATGCAAAGCATAACTCTCTTCTCTCTAAACTCTTTTGTAAACTTCCTACAGCTTCATGCACCTGTTGATTAAATAACCATTATTTGAGTCTTCACTAGCATTGACAGACTTTGGGGCACAATGATTTATTCACTATTTAAGATTTTAAGATCTGAACCACTGCCATGAACCTTTATCACCTCTCACAAGATGAACTCCAAGAGTAACGGTCAGTAGCAACTCCTGTATATATAGGTTTTATGAGAAGAGCATACTTTCAGTAAAAATTCAATGGGCAGACTCAAGTGTAAATATGAACATACAGGGCAAATTTTGCAATGTATGTAAAAAATACTTAAAATTTTGCTTATAATTTGATTCAGAATTCTAAGCTTTCATAATAATTTTAAGAATCTATACAAACTTTTTGTATAATGATGTTTATACATGGCTATTCATGAAAAAATAAATTCATGGCATCAAAAATGAGTTAAATGTCCAATGACAGGAGATGGCTAAGTAACTATATCCAACAAATGTAATAAAATGCCCTCATTAATAAGATATTGCAGAACAATGTTTAAGGCCAATAATGTGGAAAATGGTCATGATGCACTGAATCTGTCAAGTAAAAGTGCATAGAAAAAAGACATATTCTAAAATATGGTTAAGAGTGAGATTGTTTATTTTAATTTTTATAATTTTACTAATTTTCATTTTCTAAATGTGTTCCAGTGATCTTTTATAATAATATCAAAAAAAAATTTTTTAATGTAAAAACTTTTTCCCAGTCTTAGGAGTCCCAAAAAGACCAACTCAGAATCCCCAAAACCTAATGCGATCAACTGGACTGAACAAGAGAGATGCCGAGAATCCTTTTCTATACCTTTTCCTTACACACAGGTTTTGTTTTGGGTTTTGCTGTTGTGAAATAAAGCACATGGTGCTCCCCAGCCAAATGTATATTATTTACTCTGAACTCTCTTAAAGCCCTGGGGCCCTGACTACTTTCTTACTTGTGAGCTGGGATGGATACCATAATGAAAAAATCCTGAAGACATCCTCTGCTTTTTTTCCTTACAACTTGTAGCCTAGAGTAACACTGTCCAGTAGAACTTTCAGTATTGATCGAAATGTTCCACGGTAACCCCCATAAGATAATAGATATATGTGACTTAAAATGTGACTAGTGAGACTGAGAAATTGAATTTGTAATTTTATTTAATTTTATTAATTAAACTTAAATAACCATATGGCTGGTGGCTACTGTATTAGCCAACACGGAAGTGTTTAGAAAGAGTTAGCTGTTGCTTCCTTTTTTGGACTCCACCTTAGACCCTTCCAGCTCTCCCATGTTAAAGTTCCTACAAAACATTTATCTACTCATATATTCATTCACTTCTTAACAACTGAAAAAGTTTAAGCATCGCAAGCCAGTCTTGGTACCGACATCCATCCACTCAATTGCCAACAAGACAGCCATGTTCCCCGCCCTCATAGGACATGTAGTTTAGCAGAAATACAGATTTTCTTGCTCTGAATTTCATCCTGTTCTGCCTCACAAAAGACTTTTTGTTAAGAAAAAGGTATTTCATCAAGTCATTCTGTGCTATGTTGAAATTGTGTGTTCATAAACATTCAATTCTGTGTCATATTTCATCAAAGTCCCCCTTTCTCTACTGGGTATTTTCAATTCTTCTAAGATCCATCCTTTAGACTGAAGAGTAGGTGGTCTCCTGCCTGAATTTACCTCCTAAGCAGACAGGGATGGGTTGACTCTTCAGAGCACAAGGCCTTTTTCATGTGAGAAAATGGGCACTGAAGATACTTATAAGATTCTTCTCTCTGCCTCTGGGAAATAAAGGCACTTTCCTACTATTTCAAATACACAGAATGAAACCCAATTCATCTTTAAATTCAACTTCTATGGGGCACTTACTTTGTCTAAATCATTGTACTAGATATTACAGATGATCAAAGATCTAAAAGGCTTGGCCCTGCCTTCCACAGAACCCCAGGTTGTGAAGAATCCAAGCAGAAATTACCACAGGCCTTTGCTTTCTTACAAAACATTATTCCACCAATCTTCTTAAAGCATTTGAAAGGTAATTAAGGTATCAAAACTTGAGGGTAGGGCCATTTTAGGTTCCTCTTTCCATTTAAAACAAATATACAAGGACAAACTGACATGTATCCAAAACTATGCTCAGTACTATGGCAAAGAAAAAGATAAAAGTACAATCATTGCTGTAAATAAGATTAAAATTTAGGTTTACATGTAGTTCATGTGTCACAAACATGTAAAAGTATTTCATAATAAAAAAACTGTAACTAGAACTAGGGTTCTGTATTAGGGTTCCCCAGAGACACAGAACTAGACAGAGAGAGAGAGAGAGAGAGAGAGTTTTATTATAGGGTATCAACTCATATCATTATGGAGGCTGGGAAGTCCCATGGCCTGCCATCTATAAGCTGAAGTGCTCATCTCCTCCAAGGACACCCTCACAGACATACCCAGAAATTATATTTAACCAACTGCCTGGAGATCGCAAGGCCTAGTCAAGTTGATACATAAAATTAATCATCACAAGCTCTTACCAACAGGGAGGTCCAGTTATATGGCCTTTAAGGGTCCTTGAAATGCTCAGGGGGCTCATGACTCGACACTTCATTTGCACAAAAGGCACTGTGATGTCAGAAAGCCTTGGTTCAAATCCTGCAAAAATACAAGTTTCATGAGCGTAAGCAAATTATATTGAGTCCCACTAAGTTTCACTTTTCTTATCTGTAAAACGGAGACAAAACCTGCTTCATGTGGATCATGTGAACATTAAAGAGAATGTATATGAGCAGGGCCAAGAACTGTGCCTACCTGTAAGAAGTATTCAGTAACTTCTAGATTGATTAGGGGATAGTTATTGAGGGAATACTGACTGCTGAAGTCAAAAAATAGACAAAGCTTTGTACTGTAGCATCAAAAAGTAGTCCTTCCCCAACAGAGGGCAATACAGTAAGCGCCCACAGGGTGTGTAGCACTAGACAGACTGGCATTCGGCCTTCTCAGTGCTTGTTGGTTATGACAGGAAAAGCACCAAGAAGTGAATTGTTCTCTGGAGAGAAAACAGCTTGAGATAAAATCTTAAATAATTTCAGTAAAGTTACAAGCTGTTTACGCTTTTGTATATCTATGGTGGTATCTCAAACTATCTTACGCCTGAGGAAAGATAACTCCAGATCAATGCATTCTGATCAACAGGCACTGATGATCAAAGGGTGGAATGACATCACTATCTTCATGTTACGTGAATCTCGACGGATAAACCAAGAGAGCGCTGAGAGTTCAGGGGCCCTGCCTCTATGTCACAGAGGCAAAACCGAAGACAGAGAACCTGAGTGGGTACTGAGGGCCCTGGGTCCTGTCAGTGCTTCTCAGAAGTGAGACTGGAAATGAAACACAGCCTGCACACTGCTTTCTGCTGGGATGGGCTACCTAAATGTTTTCTCTTGAATACCATTTGACCCTGTTGTTAGCAGCTATTACTGGAGACACTCATCTTAACCACATTTCCCTAGTCATCCTATCTGTTCATTTACCAAGAAATGATGTGCTGTTCCTATTTCAGGCTCTTCACATGAACTGTATTAGCACTGGATGTCACTGTTGTTCCGTGCAAATGGAACACAAGTGTGCTTCTTCTTCAGCACATTACAGAAATGGCCCAGAGCCTTCCGGAAGAGCTCATCATGTGCCTTGGCAGAACCACACAAAACCCCCCCAATCAGCCTGGCACTGGTGTTGCTGTTTTCAGATTCTAAATCTAATCTAGCCCAAGAGCAATAGTCCACGGAAAAAGCCAAGAAACCTCTGAAGCCCAGAATTTATATAGATTCATCCTACATTCAAATTACTAGAAAGGTCTATTTGCAAGCAAGAAATTCTGCACTTGCTAAATTTCATAAAAACGGTAACAACAAGTAGAACAACGCAATACCCTAAATATGTAACTGCATCAGAATGAATGACATCACCACCCCATGAAAGAGTTCCAGAGGCATTTCTCTGGCAAATGAGACCCAAATATTAACTATTGCTTCTTATCTCAGTCACTTCATAATGAAGTAACAGCCAGTAATCAAGGCCATTAAAGCTCTCGGTCTGACCTTCTAAACTGTTCTTGGACAAAAGCAAGCACAGCAGGCAATGCGTTTTAGGGCAATTACAGGCATAACTCAAGTATTTACAGGACACAGCATTGTAACAGAACAATCTTTTTGGAATTTCCGAGGTAACAGTTAAATCCTGCATCAGTGGTGGCCCATCAGTGGTGGGAAAAGACCAATTGCTCCTGAGGGTGGAAAATAATTTTGCAGTTCAAGTTAGTGAGTGATGGCATTTCTTCTTCCACTGTATTCAAAGTGTGCTGCAGCATTTTTTCCCCCTTCTTCGTGATTTCCTCATGACAATGTGGTTACTTTAGTAGGGGGTGGAAAACTGATAAGTGTAATTGCTGTAATCACAGGATGTATAGGATGTAAATATTTGTAGGGCAATTAAAAACTATTAGCCTCTTTAGTTTCTTAAAATAAAAGGTACATCTGAACAGCAAACAAATGGAGATTTAAAAAAAATAGAAAGGATTTTAAGTAGCAAGTATATGAAATGATTTATGGAACCTTTGTTTTGTGGTTTGGTCAGATGTGAATATAGGGGGAGGAAAGCAAAACAGTGTGGATCAAGAGAAATGTGCCATCAAATAACTAAAAATAAATTTCAAGAGAACACCCTGGGGTTATAAATGATCTCAGTGTGTGGCACTGTCAATTATCCTCTCAAGCAGGAACACTGTTGGAGGGCGGAGGGTGGGTTGCTAAGTGCCAAGCTGTTATTGTGACAAGCCAAGGAGGTTGTCTCATTCATTAGATACCTTTAGGATGGTAGTCAAAATAATCAATCATGCCAGTTGACTACCATCCAAAAATGGCGGTTTTCCTCTGAGACTAGTTTTTATTTTTCACTCTTACCTGATTCACATGCAAAGATATCCTATTTCTTATTCTGCCTTCCAAGTAACAATTTGTATTTGACTCATTTGCTGAATTTTCAACATATTCTAATTTTTACTAACAGCAGCGAAAGCGAAAAGACTACTGCATTCTACCCTGTGTATAAAGTATAGGATTTGCATAAGGTAGGAAAGAGGATTGAACAGCACTCGGATACTCTTATAGCAAATACGTTAAATTTACACACGACACTTCAGATATGCAAAAATACTGATTTGTTATGTTCTATGATTGACCTCATCTTGCCCCGATCCTCTATTTCTCTCATAAAAATAAAAAAATAAACAAACAAAAATCCCTAAACTTGATAAATGGTAACTTTTTCTCTTATGGTTTAAAAGCCTCTCAGTTTAATTCAATCTCTTAAAGAAAAGTACTCAATCATTTTGGATTTCTTATCTCTTTGTGCTCTTAGGAGGGTATCTAAGGACATGTAATCTCATGAGGACAAAGGAAAGGAAATTTGATCCACATACCATCTTCCGCCAGCCCTGCTGACTCCGTCTGGGAAATACCAGCGGGTCTCGACTTTGGTCTGTCCTTGCTGCGCACGTGGCTGAAGTGTCTGAGGACAAGGTCCTCAAGGCCTGTGCCCTATGGGTAGGCTGACTGACTCCTCTGGAGAAGCTTAACAAGCTCCTTGTTCTAGCTGGGCGTTGAACTTTGACTTTTTTTCTGTCAGCGTTGATTCTCTGAGACTTAGCGGCATCTCTGTCACCTGTGAAGCCCACTGGGGGAACCCAGGGAAAAATTAGGTGGAGCGTAGGTGATAAGGTCGAACCTCTTCCTTTGTGCTGCCTCTAGTTCCATTTGCCACATGCAGAGGCCTTGCACCTAACACGTCAGATAACAGGTCCCAGCTCAGAACCGCTGTCTGACGCCTCAGCTCCGGCTCCGTGAAGCGCAGCAAGCAGCACCTCAGCGCAGCATGGCGGCGGCGGGCATGCGCAGAGACGCTGCGCCTGGCACTGCGGCCGGTTGGGCGAGGTGAACAGCACGCCTGCGCAAAGCCCGCGAGGACCCCCGCCCCCTGCCCCTGACAGGAACCCTATAAAGCAGCCCAGCCAGCAGCTTGTCAGGGAGTGTGTGTACTGTAGAGGGAGAATTTGTGACTCTCCTTTCTTTACTGAAAGAATAAAACTTTCCTTTGCTCCTGAGCCGAATGTGGTCTTGTTCTGTTGGCACGAAGGACCCTGGGCAGGAGGATCCTTGTTGGGGCAGCGACTCAGAAAGGTCGGTAACATTTCCTTGGAGCTGTTGGCTTTGCTGTGGTTTCTTTACCCTGACCCATGGTGACCTTTTGGCAGGTATGCCTAATTTTATTTGTGCTTAATTTTAATCTTCCTTCTCACAAAAATGTTGGAACCTCTGGACCTTTTCCATATCACACACAGGATATAGACAGAGGTTTGCTGCCCCAAGGCTACACCTCTTGACCCTTCCCCTGCCTGTCCTGACCCAGCATTCTAGCACCATGTTGCAGGAAGCCGAGCAGAAGATTCCCCTCACTCAGTCTGGAATCCAGATCAGAGTTTCTATCATCCTGCCTTTTTTCACCCACAGTCTCCACCCAAGTCTGCTTGGGAAGCATGCTCATTTTCACCTCAATCAGCTGGTTCTCACAGCCCCTCATCGCCTCATCTCAGAGCTGGAAGAGCTTTCTGTTTCCATTTTCTAACCTTAAAGGAAGCACCCTATATTATATATTTGTTCACAGAATCTGAGAGCAAAGCTCTAGGCCTTGAATTCAAGTTTCAGCCTTGATACAAAAAACAAGATTTAGGATATAGAAATCCTTTTTTTTTTTTTCTTAAAAAAACCTGACTTGGTAGATACTGTCTTTCTCTGAACCAAAAAGCAAAGCAAAACCAAACCCAAAAAAGAAAACTGAAAAAACCCACTTGAGCTTGAAATTCCAAATTGAACATTGACTTTATTATCTATTGTACCCACTATACAAGCAATTGATTGGATTGAGAGTCATGAGGCAACAAAATTTGGGGAACATTTTTAAAAATTAGTGTCTTAAAAGTATCATTTCAGTTACACTTCTTACTCAAAAATCCTCAATAGTTTTTGTTTTTTGTTTTTTATTTGTACAAAGCTACATGGCACTAAAGGCATCCACAAGTCCCTTCCAGGCTTCTCACTTTTGTGCAAGAGAGAAAGAGACTTAATGATTCTAGGCTAAGAGACTCATAGCCAATGAAGATAACTTGCCAAGAGGTAGATTTTGACCAGTGTAGTGTACTCTTGAAACAGGGGTATGATGTATGAAAAATACATATCTTCAAACTCTGCTATCATATTCAGTGATGCTCACATTATAAACTTGGGACTAATGGATCAATAAAGTTGTTATTTCTCTTTCCTTCTTCCAGGGAATGTAGAGTTCAGGTTACGAAGGTTAGATGTACTTGTGATGTAACTCCATGGTATGCAGGAAAATATGCTAACAAATATTGCTATTTGATAATGAAACGGGATTCAAGTATGCTACAAGTGACCAGACAAGGACAATGAAAATGATGCTAATAATACCAGTATTTGCATGTCTGTGTGTCAGGTATATTATCTCCTTTAATCCTCAAAACAACCCCATGAGGTAGATACTATTATCCCTAGTTGAAGAAAACTGAGACATAATATGCAAAGAGGTAGGTATCTTATAGGATTATGTAATCACCCTAGAGAATAGGCAAAAGATTTTTTTTTAATACTGGTAATCTTAGACTTACGCATTTTCTGATTAAAAAATACTCTAACATAACATAAACATGAATATTTACAAGAAAACCCTTGCAGAATTATTCCTTATTTCTGCTAGGCCTGTGGAAAAGAAAAAGAAGAGAGAAACTAATTACAGGATAAATTTGCTGTTACTAAATGCCTATAATATTCTCTTGCCTGGAATTCTAATATAAATAAAATAATTCATAAAATGCCTGAGTGCATTCAAAATTGAATAGATGCATTTTCTAGCTGGTGGGTTTCTATTGTTTCCACATGGACACACCAATTAAAACAATTTCAGACTTAATTTGTTATAATATAACATTTCAGTTTTGCAGAGCTTGTTTTTAACATTAAACGTTGTCCCTCTCTGCATGCTAATCTTCAGAAACACTTTCTAAATCAGTCTTTGCCTGATAAATATGTCCATTTGGTTTAGCTTTTTGACTCATGTACCATAATAATTCTGATTTTCTTTTTTTTTTTTTCTGAACCACAAATTGGAGGCAAGGGAAGCATGAACCCACTGGGTTTTCTTTCCTCTTTGTAAGTTTATACAAAGGTGAAGAGACATGTCTTTCATTAAGTAGATAGTAACTTCTTAAAGTTTTCAGAACCAGATGGACGAAATGATAACCTCTCTGCTGATTAGAATGTCTGATTCCTTCTAAGAGACCTTAAAGGAAGCCAATTAGCATCAGCAGATGTGTGTGCAATGGAGAAGGGGAAGGAAAACAGGGTAGCAGTAGCTTTTTAGGGACTTGTATATATATAAAAATAAAGATAAGACTGGAAAAAGGGGGTTGTGGGGGCTATGGCTTTCTGTAGACAGTAGTAAGGAAACAGTGCAGGGGACATGGAAGGGAGGGACAGGGAAAGGCAGTCACAGATTTCAGGGAGATCTGTGTTAATGTGGCTACTGCATGCCAAGTGATTTTCAGGGAAATTATGCTTAAGGAGAGTAAGAAATAAGGAAAATATTCTGCTAAGAGGGGGATATATATCACATTGCCTTCCATTCTGAGATTGTACTCTAGAATCAAACATTGTAAGGATGTTAGATCAAAATAAGACTCCAAAATTCTTAAGAACTGAGTCCAACTCCCCAGGTAATTCTGAACATGGCCTGGATCAGTGCTGCTCAACAGAAGTAAACCAGAGTCATCTGGGTAATTTAAAATTTTATATTTTCTTTGTTAATTTAGAGGTTCTTTGAGACAAATAGTAACTGCAGTATTAATTGAGAAATATCTCATATAGCATGAGCCATCTAAACCTACAGAAAAGATTTTGATTTTTCAAATTTTTAATCAATTGATCTTTAATATTTTTAGAAATAGTCTGTGGTCTGCTGGTAATTGATGATTTAATTGAAGATTTTTAGCTTTTTGTAAAATATAGTTTTTAGTCTTTTTCTCATAATTATCTAACAAAAATACCATCACTGAACTAATGATTTATTTTACCACCTATCTAAAAATGATTTTCTTTTTAGTGCAGAAAACCATGCCATAAATGAAAGGCAACTACATATCATTGGGGAAATCAAAACGAAAAAAGCTGCTGATGGCTAATGGCTCTTGTATCCAGTGGCACAGGCCTAAAAGCAATAAAATGCGTACTACCTTTATTTGCATGTGTGGTGATGGAAAGACATGTAATTCTCACTGATCCAGCAATCCCACTCCTGGGCATATATCTGGAGGGAACTCTAATTCAAAAAGATACGTGTACCCCAATGTTCATAGCAGCACTGTTTGCAATAGCCAAGACACGGAAACAACCTAAATGTCCACTGACGAATGAATAAAGAAGTTGTGGTATATTTATATAATGTAATACTATTTAGCCATAAAAAAAAATAAAATAATGCCATTTGCAGCAACATCGATGGATATGGAGATTGTCATTCTAAGTAAGCCAGAAAGAGAAAAAAAATACCATATGATATCACTTTTATGTGGAATCTAAAAAAACAGACAAATGAACTTATTTATAAAACAGAAACAGACTCTCAGACATAGAAAACAAACTTATGGTTACCAGGGGGAGGAGGGTGGGAAGGGATAAATTGGGAGTCTGAGATTTGCAGATACTAATATAAATAAAATAGATAAACAATTTCATACTGTATAGCACAGGGAACTATATTCAATATCTTGCAGTAACTTATGGTGAAAAAGAATATGAAAACAAATATATGTATATTCACGTATGACTGAAGTATTATGCTGTACACCAGAAATTGACAAAACATTGTAAACTAAGGATACTTCAATAAAAATATATATATACACACACAAAAAAAGCTCCAACACTTGAAAGTGCTTTTCTCTCTTGGAGTTTGCCCCTACGTTTTCTGCTCGTTTCCTGCCTCCACAGGGAAAAGTGAGCCCGGCTCCAGTCCAGCTGATGCAGGCCAGCTCTCCTGAGCTCTCATCCTACAGGTCAGGAGGAATTTAGACTTTTAGATAAAGTCATTTATTTCATTTTGGAAACTAGTTGATGGTAATAGGGATCTAAAAAGGGCAGAAGCTCCACTTAGTTCTTGAGCCCAAATCATTTGTGAATGTTGTGAATGCCCAGTCTTCCAGCAACTTCCAAACTGGGGGCAGTTAGCAGCTAGTTAATCCCTAAGGAAGGGGTAGGACTTGTTTATCATTTGTGTTCGCCTCTTGTGACTATTTCTTTCTCAGGAACCTCATGAGGACAGTGGTTAGGCAAAGACAGGGCTCAGTAATCATAGATTCACTAGCTAAATATCATCTGATTATAGCCCAATTCCAAAATTGTTTTTTAATAATTAACATTTTACTTTTATCTTGAGTTGCATTGTCATCGTTTTGATAATGACTCTGGAGAAAAAGGATGGAGTCTACACACACACACACACACACACACACACACACGCTACCAGGCACAGGATTATGTCCTTGTCAAGATAATGGCATTAGTAATTGCAATGACAAATTTTGAGGTTTACAATAGAAGGAATTAATGAAAATGTTAATAAATGATATTCCACATTTGTCTTAAGCCAAAGTAGGAAAGGTCCTTTTAAGAGTCACATGTGACTTATAAATATCTCATACATTTGAATGAAGTTGTACAGTTTCTCCAGTTCATAACCACCCAAAGTCCTATTATTTAACCCTTTTGCTTCCGACAATAATTAAGATGTCCTGAGCCAGCACTGCCACCTTGTGGTAATTTAAGGGACAGTTTGATCCAAAATTGATTCCTTCCTGAACCGTTTCTTGTATAAATTCCACTTTATTCTGTCTTTCCATATCTGGCCTCAGTTAATTTCTTCCATGCCAATTTTTATTATATACACTGAAGGAAAAATTACGTGGTGGCTGAGAGCACAGCTCTAGAGCTAGACTTTCTAGGTTTACCTCTCTTCTTCACCTCTCCCCGACTCTATGACCTTGGACAAGTTGCTTAGATTTTTGTCCCTCAATTGACTCATTTATAAAATAGAGTAATAATAACACCTATAATAAATAGCAGGTGTTATATGCACATTTCCCTTTTAGTCATCATTCTTCTCTTTTCTAATTTTAACTAGTTTTCCATCTCTCTCAAATAAAATTAAATTATGTCTGATAAATATATTATTATAAAGGATTAGAGACATGACTACATCAAAGGAGATTAATATATTTTGACATGAAATTACAGTTGACTAACACAACTTATAATTCTCTTGGCAATACTCAGAAGAACCACTTAGAATCTCAGTAAAGATCTTCATTTGCTTCCTATTTTAGTCTATTGGGGCTGCAATAACAAACTTCCATAGACTGTTGGCTTATGAACAACAGACTTTATGTCTCACAGCCAAAGTGCTGGCAGATCCAGTGTCTGATGAGAGCTGGCTTCTTAGTTCACAAAATACTGCCCTCTTACTATGTCCTCAATGATAGCAGAAAAGAGAAGGTTCTCTGAGGTCTCTTATAAGGACGCTAATCCCATTCATGAGGGCTCCACCCTCATGACCTAATCACTTTCCAAAGGCCTCACCTCTTTATACCATCACATTAGGGGTTAGGATTTCAACATATAAATTTTGGGGGGACACATATATTCAGTTGAGTCCATAACAATTTTTAAACATTCTCTTTTTAAAAATTATTAGCAGTCAAAAAAAATTTAATATTGTATTTCAATTTCTCTTCATGTTTTTTTAAAATCAAATCAACAATTTAAAGTTATTTGAATTCCATAAAACACTAAAATAATACTTTCTTGTAGAACCTTTAAACCAGAGATGATGCAAAAATTTTCCTTGACTCCTTCCTCCTCCAGTTCTACAAATTGCCCTAGATGTAAAGATAAGCCCTTTGGTGTATTTCATTTTAGGTCTTTCTTATTCTTTTCTGGCAAATTGTATCTAAAGAATTTTCCCATGCAGCATTATTTGCAAGTCCCGTGACTATGTTGTCTAAGTCAAAGTGGAGCTAAAAGTAAAAATATACCCTAGTTTATAAACCAATTAGAATACATATTTAATCTCTACTTCCTGTGTTCAGGGGTATGTACAGAGTAAGAAGTTAAAGAAAATTCATTATCATGGATAAATACTAAGAGGCAAATTTTGTTGAGTTTTAAACAACATAAAAAGCCTACTACAATATCGTGTGAATTTGGGCTAATTCATGGACTCATTCCTCTTTTGCCTAAAGTAATTTCCATTTTTAAAATTTACAGTGTGTAGCTATTAATAGCTTCCCACCACTTTGGGATTTCCTTTTGGAACAGCATTTGAAAATGATATAATTTCCTATTGCAAGTGTGAATTTTTGTCATGCCAAAAAGTAAAAAGCTTTAGAAAATGTGATTCAAGAGTATTTAAAAATATTTTTAAAGAAAAGGAAAATATGAATTAAATCATCTTTTAAATGATATTGGGTTTGTAAAGATAGACATTTTATGGTAGCAGTCATTATGCTGATAATGACAGTAGGTTGTATTGTTTTTCTTATTAACAAATCAGTACTTCACTATTGGTTAGTTTTCTAATAAATTCAATACTGTCTATGAAATATAAAGAAAAGTCAAAGGTTTGGATCCCTTGCATTTCCTAAAAGTCTTTGGTCATCTACCTGAAAAATGTTTATGTAGAACAGATTCATAGAAAAACTGTCTTATACACACAGCCCACACCTATGCTTTGTCCATGTTCTCTCCTGGCAATGGTGAAGGTGAGCATGAGTCAGGAGGAAGAGAGAAAAGGACGAAAGAAAGCAAGAAACACTGTTTTGTTTTTCTTATTTATATACTATCGTAGCACTGAAAATACCATTGGACTTAAATTGGGCAAGAAAATTATTCTTAGCCTAGGCAGTAAATTAGAGATTCATCTGAAGTATGTAATCACTCACTTTTTTATTTTTATTTTTATTCTTGGCACAGTTAGCACTTTGGGAGCATCTCCTGATATGGTCACAGGGTAAGCACTTTTGTGATCTCATTTTTGCAATTACTATCTCTTGTTCTCAGGTAAGTGGTTAAAAAATGCATGCTGTGCATTTGTGGACTCTGTGTGTCTCTCAAGGGCTAATTGGTGTACATGCAGTTTTCTGTGGTTAGCCACTTAACTCTGAAGCTGTCTTTTACCTATGATTCATGGCATACTTCTCACTATATCAGGTCTTGGAGCAATTGTTCTGGTGTGGTTGAGCATGTAATTATCTTCTCATCATTTCTGTTTTTGTCTCCCATTCTGCACCCTTCTGGATTCTTGCCAAGGGTGAAAGGAGGAATTAAAAATGAATGTAAAAGTTGTGTCTGCAGTATAACCTAAAGAAGAAAGCCTGGACATCCAAATATTAACTGATTAGGCTCTTCTGGAACTCTCAGGTATCATTTAAATGTGATGATGTAGAAAATTTCAGTACACTTATGTGGTCACTCTTCCTTTTCTCCTTACAGATTTCAAGGTCATTATGAAAAGTATGAGACTCCTGTACATCCAAATATAATTGCTGTTTAATTTTGACAATATGCCAGTCACTAATGTTAATACACACACATACACAACTTTCTGCTGGGAACTGTGGAAGATAAAATACTTATAGACGGTGGGGGCTGTCCCAGGGGAATATGATGGTCAAGACCATAAGCATACCTCTAATTGCTGGGGAGGGTCCCAGTCTTTGCCTCTCCATTTCTAAAAAAAAATGTCTGCCTCATTTGGTTTCTGGGAGGATTAAATCAAATTTGTTGTTTAGTACCCAAGTAGTGCCTTCAATATAAAAAGTACACAATTATGTAGTATTCTATCATTATTTCAAAGGATTCCATCAGTGAGTACTGAACTACAAAGGCTGGACCATAGGAACAGAGACATTCCAAAATAGAAAGCCTGTATCAGAGCAGTGATTGTCCAGAAAGCTCTTCTGGTGTTAGGCTTTAATTAAAGAAAGTAGAGGCTAGGACAAAGGAAAATGAGGACCACCTTAGGAGGTGATTTATCAGGAGGAACCAAAAAGATCCGTTTGACAAGGCTGAAAGGTTGATGCGATGAGTAATGTGAAATGAGATTGTATACAATGAAGATGGAAAATGGAGAGTGCTGAATATTTTCTATTTGTCAATGTAGTTCTTAAATCTTTAATATAAACTTAGAAGCCCTTTAGAAAGGGGAAATCCATCCGTTTCATTTCTAAGGAGAACCTAATGTATTTAAACCAGAGACTTATGTCCCAGGATCTAAGATCATTCCTACAGATTTTGATTGTCTGTGTCTGGAAAACAGTTGACTTATCTCAACAATTGGCCTCCTAAGATGAGAACTAATTTAAGAGAACACCTAGCTATTCTAGAAAACTGGCCTTAAAAATAAAAGGAAAAATGAAAAGATACTCTGAGGTAGAAAGAGGAGAATAAAAGAGAAAGTGGGACGTTGAATATTCACAGGTACATCTTGGGCATCACAGTGGTGGAGCCTAAAACAGAATGTGAGATCTAAGTCTAGCTATTTTGCAGGGTTTTTTTTTTTTTTTTTGGTTCCTAATGTCACACTCTCAAGTTCAGTTTTACTGTTTTAAAATGTATCCTCATTCTCTCAAAATCTCAAAAAGATTGAAACTAGTAACCTATGCATGTATCACCATAATTTTGTGTACAAGTCAAATTCTACAGAGGAAATTGCATCCAGTGCCTTCTTGCTGTTTGGCACTGTCAGCCCAAAGTTGATTCACTGCTTACATAAGGACAGACCAGTACATATATACCTGGAAGTCTCCTCACTGACCAGCAGACCTCACTAAATGACTGGCTAGACAGGCTGATGTTTCTTTAAAGTACATCATTCTTTTTTTCTCTGAAACAGAGAAACCCTTGTATAAACATGGGCCAAGTCCAAAGTACATGTGATGGGTGTCTCCTCTTATTCAGACATGTATTAGGTAGGTAGAGTGGCCAAGTCATCCTGGAAAACTGTCCTATTCTCTCCACTGGGTTTATGCCAGTTCTCTTCAAAGTAGATCAATGCATATTAAATGGCAAGTGACTACATAATAGAAAATGATTCTAAAAATAGTAAAGTAGCTTACCTGCTGAAAACTCTTTCCAACTGATATGAAGAGTCTGAAATGTATGTCCACTTCTTAAATACAGGCATTACATTTATAAATCTGTAAAAGTGCAAATGTTATTTATGTGTAACATGCTACTTTTAACTAGCTCAGCAGAATGGGTGCCTAAGAAAATGTCACCTAAGACAGGTTAGTGTTTTTTTCAGAGAGATGGAAGCATAAGGATCTAGAGTATGATGAACTATTCCAAGGACTGAAGTAGATTCAGTTCACTGCACTCTCCCAGATAAATAGGAAGCCCACAAAATCATTTGGATGGGAAAAGGGACAATAAAAATGGATATGACTTACTGAGATGATCTGTCTTTATGCTGAAAATTATATATGGAATACATTTATAAAATATTATTTTGTCACTCCCAAGCTAGAAGTACCTTTGTATAAATTAGACTTGTTTTGTACCATTAAAATATATACACAACAAATACTAAAAGATCCCATGACTACTATTGACAATACATCCAAAGTATTTTTTAGATTTCAAAGTAACAGATCTGGAAAAATTACTCTTATATAACACCTAACCTTAGGAATACTTTTATTTAAAAAGGTATGTGTAGCTAGATAAACTAATATGATTGAGGTAATTATATAATTCTATAAAAAGTTATAATGGACTAATTAATCAGTAAGGAATATAAGTTGTCTTCTCTAAGTATTCAGTCGCTCTAAATAAAATGAGTAGTATAAGAAAACAGGTTTAACATGGAATGAGATACTTAGATTTTCTTTCTGTATAGCTAAAAACAAATTAATGTAGTTTTACTTTATGTTCAGTGGAAAACTTATTTTCATCAATTTGTCCAACAGAGTTCACAAAAAACTTTAACAAATGAACTAATTAGCAGTAAATAACCTATTTAGTGCATAACTCCTGATAATCTCGAAGGAAATAAATATATATATATATATATATATAGTTAAACCATCACAGGATGCAAAGACATAAATTAAATATAACAGAAGCAACCAAAAAGCAGGCTACAATAAACAATAATAAACACTTCAAATAACAATATTGCCAAAATACATTTCACTGGGGGCGTCCCATCTTACCACAGTCAGAGACTTTGCCTACTTAAGGGTATAAAATATTTTTATGGATGCCAACTTATACTCACAGCTAACCACATCACTTAGTGTTTCCAAATCTTCAATCAAATAAAACAGAGAAAGAAGACCTTTAACTCACTCATCATAAATTCCTATGGTTTTCACTAGGGTATTTTGTTTGAAAAATGAAGATGAGGTGTGTAAGTGTAGCTCCAACCCATCAGAGTGGATTGGAGGAACTTAACAATAATTCCAAAAAAATTGTTTGACCTCCAGTGATGACGTTCCAAAACCAGACAAAATTGGACAGACTTAAAAATCCAAAGAAAGCACATGCAAATTAGAGGTTTCCAAATGTTACAGACTTAACCAAAGAACTTGCTGAAGGTTACATAACGTGTGTCTTGTATTTTATCTACCAAGTGCTGAAAGATTCTCTGTGACATCCATTCTTCTCTTCCTGTATTCACTTTGAAGGAAATTTAAGGTTATCAGTGGGGGATGTGGTTAAATTGTTAATCTGTATTAAATTTTGTGTTTTAAGCCTGACTGGTAACATTTTAAGTGCTGACCATGGCCCCCAATGTGCAAGAGTATATACAAATTTGTAGACTACAAGGATTCTTGGAACCCTCTGAAAAATTCATGAAAGCTGTTAAAGTCATTATATTGTTCATATTTTGTTTGGCATAAAATGATAGACTGGCACTTCACTCCTTACAGTGCACCTGTAATAAAGAATCATAGGCCACATACATGTGACTTGACAAAACGACAAATCTAGCTACTGTCAGGGTTGAGTCTAAGCCAAGTATATCTTTCTTCAAATTCTCTGGCGCACGTTCTGCTATTTCAAATCACTTCTATCCTGTATTATTCTTAATAGTGAAGAGGAGAACATGGTAGATATTTGAATATAATTTGTGTAATCAATGTTTGAGACCATATATACTTTGTCTTAGAGACATAGAATTATTAGCTTTTAGAGTTGGAGAGGTTACTAATGACAACTTAGCCCAATCATCATTTTTTAAATGAAATAACTGAGGTCTAAAGATATTACAGACTTATCCAAATCAAATTATTGGTATATAAAAATAATACTTATAACTATTATCACAATAAACAATGATTAGCATTTTTTCTATTTTCCATTATTGTTTGAAATGCTTTACATGCATTAACTAATACACTTTTTTCAACATCCTTATGTTGAAGTACATATATTGTCCCCATTTTACAGATGGGGAAACTGAAATTTGGAAAAATCAAGTAATATTTTAATTAGTGGCAGAAGTAAGGCTCATATTCAGGTTTATGATTCCAAAGAATGCTCCTATCTATATTTTAATGAAGATTAGATCATTAAAGTTTCAAGATTTAATTGAATCTTAACTATTCACAAAATACAGAGGGGAGACTGCCCTAAATAATGACAATTGACCTAAACAATGACAAATGATCTTAAATCAACCTTCTAATTTAAGAGCACATTTTATATATCCCTTTTGCAGATTTGATTTTCTAAAGATTTTCAATTGACTGATATATTTAAGTGAATCTGCTATAAGCATGGCACAGTTCTTGACAATGGAGATATAAAAATAATAATTTGCCTTGGATAAAGTCAAATTTAATTCGTTTTCTTAACTACTCAGTGATCATGTAGAAGCGAGAGATAATGTATTAATAGGGTAAGAAAAATATGATACAAAGAAGCCTCATGTTGAAAGTTTAGAAATGACACTTTTTATAATTATATATATAATTATATGATACTATTTATACATTCACATTACAAATATTAAGAAATAACTATATTTTCTATTTCATATGGTGACAAGTAAGGAGACCCTACTTTTGAGGTAATATCTTGATTTAACTATTTTTCCAAGACGTGCCAGCTTTTAAGAAAAAAAAAATCTTTCCTTTAGAGAGTTAAATTCGAGAAAACATTGTCTCAAAATACTGTTGCTTGACAAATACAACTTTTCTGAATCTTGACTCAGAATGTGTTTCACAGTATACATTTAAATGTAATATTTTAATCAGTTTTATTACTGAAAAGACATTAATTTTTCTTCAGAGTGATATTTACTAGACCCTGACTTGGTTTGATTTTACAGGAGATTCTAGTCAAGTTAATTTGTGCTATTTTAACATTTTACTACAGTTCTCACCCCTTTTGAGAAAGAATTTATTACTTTCTCAAAATTTATGGGATTCCTTTACAACTTCTTTCTAAAAGAAAAATAAGTCAGGTTGCAATTAATTCCCTTATAGATAGTTTATGAAATTAGTGCTGACTCTGTCCCTTCCTTTACTATGGTTTGTGAGGCCTTAAAATGTAATTTAAGAGGTGAGATTATAAGCACTTCCTCATTCAGGAAAAAGCAAAAGGAAGAAAACTCGTCTCAGGAAATATAAAAGCCTTAGAAGAACGATTATTTTGTAGGCATTGTGAGGAGAGAGGGTGGACCATGTGAGTTGTGTTCTCTCAAAATAGATGGTGGCACTTTGTTAGGTTATAAATTCAAATGTGGTCTCACACAAGTCAATTTAAATCATGAGGAATCTTCACAAAGCACCACTTAGTCCATACTTACTGCTACCAGGAGACCATTAAGCAACAAGGCACCTTCTCAGTGGGAGACCAAAATCCAGGATTGTAATCCTTCATTAGCAAAAAGAAGGAAGACTCAGAATAGTATAAGGGAAGGAACAGGGTTGAAGGCAGGAGAGGCTTTCCAGTTAAGTGATCTCATGACCATTTCGGATCACCTCAGCCAAGCTCAGCTTCCTCATGGAAAAACTTCTACGTTCCCAAACTGATGTAGTGTTAGTTTTCCTCTGCATCTCAGATTCTTCAATAGCTATGTGTATCTTTGGACAAGTCTTAGTGTGAGTTTTATCTCCCTCGCCTGTAAGAATTGAGGATAAGACAAAATAATTTAAAGAGACCTTCCAACTCATACAATTCTCTAAGAAACTTTTGAAAGTTCAGGGCAAAACAAGGGACAATAAAATTATAAACAGAATATATGTGACCGAAAAAAAAAAGATATTAAAGATAGCAAAGAAACTTTCTTGATTTTAAGTTCACTTTTCAGCTTTGGACCCAAAAGAAGCTACATAAGTTGTCATCATTTTCTTTAACTGGTTTCAAAGCTGATCTCTAAACGATGAAAGGAAAAACAAGCAAATAAATAACCACAATATGATCTGTGGATCATAGAGACAGACTGCAGGCACACCTTGGAGATATTGTAGATTCGGTTCCAGACCACTGCAATAAAGTGAATACTGTAATAAAACAATTACCCCAAACAATTACAGTAGTAACAACAGAGATCACTGATCACAGATCACTACAGCAAATATAACAATAATTAAAAAGTTTGAAGTACTGGAGAATTACCAAAATGTGACACAGACATGAAGTGAGCAAATGCTGCTGGAAAAATGAAGTCAATAGACTTGCTCCATGTACGGTTGCCACACCCCTTCAATCTGTCAGTAGTACAGTATCTGTGAAGCAAACCACCATAAAATGAGGTATGCCTGTATTTGTACATTTAGCATTTATGACAAGCTTGCCCCCATCCTTCCAGAGCAGACCTGATTAACCAATTGTAACACTGTCTGAGTTCAGGTTTGAATTTAGAATTACAACTTATTCATCACTCTGCTAATCATTTTACCCATTTAATCTCACCTTCCCTTTAAGAAGGCAATTCATTTCAATTTCACAGAGTAGCCTGAGGCTCAGATAGATAAGATTCTTGCCCAAGACCAAGCACTGGCAGGTGGTGTTGTCAGTTTCTGCCTAATTCTCTCTGCCTCCAAGGCCTGAAGTATACTGTATTCCTCTCCCCATAGTAAGATCAAGAGAACTTGGAAGAAGATAAATCCAAATAGCATGTGTATATCCATTCATTCATTTTACTCACAGTGCTTACTGAGCATTTATAATTTTCCAGGTGGTGTTCTAAAATGAAGGAAATACAATGGTCAATAAAGCAGACAAAAATACAGTATGTATAATTGTGGGGAGGTAGGTAATAAACAAGATCAGTAAATAAAATATCAAATATATTGATAAATGTGACAGAGAAAAAATAAAGCAAGGAAAGCCCGAATTGGGGAGACCATCCATTAGAAAGTCAGACAGAGATCTCCTCATGAGAAGGTAATATTTATATAAAGAAGACTTGAAAGAAGGGAGGAAATGGGGGAAGATCATTTCATGCAGAGGGAGGGTAAGTGCATAAGCCCTTAGGTGAGAGGCCTGTCAGAGGGGCTGAGGGCACTAAAGTAGAGATCAAGTGGCAAAGTAGAGGAGATCAATTCAGAGAGAAAGGAGGCTGAGGAGAGCAGGCTGAGGAGAGTCTTGTAGGGCACGTTAAAGACTTCGTATTTTGAGCAAGTATTTAGGCTCTGACCAAAGTGTGCGTGATCTGGTTCTATGTGTTGACTAGAATTGTTGACTACGTTCCTGGAGAGAAAGAATTAGAAATGTATATTTCAACTCTAATGTTCTGAGATTGACTATGGAGAAGTATGCTGTTAAGGGCTGAAAATTCATAGGTTGAAGTCCCAAGCCCCAGTATCTCAGAATGTGACTATGTTTGGAGAGGAGGGTTAATATCTGTCCGTTTAGGCTCCTCACTTACACCACCACCACACACACACACACACACAAACACACACACATACGGAGTACCATGTCCTCTAAATAGAGTTGTCAGATAAAATACAGGACACTTGGTTAAATTTGAATTCACATACACAACAAATGATTGTTTAGTAAGGTGAGTCTCAAATATCATATGCATTTTCATTTGTTATATCTGGCAACCATTCCCTGCAGTCATCCTCTCAGTGTTGTGCTGAAATGGGCTTGTTCAAGCTCAAAACAGCTGATAGTTAAATTTTCTGGAATTTTGCCATCTGGTTGACATCAAGCTGGTAGTTTGAAATTGGCCAGTGTAGGAATATTAATACCACAGAAACTGGCAAAACTTTAAAAAGCAGGGGTTTTCTGTTGGGGGAGCTGATTGTTGAGCATGTACCAGATCACCACTGCTTTCCTCAAATAAGTAGGCTACTCAGAGCATCATCTGAAACTGTTTCTTTATAGGAATAAAGATACCTTAGAAATGCAAAACACTTTGCAATCTACAAAACCATTTCAGGCTATTTTACTGAATCATTACAACCTCATGTTTGTTCTTTAAGAAAGGAAGTGGAGAAATGAAGAAAGGAAGTTAAGAAAGGAAGGGGAGAAAGCAAGAATGGAAGCTTCAGGGAGATGAAATAACTTCCTTGACGCAAGCAGTGAAAGAAGGAAGGATGGATGGAGTTAGAAAAAGTCTAAAGTGACTCCACAAATGACTTATTGCAAATGGAAAATGTGTCTATAGAATGGAGAAATCTGGTTGTAACCATCTTAATCAAGGGATCAAACAGTGGTAGAACCTGACATATGTCACTCCCGATGTAATGCAATGTGAAATACACAATGTTCACTGATGATGTATTCTTGCTAAAAATGTTTACCCTAGAATCTAATCAAGCCTATAGACCTAAACTTCAATTTAGAAGAAATATAAGAGATAGGGGAACATATTAAACTACACAATGAGGAAGTAATTAAACAAACTCACAATGTGAAACATTTTATGAGAAAACTGGTCTGGACTCTTATAAAAAATGTCATTTAAAAAAGATGGGTATATGGAAGGAATTACTCTTTAAGAGAAAATAAAAAGATGTAACAGCACATACAATATATGAACCTAGGAGGAATTCTTTAGGGAAAAATAAAGAACTAGAAAACACATCCTTGGCCTAAGTGGGGAAACCTGAAAATAAACTGAACATTAGGTGACAGCAAGGGAATTTTGTTAATTTTCATAGGTGTGTCATAGTATTATATGTCTTCATTTTGAAGGATTTAAGGATGAAAGTATATGTTGTCTAAAATTTATTTTTAAATATTTCAGAAAATGTGCATATTCATGGAGAGAAAGATATAAAACAAATACCATAGACTGTTACTTGTTGAATCTATGTGGCACAAATACAGTGTTCATTGTACTTAGTGTTTCAGTTTTCCTGTCTCTTTGAAAATTTTATAACAAAAACTTGAAGACATAAAAGAAAAAATACAGCATTTGATATTGTAAATGCTCACAAAACCCAATTCTGGTACAAATGGAGAAGTTGTGGTTTAAAAAGAGAAAGAGAGAGAGAGGTTACAAAAAATCTTCCTGGGATTGGCCTTTAGACACTGGATTGGCCACTGGAGACAAACCAAAGTCATATTTAAAACTTGTTTCCCCCACTAGTAAGATGCATGCTCATAAATTAAATGAAATAATAACTTTTAAAAATCATCCAGAATTTTAAATGGGTTCATGATCTTTGGTACCTCACTGATCATGTAGAAGATATGAAACTCAGAGATTGCATTCAAATATACAAGAGTTAAACCTCCTTTGTATTTCTCAACCAACCTAATTTCTATTTCAGAGGTTTCCTTCTTTCTTTTTCTCCTCAAGTTGTGTGTATATTCCAGGAACTCTTGAATAGCAATCAGTTCTTGAAATAGAGTCAGAAGAGACTCTGGCTTTGGTTCCTCCATGTCCTGAGATATACATAGTCCTGGGCTGTCCTTCGTTCTCTGTCCACATCAGTTGCTCTTGGACATCTCTCACCCCTGTCCAACTCACTTTTAGTTATTTTCCTGCTGTCTCATGACTTTTTGAGACTTCTGGAAATATAGTGTGGCTAAGTAAGGTCATGTTCCCAAATAAACCATCTAATCGTTCTTATCCAGTGAATGCCAGGGTAAAGTCAGAACTCAGGGACCTTGCTACCTTGTTTGCATAAGACTCAGGTCCCCAGTGTGTGAATTCTTTTCTTTCCCCTGGCCACTTCCAGGTTGGTGGTCTATATGAAATGTAGGGCATAGATCTTTGTTCAGGGATGTGATGCTATGTAAACTCTCTTGTGTCTTCTTCCTCTTCCTTTCTCTCCAACCTCCTCCAGTAGGGAAAAGCTTTATCTAGTTTTGGAGATAAGAAAAAATCACTCAGACTGCTTAAGGTATCTCCCTAAGTCTTTTGTTTATGCCCCAAGGCCTAAGCTTTTAAAACTTAGATATAAATATTTACTCTTGTTCTTTGGATTCTAGTGGCTCATCACTTCCCTGAGGTTAAGTATACTCAGTTCCAGATACTACCTTAATTAATGAAGGAGGACAACTTATCAGGAATGAAGGAATACTAAGCCCTTTGTTTTACATATCAAAACAATATACAGAACATTTGTAAAAACACTAACATATACTTGTCCACAATTCTGCCAGAATACAGTACTCCCACAAACATTTTATAATTCAGAATATATGGTCATTTTTGATAGCAAAGTGTCTTACATTAGCTCAGGCTTTTCTGTGCAAATAAAACAAATTCTCTAACAGAGTGCAATCCAATGCAAATATAATTTGAGCCATATATGTAATTTAAAAATTTCTAGTATGTACATTACAAATGTAAGAAGAAACAGGTGTAATTAATTTGATAATTCTTTTATTTTACTCAACATATTCAAAATATTATCATTTCCACATGTACTCAACACCAAAACATTGATATCATATTCTTTTTTTCATGCTAAGTCTTTCCCAAACCCAGAGTGTGTTTTATACCTAGAGTATATCTCAATTTGCACTAACCACCTTTCAAGTGCTAAGTATAGTAACTACTGTATTGGACAGTGTGATTCTAGCATCTCTTCATTCAATGCATCACAAAACATCAGAACCTTCACAAGTGAATATAGTTTATTTTTCTAATTGTATTAAAGTCTTCTGATGTTTATAAAATTTTCATAATTGATTCATAGGGGCTAACAAATGTTAATAAAATATTTATTACACACATCACACATTCACAAACACACAACATGTATGTCACAATAATTCTCTATCTTGAAAAATTATGTTTTTAGATTTATGCAATTTATTATTTACTATTTCTGTGTTTATCCACAGTATGACTTGTCAGTAGTAATAAATAAAAATTGTAATTAGACTTTAAATACATAGGGTCATTGTTGGTCACACGATGAGAACTTTGTAGGAGAGAATACTAGGTTAGGGAAGAGAAAGAGAATATGAAAAGAAAGAAAAAGATGAAGATATTTTGGAAAACTAGAGTTCTTTAATTTAACTAGTGGTTCCTGATGACACTTCTATGAAATAGTTTTGGATGGCAGGATCAGTGTTAATTTATGGAAACTAGAAGAAAGCCTAGCAACTAAACAAGTTCAAATGAAAGTTTTAGCATTCAAAAGAGAAATAAAATATTTAAGGAAACATGGCCTAGCTATATTTAATGTAGTAGAGACACTGTGGGGAGACATGTAAAAGCCTACGTGTACGTGCTTACCTAATGCTCAGATAGTGCTTTCCCAACTTGTGTTAGGAACACAGTACACATTTTTGTGCAAAAGCACAGCAGAACTTCTTGTTGAAGCCTGGCAATACAGTGAGATACTAAGTAAGAAGGACATGGTTTACAGGGTTTGAACTTTATATGCTTTGATTAAAAGCCAAAAGCATGGTACTGTACAACCTTAAATAATTTCCCCAAATTTGATTTTCTTTAAAGTCCCCCTCACATAACGGTGCCCATAAAGTTCTGGGATTTATGTTTTTTTATAAATATCCCTTGTCCTACAGTATCTATTGTTTTTTAAATTCCTGCATAGCCATGGTGATCCTTTCCTTCAGCACTTGTATGTGGTCATCAGCTCATTTTTATAAATATAGCCTTTATCTGTGTGGTGCCATACACTCAATCGTGTTGTAACAGAAGTGATGGCTTGGCAGTCAAACAGCTACTTAGCTGACAATTACACTGGGAACCATCAGCTCAGTTTGGCCCTTTCTAAAACCTGTAGAGTGTTCAATAATTTATACATAATTAGCCAGTCTGATCAGTTATATAAAATTGACTGTAGTCATTTACATTTTTTAAACCCAGCACTATACAAAGTTTCCATACCTAATATGTCATTTGTTAAAAATTATAAATTTGACCCAAAAGTGTCTTGTCTTAAAGTGGTATAGAAAATTAATTTTTATTAGGGAAGCAATTGTTTTAAGTAAGTGAGAAATATTTCCCTATGAATTGAGCTAATAACAGAATTGGGGAAAACTTGATTCCATTTAACTTAGGCAGGCTTCTTATAAAAATCTGGTTAAATTGCCCAAGGAGTTTTAAAGAAATAATAGAAAAAATTTTAAATTCAATAAGAACGCAGCATTCTGTTTCTAAGAGCTGGTGTAATTTAACCTCATGCAGTAAAAGAAAAAAAAAAAGTCTGTGACTCTTTCCCAGTAAAAATCTCATAAAATTTGGAAAATATCACTTGAAGTTATGTTCTAACTCTCTTCAAGAATTCTTGAGAAAGCTTACTGAAGGCTTTAGGTTTCAGGACATAAATATAGTCTGAAATGATTACGAAGGTATATTTATTAGATTTATTATTTCCTTTAAAGAACTCATGTAGCTGTGTAAGATTTATCAAAGTGATGGATACCAAGAAAATAGTCTGTGGTCTTAATTGCCAAGTTCCAAAACCATAAAGAATGATACTGGGATCAGAGAGTAAAATTGCCCCTTTGATCACAAAGTACAAACTTTTACTACCACACAAATGCATTTATATGAGGTAATTTTTCACACAATACACAATTGCCTTGTTTAGAGTATCTTCAGAGAATTAAAAGCTCATGTTAATATTTATTTATAGTAGTATTGTTAAGTACTCTTTAAAAAAAATCAGTAGGACCAAATAGATGTCATCTGAGGTATCTCCTTCATGAAATTCTACAATCCTATGTAAACTTTCAAATTTGAGAGAGAGAGATGAGTTTCTGTTTTAGCTCAGGAAAATGCTGTATTTTTGAAATCAATATCCGTAGCTTCAACTCTGAGTCAGTGACTCTCAAATCTATACCTAAAGTCCAAGTTTTCCTTTTCGGAGAGACATAGGTATGTATACAACCACTCACTGAACATCTCTACCTGGTTCTCTCAAAGCATCTCCAACTGAAAACTTCTAAAATGGAAGATATTGTCATCTACCCCTATCCTCATCTCTTTATGTCACTTATCCTGCAGGTGATGCCACCATTCCTTCAGATTCCCAAGGCAACAATTTTGGAGATATTTTTAAATGGCTCTTTACTACACACTTTCAATTTTTTTCCAAAAGTTATGTAACAAAATGGTGTGAAATAGTAACTGAAATCTTTTCCTGTGCCTGAAGATAATCAATAGAGCAAGGTATTATAGTGAGAACTTCATCTGTTTTCCTTAGCTGAGCCCCTCAGTTTTCCCCCAGGTTTGAGAGAAACTTCTGATGGCCTTTATCAGCTAGAAGTGCAAGAAGGAACTGGGAGAAGAAAACTGGGTGTCATCTTTTGTAGGAGAGGCAAGAATTTAGAGACTTGTAATCCTCTCATTTGCTTCTCACTTCATCCTATAAGAGATAACATTCAATGTTTCTGTTCCTCTCCTACAAGATTAGAGGTGTCAAAATCTTCCCTTTCCACATTATACTGAGTTGGGAACTAATGAAGAATGCTTGCCTGAATGCTGCTGAGCCATCAAACTGTAGAGCACCCAATGTTGTTGGCATCTGAAGAAAGGGTCTAGAGAAAACAGGGCAGCCCAGACAGGGAAAGCCAGGAGGCAGTCTGTTCTCATGCCAGGACGTGTGAATCTACATTTCCCTTGTTTAGCCTGGAGATGGGCTTACCTCGTATTTCTGGCTCCACCACCACCACCATCCCACCAAGGGCCATGGGCATTCAGTGGTTAAAGGGTCCTCAGCAGGAAAAAGCAGTGGGATAAACAGATCTCCTGCTAGGAATCTGGGAGGAAAGGGCAGCTCTAAGGGAGGAAGGAACTGGCTAATCACCAGCCAGATCTCCCGTGTCAGAGGACTAGGAGGAATGGCCTTGTAACATCCTCCAGAAGAAGCAAATGTACTCACAAAAGAGAACCAATACTTGGAAATCTGTCTACAGATTGCTTTACCCCGAGAAGTAGTGGCCAAGAAAGGGGACAAAGTGCCTGCCAGGGGCAACGTGTTGCTCATGTAAGCCAAAGATGGTACCCCTCCCTGCACTCTACCATTGATAGAGGCAGGCATGAAGGATATGACAGGAAGAAGAATGGCAAGGGAGGAAATGAAGAGGACCAACCCAGAGCCCCTTTGCACCAGTCTAGTCTGTCTGTGCTGAAGGAGGAGCAGAATTTTGAATAGGAGAAAACATTGCTTTAAGAACCCAAAGTGAGTAAAATATTATGAAATTACACTGAGATAAAGAGAGTCTGCTTCCCAGGAGAAAAAAAAAAAGAGTATCTAATTAGAAGCAATTTTAGAAAGATAGAACTGTTTCATGTTACATTAGTATGAGTTGACTTCTCAATCAAATCAATGCATGAATATTCAAGCTCCTAAATATCTCCTAGATCTACTGTCTTTCTCCTCCTGTTATAAGTGCCAAAGGTCAAGTTCTATCTAATCACTTCTGATCCCAGCTATTAGGTCCCTTACCTTCCTTCCAACCTGTAATCTTTCTCCAAATTTTCCAGCATTTTTTTCCTCTGTCCTTTCTAAGTTACAAATCTGATTGTCCCTCTTCAATAGCTTTCAGTTTGTAGCAAATCAAATTGTATTCATTTTGCAGGACATTCAAGGCACTTTACGATTTGACTTCCTATTTACCCACTTATCTTTATCTGTTGCTCAAAATTTGTATAAATGCAAACATAAACTACTTAGAACATTCCTTTCTCTCTTGGCCTTTTTCCTTTTGCTTGGAATGCCAGGCAGTTCTACTATGCAATTCATCAGTTTTCAAGTATGACATAAATGCTAACTAGGCATGAAGACTTCTCTAATTCCTTCAGGCTGACTCAACTGTCCTTCTTCTTGGTTCTCTCTGTACTTTGTACACAACATCCTTACAATAACTACTTCATTGAGTCATTGCAATTGCTTGTTTGCCATCACAGGATAGTAAAAATCACTGTCAAAATTAATTAGACACGTTTCATAAGGATCCACAAGAAGACTTTCTTTCAGCTCTTAATACTAGGAAAAGATGGGCTTCTCTGGAATAAATTATTGGGTTTTAATATAAGGATACCTAGTTTTGTACCTTTCTTTAGAAGATTATAATACCTCGAGCTCTCAAGTGCAGCTAACATATACTAGCAGATTAATTTCTTTTTCTTAAATGAACAAATAAATGATAATATGTCTTTCTTGCTTTGACCACTATAAAGCTCAGAACTAAATTTGGGGCCCAGCTTCAGTAACCACATAGGACCTTGTGGCATACAAATGTTGTATTAATCTTAATGCTGGTTTCACCTTGATTTTTTTTTTACCTCATCACCTTATCACCTTTTTACCTTATCACCTCATCACTTTATTTTTCTTTTTTAAAATTTTTCAATAGCGTATATACATGCCTTATTTTTTTCCTGAAAGCAAAATAGGGCATAATCATAAGTAGTGACTGCACATTCATTATTTAATGAAAGAAGAGTGGATGCAAATATAAAACCAACATTATTTGGCAGAGTTTAGTAAAAAGAGATCATTGAATTTCATTTGGTTATAAACACTGCAATGGCAGAAAACAATAAAATTTACTGATTCCAGTTTTAAATTCACTTTCATTGTTATGTAAGTCTAAACTTACTCAGTCTAAACTATAGACATAACAGCGTCTCAAAAAATTGTAGCTGATTTCATCAGACTTTCAGTAAATTATGTTCAAGTAACAGGCATGAAATTATCAAAAAGATTATATCGTTCTACTTTTACTCTACCAGGTCAGTCTTTCCTTAAGCATAGCCCTGAGGAAGATCTAAAATTACAGCAAATCTTCCATTTTGAATGTTCCCAGTCACAAAGGAAATGGTTCCAATACAGGAACTATTTAAGACTTCTTTAAGTGTGGTTCTTGTTACATTATCTGTCCCTTCCCTTCCTCAGCTCTTAGATAGGAAAATGTCTGCTAACACCACAGGTAGGGAGAGTTTGTGCTTTCGGAGAAAAACTAACAGATTCAAAGCCATGATCCTTAGTGCTGTTTTTATATTTAAATATTTGCTTTGAAAATGTTTCTCTTCATAAGCTCCACTGACTTTCTTCTGTAGAGATTATGTTTCTCATGCATTCTGTCATGGAAGCATAACTTCCTATTAGGAACATGTTTCAGTACAGTCTTTAATTTCAACTTTTCCTTTTATGGAAACTACCTGGATGGAAGGCAATGGAAAAAGTCAGGGACCCGAACTGGACAAGTATACTCTGAAAAATCAGACAATGTGGAGTTGGATGGAAAGCTTATATAATAGAGGACAATTTCTTAACTTCTAAGTTTTGGGTTTTTTTTTAAGTGTAATTCTTTACATTTCTCTGCATGTGCCTGCCAGGTTTTGAACTACTTGGAAAAAAAAAAAAAAGAAGAGGCACTAGGGAAATGGAGAGTGTTGGTTTAAAAATAAATGCAATTGGACTATATATTATTTAAATCCTAATGAAAAAGAATAATTAAATTTTTACATTCTGTCTGTGGAACGAGGTTCCTAATACACACTTTGGCTTGATTCAACCAAAACGTACTTATATGTAGTCAGCGTTCTAAGAAATTTAACATTATACTTCATTTAACTTCACAACAACCCCGTCTGGTACATGAGTGATGATGATGATGACACAAATAAGGAGACTGAGCCTAAGAGGGGTTAGAGGCTTTCCCAAGGATTCTCTATTAATAACTGGCTGAAACAAAGGGTTAGGGGCCATAGGTTTAGAGGTATCCAGGAATAAAGGAATGATTATGAGACAGATGTAAATTTGAAAATGACTTCTACCACTCACTGGCTGGGTTGCCTTGATAAATTACTTGACCTCTCTGAAGATCTGTAAGGTGGCAATTATACCTACCTCTTAATGCTGTGAGAAAGAAATGATACTATGTGTCAGAAACGGGGGTAGGTGCTAAATAAATGTTTGCTCAATCTATTAATGAATAATCGATTAATGAAAAGGTTCTAGTGTGGATTTTAATGAGGATTCAATGGGTTAATATTTATGACTCTCTAGCACGTAATAAGTACTAATAAATTTAGGTAATGCTATTATTATTGCTATTACTATTGTTAAAGTCTCCAAATAATAATAATATTATTAAAGTATTTAAGTAAGCAAGGCTATTATTATTATCATTACTAACTTATCAGGTTTGAATTTCAGCTCTTAGCTCCTGCCTAATTGTTATCCTAATTAGAAATTAAAAATACCCAGTCTCTCCAGAGCAAAAAAAAAAATTCTTTTCAAAGTGAAACCTGAGAGAAGTTAACTCTTTTGTGCTCTCATCTCTGAAGTTGCAGACCTCCTTGTAATCTGTTCTTTCTGAGTTTATTTTTCTAACATTCTGTACAGTACTTCATAAGAAAAAACTGCCAGTGAACATGGCAACTTTGCAAAACTTCTCTCTAATTGGGGCTAGCAATGCACCATGTTCCCTTGCTGCTGGCCCAGGGCTATTTCCTTGCTTTAGGAGAGATTTGACACTGACATTTCCAATTCACAAACCCACATGTCACTGTCACAGACACGGTTTTGATCTTCGAAGCACCTCTTCCTAAACTGGTATCCTTGCTTTTAAGGAGAGGAGACCTGGTGCCTCCATCAGATATTATTAACCTGAGGAGAAACACAAATCCTGCCATGACAGATGTGGCTTGTGACATAAGCATGCTGTTGTCTCCAAGAGTCTGGTATGGACAAACAGTCAGAAGGGTACAGTCCAGCCCACAGACTGGCATTGTATGTACAGGAAACCATCTGGATAAAGGGTTGAATCTGTTTCAAATTAGGATAGTAGAAATACAGTAAGATGATTGCACTGTGATTAAATAACTGAAAACAATTTATCAGTTCAATAAGTTGTCACACCATCTGTCACATAAATGAGACAGTAAAACAGATTTGGCCTATAACACAGTCTGATGAAATGCAAACCGGATCTGATTTTTCCTTTTGTAAATTCTCTGTTTTTATTACCTTTGTGGAATGAGCTTCCTAGTTTAAGTAATCATTCATCAAGAATTCAGTTCTCTTCTTGACATCCTTTTGTGTTTTGGCTCTTTCATTTCACAGAAGTACAGCTTGGGGATGCACCAAAAAGTATGTCATGGTTTCATTCATTTTAAGAATCAGTGAAAATTTAAATGCACTCTATTAATAATAGTATCATTCATTGAGGACTTATGTACCAGGCTAGACTTTTTATAGGCAGTCTCATTCAATCCTCAGAGAAACCAAATTAAATAGGTTTTATAACCCTCATTTCAGGGATGGGAAAACTGTACCCAAGAGAAATTAAATAATGTACTCAGGGTCATACAAAACTTAAGTGAAAGATCTGGAATCTAAACTCAGGTCTGTCTGACTCCAAATACTGTAATTTTCATTACTTACTCTTTGTTTAGATCCTACTCAATTAAAAAAATTTCAGAGTAATCTTAGCCAAATACTATGAAGAATTCAGGGAAAGTAGACAGCAGATTCAGGTTGGCAGGTGCGATTTATAAGGTACAGTCTAAGCCAACAGGGTATAATTATTAAAACTGAAGTAAGTTCAGTTCCCACTCCACTGCCCCAAGCCAGTAAAACATAACTATCTAATCCCTGTGGAGAAATCTTACATTGTGCTACTGAGTGGACAAAAGGAGCTATAGATGTAAATAGCCAGTGCCTTAAAGATACAATTAAAAATAAACAGATTTTCAGCTCACCTAAGAGAACTTTTATTCTGCTACTTCATAGCCTGATCGTAAGTAGAACATAGGTTATTCTTCAATCATTCTGAGATATATATACATACATACATAGTCATTGTGCCAGTTATCAATTTGTTGCTTCTTAGGTCCAAACCTACCCTTCTTTACTCTGTGACATGTTTCTCCTTTGCCAGCTGGTACGATGCTTTGTCAGTAGAAGATGCTGGGGTGGGTAGGGAGAACACACACTGCAAGAAGGGGATTTCTCTCCTTTATTTGGTGCTATGTCTGTCTCTTACTCCAGCAGCTCAGCTGGCAACAGAGGGCTGCCTTGCCAGCAGGGAGCATCCTTCCCAGTAGGCAGGGGAGCTCCCCTGACATTGTGTGAGGGGGGCTCAGTCGTATACACCCTTTGAAAGAGCTTTGCCAGTACAGCCATGGGCATCTTTGCAGGGAGTCTCAGAAGTGTCAGCTTCTACACAAACTTCTTTGATACTCTCAGTGTGTGGTTTCCTTCAGCACAGCTCCTGCCTGGAGGACTTAACAAACTCCATTTCTACAGTGGACACAGCCACACTCTCTTCAGAGAAGCCTGATTCCCAGCCTTGTGGTGGAGGGCAGCCCTTCCAAGTTAGTTCCATCCTCAGGTTCTCTCTCTCAGCCCCAAAGTTAGAAGCTGTTCTCTTCCTCTGTTATCCCTACACTTCTATTACCTTTAGAGCCTAAATACAAACTCCTCCAAAAATCCTTGGAGGTTCCTAGTGTAATTGCCTCCATTTTCTGAACCCCATTAATTATTTATTTAAACCTCTCATATGCTTCTTGGCACTTTCTCCCTTATGTTTTAGCTGTAATAAATACGGAATTTTTTTTTCCACACCACTCAGGGTATGAATAAGATCATACTGTTTATTTCTCAAGTTAAATTAGAATTATGCTCTAGAAACGTGAAACCAGCCTAGACTAGTACGAAGTCCAGAATCATACTCTTGATGCCACCTATTTGCCAACTGAGATCAGCGGGAAGAATGAGTCCCAGAGGTGGGTGCTTAGTCTTCCCTTCTCAAGTCAGGAAGACCCAGTGCTTTCCCTTCGCACAGAGTAAGTAAGCAAAGGCTCACACTACCTGCAAAATAAGGGTATCAGCAAGATGAAAAAAGTTCACTTTTTAATTTTTTTGTATTTTTCATATGAAAATATAGAAAAGGGGTATTTTAATGTTGGCACACATACAAGTTTTACATTTTACGTTAACATTATGCTAACTTTGATTTACCTATGGGGGCTAAGTGAGTGAGAGTTTCTTAAACTTTCCTGGGTTCTGAGTCTTTGAAGGTCCTGCCTGGGAAGAATCTGGCATCCTTCAGTTTGCCCCACCATCACTTGCTGGTATACAAGCCCACTGCTGGGATTTTGGGGTCTTTTCTCCCCTGCCTATTGCTAGTGTTTCACACCAGGTCCCTGCCTAGGCCAGCCTGGTCTTTTGAAGGAGGGTGGCTCTGAGTGTGATTTCATTCTCTTATTACCAGCTTGGTTATGACTCTTCCTTGCTTGGGTTCCCAAGGCCAGAGATCCAATGCATAGTCGTTCTGGGTACCCACACAGCACTCTTGTCTGAGGCCTTTGTGCCTCAGAGCCTTTGGATCCAAGTGGGCTCAAACACCAACCTACATGAAATCTGCAGTTTATTTGTTTCACATCCGGAGAGATCTAACAAAGTGTTCCTTCCTCACTCTGATGATTCATCTGCAAAGCTTGATGGTCATTAGGAAGGACTGAAAGGGAGGCATAGCCACAAATTAGTCACTCTCCCATTCCTTCCAATCAAGTCATTCTTTCCAAGGATCAATGCAGAAATTCTTGCAACAGTAGCAACACACACACACACACACCACACAGTTCTTGAATGGTCATCTCAATATTTTGTTATGACATTGTCTTAGCTTTTCCACTAGAATCAAAATCCTGAATGTGAGTTTAATTACTGATTTATGTCTGTCCTTCCTGCAGTAAAAAAGCAATATTTTTGTACATGATGAGTGAACAATTTTTTTAAATGAGTGAATGAACTGCATTATTTTTCATTCCAGGAAAGTAGACTGATTAAGATAAATCACATAATTAACATTTTTACTTTAAAAGAATATACCATTGAGAGTTACAGAAGAGACAAACACTGCGTACCTAATTAGAGACTAGTTATAATAACTAAGCTATTCAAAGGACGTTTATTAGATCCCTAATATGTGCTTGGGTTATGTCAGGTTCTATGGTCACAAAAATGAGTAAGATGCTGGATATCAAGGAGTTTATAGTCTAAGGAGGAAAACAAGCACATACACAAACATTCATTTCTCCATGTAATGAGCCTAATAAAGATGAGCATAAAATACTGGGGGTGCAGAGAACACACAATTATGTGGCACCCAGTAATTCCCCCAGTGTAACACTTAGTACACTCTAGTGTGATTACCAACTAAATAGTTGCCTTCTCCAAAAGACTGTATGCTCTGTCAGGTCAGTGGCTTTGTTTTTTCATGTTCACTACAGCCTCCAAATAACTAGCAGAGAGCCTGGCACATAATAGGCACTAAATAATCTTTTAAATGAATGAAAATGCTGCTGCTACTACTATCATTACTACTTCTAGTACTACTACTACTGGCTGGGGGAGAGGATTAAGGAAGCATAGAATTTTACTTTAGGAGGTCAGACTCTAGTGTCAGATGGACTTGATTTTGAATCCTAGTTCCACTGCTTTCTAACTGGGTAGACTAAGGTGTTGCATTTCTAAGCTTTGGTTTTTATATTTGTGAAACAGGAATATTAACACTACCTAACTCATAGCTTTACTGTGAAGATTAAATAAGCTGGTAAACATACTCACTTAGCACACTGCCTAATGTACAGTATGCACTTATTAAATAATTAGCATTTTATTTATATTACTATCTCCGGTATTTTTATCTTTTTATTACTTATAATGGAAAAGTGGAGGAAGAGTGGCAATATTTCTTCTCAGTGTAAATCTGTTTTTACTGAAGTATAGTCAGTTTGCAATGTTGTATCAATTCTCAATGTAAATTTGATAATAGCTCTTCACATTTCTTGACTATAAGGCCAAGAGGCTCCTGAGCCCTCCCTTGAGATGCAAATAATTATTTACCTGGATATAATAATAATTTTTCACAATTTCAAATTTAAAGGCTGTTATGTCCCTATTCAAAGTTTTTATGTGAGAAACTAATGATGAAAAGTCAATTACATCCTCTTCAACTAAGATTTAGTTAAACTGATTGAGACACTGGTTTCAAAAACTAAAATTGTTCTCATTTCATATGGAAGCTTTAAAAAATATGAATATTTTTTGTCCCAGCAATTTTGCTTTTAGAGACTTACCCAGAGAATCAATCACTGGACATATACAGTGATTTCAATACAAGTTTGTTCATGTCATTTATATTTAGAATAAAATTGGAAATCCAAATATTTAATAATGGGAATTGGTTAAATTATGACTCAGAGTAATACTATTATATCATTCAATGAGATGGCATAGAGAATATTAGTGACATGAAACAGTACTTACAATATATTGAGCAAGTTTAAAGTGTACATACAGTAAACACATAAACATTTATGTATATGTGTGTAAAATATTCATGTATTCATATATATGTGTATAAAACTGACAAAGTATGTAATAAGAATATTAGGAGTTGGTATTTACTTAATAAGAGTTTTAAAGGTATTTCTAGCATCTTTTTCATGATTAATTTATACATACTTGATTATATACAGCACTTAAAAGAAATAACATAGCACTTCTTTCAATTTTATGACTGAAGGATTAGAGACTTTATTTAGGGGCTCCAAAATAATTTTTTTCTTAAAAGTACCATTTTAAAAACCTTCACTGAGTGCACCAAAATTAGCACAAAATCTGATGACCACTATATTTGTATCCATTTGAACTACTATAACTATAAAAATTTGTAAGGACATAATAATTAAGCCAATTGCTTTATTTTTAAATGCTTTAGAATTGAAATTTATAGAGAGAGAAAGCTAATTGGGTAATTCTGCATTTTTATAGAGTAGCAAAAATGTTGCTACTTAACACTTCATCTTGCTTGTTAACATATTTTTAGAAGAAAGTAAAAGGTATATATTATTTTATTATAGCTCCATTTGATTGTCAAATAGACACCTGTGATAGGAATAATAATATCACCCCGCAAATGTGCACATCCTAATTGCCAAAACCAGTGAATTTGTTACCTTATATGGCAAAGGGTAATTAAGATTGCAGATGGAAATAACTTGTTAATGAACTGACTTTAAAACAAGGAGATTATCCTAAATTAACTGGGGAAGGGCGGGGGTTGCAATGTAATTGCAAAGGTCTTTAAAAGTGGAAGAGACAGACTTGACTCTTCTTGGCTGCCTCTGAAGGTGGAGGAAGGGGCCATGAACCAAGGAATTGGGGAGCCTCTAAAAGCTGGAAAAATCAAGGAAAGAAGATTCTCTCCCAGAGCCTCCAGAAGGAGGGCAGTCCTACCAACACCTTGATGTTAGCCCAGTGAGACCCATGCTGCCTTCTAACCTACAGAACAGTAAAATAATAAATGTGTTATTTAAAGCTACCAAGTTTTGGATAATTTTTAAAAGCACTAACAAGAAACTAATAAAACATCTTAAGATTAACAAATCCGAAATAACATTTTTGTTTGTTTCCCTCAAACTTGCACCTCTTCTGGTCTCGCTCCACTCAGGAAGTGTTAGCTGCATTCTGTAAGCTGCAGAAGCCATAAATCTTGGAGTCACCCTTGACTTCTTCCTTTCACATCCAACCTGCAAGGATTCTCGTCAGACCTACCATCTATAAATATCCAGAATTAAAACACTTTCTACCAAGATAGTTACAGCCACTATTTCCTCAAAGATTGCAACACTAATTCTATTCTCCCTGTGTCCACCCTGACCTCATCACAGATGCTTCCTCACACAGCAGTCAGAATGATCTCTTTGTACATTTAAGTCATCTCATTCCACTTTGCTCAAAATCTCCCCATGGCTTCCCATCTTAATGACATAAAATAGTTCTTACCATGGCCTAAAGCTCTACGTATCTTGGCCCCCAGAAACCTCTCTATCTCATCCTTTATCAGGCTCTTCTCTGTCACTCTATGCCAGACATATTATCCCCATTCCTCCTGAAGTTCTTTCCCTTGCTGGTGCAATGCTCTAGCCAGATGTCTATCCACATGACTGGCTCCATTGCTTCATTCTGATTTTCCCTGTCTAAAATAGTCCACCCCCTTCCCAATCACTCAGTGTCTCCATCCTATTTTATTTTCTCTTGACACCCACCACCACCTGACCTATTGTTTATTTCCCCAATTGAACGTAATTGCTATGAAAGCAGAGATGTGATCTTTTTCACAACTGTTCACTACTACACTTCCCTGACCCAAGTCAGTGTTTGAGTCAAAGATGTTCAGTAGATATTTTTTAACAGAAGGAATACTGATGCCTAAATTTCCATCATACTGGTCATCTGCTCAGTGAGTAGTCTTCAGTCAACTGCTTTGCAAAACTCAAAGTAATTAAATTTGACACATTTGATGAATGAATTATTTTTATTCATGGAAGGAAATCATGGAGATCATGAGGGACATTGGAAAAGTATCAAAAAACTAACCATGAAAATAATCCCAAGGTTCAAATTATGTCAGAGCATGGATTCTGGGGCCAGAGTGTCTAGAGTCAAATTCTACCTAATTCTGCCACTTAGAAGCTGTGTTATCTTAAGCAAGCTACTTAAATTCTGTGTGCCTCCATTTACCATCTGAAAAATAAGAATAATAGTAGTGCTTAACTTATACTGTTGTTATGAGTATTAAATGAGCTAGTGTTTGTATTTATATAAAGCTTAGAACAGTGCCTGGCACGTGGCAGTGCTCCCCAACCTCAAGTGACATGTGAAAGTGGCTTGGTGTGGATCCTTCCACCTTTCCCCTTGGTCACATAAACATGTCCACACACATGTATTTCACATGATAGCTTTTGGCTGAGGTTTGTTTTTATAAGAATGAAATTAGTATATCTATTTTTTATAACAACACATTATGGACAACTCTCTGGATCTGTAGATACAGATGTGACATCTTTTTAATACTTCCACAGTATTTCATTGTATAAATGTAACACCATTTTCCATCCCCCTATCCCCCCCACCCCCAGTTCTGGGGTATATAAGTTGCTTCCAGGTTTTGCCACTATTAATAACGTTTAAATGATGATTTTAATGCATATATTCCTTGTATTGTTGCTTATATATGACAGGATAGATTCCTAAATCTGAGACTTCTTGATTAAAGAGTATGTGAGCATTATTATTCTTAAAAGTAATTAGGAAAGACTTTTTAGATGGCAGAGTAATGGAATAAGTAAAGATATCAAGATATACTAGAAGAAATAATGATCTGAATTGTGCACTTCTTCCTCCTAATGGTAAAGTTGGGGAAGGAGACAGGTTTGGGATCTCTTTAGTTGACATCTTTTGTCATCACCTCACTACCCAATTTACCTAAATGTTTCAGGAAGAGAATGTGGATGAAGAATAAAATGTGATACAGCCCCTTCACTTGGGGAATTTTTTTCTTGGCATATTGAGGAAATCCGTAGCTATACAAAATATGAACTGCAAACTAAATTAAGTAAATACACATTTTCTTTAAAATGATGAACATTTTTATCAGCAACTAGAAAAATGATTTTACAAATCAAGATCACATGTAGAAGATTAAACCACTGAAAACTATTTTTATTAACTTATGAGGCATATGAGAAGATTAAGTTGACTAGTGGCTCTTTCAAGACACAAAGCTAATAATTTCTCTTAAGGCTCTAGTGCTGACACACAACCATTTTAAAATGAGTAAAAGGAGGTCATGAGCAGAACAGATTGTTTTTGAACTATTATTCATGTAAAATATACTGTGTTCTGGATTTTGTAGCAATAGTCAATTTATAAAAGAAATGGCTTTAACTCTGTCTACCTCTGGTTTTTGCCCCCTCAATATGGAATAAAGTGGCAAAGGCGGGTTGAAAAAAAGGTTTTGTTTACAATAAACAATTCACCAATTTCTCTGAGTAGTTGTCTTCTAATTAAAGAGTATAAGTTGCTCATCCAATCAGCAATTCATTCATTGCTTATTGTGTTCAAAGACTACTCAGTTTCATATCTATAGATTTTAGGGGTATAAAATCACAGAGCAATTATTAAAACTGGCTCAAGACACTGGAAAGAAGCATTTTATGCTGAGGCTATTTGTGCATATTAAATATTAAATGTTGCTTTGTACATATAATGAATGCATTTATATGAATAAGAAATATATAAATTTGATACAATATTAAATGTAAGTGGTGGTTCTCTCCTACCCTTCCCTCTTTCCCAAGACTATCACTTTTACTAGAGACCCTACCAAAGATAGACAAGAATACGTATTTGTGTGTATTATTGCTTTGTACATAAATGGTAGCCTATTAAGTATACTACTAAAAGCGTCATGCTTTTTCTTACTTCACATTACAGTTGGCTCTCCAGATCCATGGTTTCTGCATACATCATTTTTACATAAGGGATTGAGCACTGTAGATTTTGGTATGTGTGTGTGTTGAGGGGTGTCCTGGAACCAATTCCCCATGGATAGGAAGGATGACTGTATATCATGTAGTTCTAATTCAGTACATATAGAGCATATAGTTCTTCTTGACCAGTTGCATATGGTTTATTTAATCATTCTATTGTTAGATATCTATATTGTTTTCTATCATTATTATAAACAATTCTGCAAATGAATCTTTTTGCATATATATTTATGGAGGAAACTTCCTAGAAGTCAAAATGTACATGCATTTTACATTTTGACAATTTTGCAGAATTGTATTCTATAGCAATCCAATCAGTTCTGCTAACTATGAGTGAGTTATCCACATCCTTCTGCTCTCAGCCACAAAATGGTTTAAATTTTTTTGATATTTGCAAATCTGATGAATAAAAAATGGTATCTAACTTTCATTTTGTTTGTCTGAATACAAATGAGTTTGAGAGCCATTTCTTTTCCATTTTTTTTCTTTTTGAGAGTCATTTCATATGTTTAAGAACTTTTATTTTTCCTGCTGACTGTTTATATCCTTTGCTCATTTTTTTTTCTCTTGAGGCTTTAGTCATTTTTTATTAATTTGTTGCTGTTCTTTATGTATTAAAGAAATTAGCCCTCTGTATACAACATTTATGGTAAATATGTTTTCTTAGTTTTTTTCTTTATCTTTTAAAATTTTTATTATTAATACTTTTACACTTTAAGATAGGTAATTTTTACTATTATAATTAATAAAATTCATCTGTTTTCTTCTATGGTCTGGATTTGGTGTCAATTTTAGAATGGCTGAGTCCCATATTTTTTAAAACCCATATTTTCTTCTAGTTTTATTTTCATTTTTCTTGTTTAAATCTCTGATCCACCCAAAATATATTTTGGAATAATGAGTGAAATATCATTTAACTGTTTTCCCCAACCCATTTATTGATTAACCATCTTTACTCCACAAAGAGGCAATGCCACTATTTCATATAACTTATTTCATATAATAAATTATATTAATATACATACATTTAAAAACATAAACTATAACATTTTAGCAATCAGCTGGCCTAGTTTTCCCTATATTTATTCATTTTCAGAATTTTTCTGGCTCTGTTTGAGTCCAGGATTGTTCTTCAGAGGAGAAAACTTAGCATGTTCTGCAAAAGGCTATCAGTGGGAGAGGTAGTAGGGTTTAGGAAGTTTTTGTTTAATCTAACATAATTCTTATTAAATTCATGTCTTAAACTTCAAACAAGAAAAGTTGTTTTTTTGTTAAGAAGAGAAGATGAATCACGAGGGGTGCAGATATGACATTAAATAAATTCCCTCTTCCCTTTCCCACCCCCCCCCCCACAAAAAACCTCTAAGAACAACGTCATTCCAGTGTGTTTTTCCTCAGAACATTTCTGCCTTTAGTTATTCAGTTGTTGTTATTTGGGAAGTGGAGCATATTATCTGAATTCCTACAACAAAAGAAAATTGTGAGTTTTTTTTTTTCTCTTTTGCCATGTTTTCTGATCTAGTTTCCACTAATTAAGCAGCAATTTAGTCCCTTACACTTTGAAGTTTCACTCATTACCTGGCTTCTGTAAGTCAACAAAAGGCAACATCTAAAGCCCCCAGGATTGGGCCATCACTTTGGGGACTGCTAATTGAATGTAATTACTTTATTTTGTGCCAGAGTTCATACTTGTAACATTGCCTTGTAATAATTTAAATTGTCTGCATACTGCAGGGGGACTGTTTGACGCCAGAGTGGAGACGGCCAGGCAGCCACTTGGGCCTTGGAAGCTGAGTCCAAAGTAAGGAGACATTGTCATTTGGCTACCTACTCATTAGCTGCCCTCCATGGCTGTCTGTTGTTTTGAGTGGACAGGATGTGTAGTGACTGAATCTTGCCCCTAAAAATAACTGTGAAAACATGCATTTGGGATGTACAGTAATTGGTTGCTTAGTTGATCGCAGATATTTTTAAAGGCCTTGGGAAAAGACAAGGTATTTTTAAACCGTGACCTTACAATACCACTTTACTTCTCTCCTGCTCAATCCCTTCCTCCCTCCCTCAAAAGAGAGAGGAAGATAGAGAGAAGAATTGTAACAGAATAAAGATCAAAAGATAACTCATAGAGTTATTCTTCATTATCTCATTTGTGAAATTTGAAGACTGGTGTGCCTTGAAGAATAAAACCAAGTCCTCTTGCCATTTCTCTGGCTTGATATTTTGGCAACCACCTTCCTTCCAACAGGAAGTTATCATCCAAACTTCTGGGTTTTTTTTGTTTTGTTTTGTTTTTGTTTTTTTTTACTGCATGTTAGAAGAATGTTTATTGTAGAAGAGGAAAATTACAAGCCTGAAGCCCTTAACAAGCTCTGGAAAAGCTCTCTGACCCACACACTAGGTGCAATCCAGACTGAATTTTTGCCTCTACTTGGGTGATTAATCATATGGTGAATCTGGTCTCACTAGCTCTAATAATAGGGCTGGCTTTTGACTTTTTTTGTGGACCAGGGAAATAAGAACATCTTCCCTGAGTGTTAGAATCCTCCTCTTTTGTTAATGGTGCCAGCAGGTCTACACCACTGGCAGTTAAAGCTAATGTGAACCTTTTATTCTCAAATTACAGTCAAGTTTAAAAAGAAAACAACGCTATAGTTTTGAAAGAAATGGTGAAGTGTATGGTAAAAGAAAAGAAACTCACTGAAAAATATAAAATGAGATAAGTTGGATAAAATTAAGTGTAAATCTTTGATTTACCTAAGTCCTCTGTAATTATTTCTTCAAGATGGTTAGAAGAATAAAATGACCACCAAAAGTAATAGATGCCAACTCTTTCCTAATATGTGTGTATTTAGTATGTGTTTCTTAGATATGATTCACATACCACAAAATTCACTTTTTCAAAGTGAACAATTCAGTGTTTTTAGTATATATACAAAGTTGTATGGCCACAACCATTATCTAATTCCACAATATTTTCATCACCCAGCATAAAACTCCATTATCAATCACTCTCCATTTATGTCTTGCCCCACCAGCTTCTGGTGACCTCTTTTCTGTTTTGTCTCCATGAGTTTGCATAATCTGGACATTTCATATGAATGAAATTACACAATACATGGCCTTTTGAAATTGGCTTATCTCACTTAGCATGTTTTCAAGGCTCATCCATGCTGTAGCATGTGTCGGTACCTCATTCTCTTTATGGCTAAATACTGTTCCAGTGCATGGAGAGACTGCATTATGTGCATCCACTCATCACTTGAGGGACATGGGTTGATTCTACTTTTTGGCTATTTTGAATAAAGCATCCATGTATGAGTTTTTGTGTGAATATGTGTTTTCAATTCCTATAGGCATATACCTAAAAGTGGAATTGATGGATCCTTTGGTAACTCTGTTTTACTTTTTGAGGAACCGCTAGAAGTGGCTGTACACTTTTACATTTTCACTAGTCATCTATGAGGATTCCAATTTTTCCATATCCTTACCAAAACTTACCTATTGTTTTAATTACTGTCATCCTAATGGCTGTGAGTGCTCTCTTAAGGTTTTGATCTGCATTTCTCTAATGACAAATGACACTGGGCATCTTTATGTGCTAGCTGACCATTTTGTATATCTTCTTTGAAAAAATGTCTATTCATATTTTTTGCCCAGTTTTTAATTGGGTTATTTGTCTTTATTGTTGAGTTATAAGAGTTCTTTATTTGTTCTGGATACTAAACCATTATCAGATATATGATATGCAAATCTTTTCTTCCATTCTGTGGACTGTCCTTTTACTTTCTTGAGAGTATTACCCAGTTTATCTTTCTTTTTCTTAGCTGCTTTTGCTTTTGCTGTCTCATTTAAGAAACTACTGCCTAATCTTATATTCCAAAGATTATTCCTATGTTTTATTCTAAGCATTTTATAGCTTTAGTTTTTATATTTAGGTGTTTACCCCATTTTGAGTTAATTTTTGAATATGGTATGAAGTAAGAATCCAACTTAAATCTTCTGCATGAGGATATCCAGTTATTCTAGCACAATCTGTTGAAGACCATTCTTTCCCCTCTGAATGGTCATGGAACATTTGAAAATTAATTGACTGCATCTGGTTTTATTTCTCTCAATTCTGTTCCATTAATGTATATAACTTTTCTTTTGCCAATTCCACACAGTCTTAAATCCTATTGTGTTGTAGTAAGTATTGAAATTGAGAGGTGTAAATCTTTCAGATTTGTTCTTTCAAGATTGTCTTGGGTGTGTGTGTTAGCTTTAACATAATTATAATCAAAATGTCAATAGAAATGTTTAAACCTGAGAAAACCTAGAAACATAATTTGCTTTAAAAAAGTATTTTAAAGATTTTTTATAAGTAAATAGTTCCAAATAAACTGAATGTCTCAGTCTATAAACTTCTCTCCAATAATAAGAAATAATTTTAGTAAATAACCTAATTCATCTGAAAGCCAATTAACATTTGGCAAATTAATGTTTTAGAATGCTACATTATTGTGGGAGTAGAGAATGCAATAGATTAGTTAGACGTACATACCCTGTGCAGAATTTGTGTTAAAATGCCTTTGTTTTTCTTTCAGCTCTGCTATTTATTGCTTACGATCTCCCAGCAAATCACTTTACCTTTTCAGTCTTGCTGTTTGTTCCTTTATGTAATTTGATTGTAAGTCCATGTTCATGGCAGCTGGAATGGAGGAAAGGGAAAGTGGTAAGCACATGCCTTTTCTCTAAAGGCTCAATCTGCCTGTTACACACATCACTCACATTCATGTATGGTTACCTAGAATTTAGTTACATGACCAGCATGAGCTGCTAGGGAGGCTGGCAAATAGTCTTTCTGGGCAACCCTATTCTCAGGTAAATTCAGAGGAATTATTTTCTTGAGATGAGATAGCACTGAGATTTCTCTATCAAAGTTCCCAGTTAAGGCCTATTAGCCCTTTACCTTATGTGTTTGACCAGTCTGTATCTTTCAGTTAGAAAGGCCTTTGCATGTTTTTAAAAGCAGACTCTTTGTGATTATAAAAACATTCTCGGAATAAGCAAACAAATTTCTCAGGCCCTCCAAGAATATTTTTGTTCCTTATTCTTATGTCTGAGTTTTATCAAAATACAGGTAACAAAATACACGGTAACAAATGAAATACTACAGAAAAGTGTATAATGAATTAGTAGCCACTCCGTCTGTCCATAGCCTGCAATCTGTTTCTGTTTTAAATTCTTGTGGTTGTTACTTCCATAGCTATATATTTGAACTTCTATTTTATCTAATTTAGACAATATCTATTAATTCTCTGATATGAAAGATGATTTTATTCACTATATTCCAACTATATCCCATTCCTGTCTCCTAACTTATATCAGTGTTTAATATTTATTTTATTATTTGTTTTTTCATTACTTACCTTAATAATCTTTAATGTACTTGTATCTCTGATTCTTATTCCATTAATTTTTCAGAGTAATTTTGATTTTTCTTTGTAAAATGAACATATAAGCACCCTTAGCATCATTTCCTCTCCTTTCCTCTATTTTTTCATTTTTCTGTCAACTACATTTTTACTTGTACCTTATCAAACTTTTAAACAATTTCATTCTGCTTGACAACTACATAAAGCCTTAATACACATCTTTCCTGTAAGCTGGTTCTAAAAGCTGGAGCTCACTCATAGAGTTTACATTATTATGATTATGTAAGTAATATAAGTTGGGTCAAGTAAAGTGCTAGAATTACATTTTCATGTTTTTGGGCCCATTGCCACAACTACTGGGCAAATTAAAGCTGGTAGTTCCCAACATTAGTGTCAAATGGACTTTCCTTTCTTATGCCTCATCAATTATTTAAGTTCATTTTTCATTTTAGTGTGTTTCTCGACTGAAACAATAATTTCTTGTCCTTAAAGTTTCTAATGTCCTTTAATTTCTTGCACTATTTGCTTTTTCTGTGAACTATTTTTTCTTACCAATTCTCTATCTTATCACTTACTCTATTGTCCTTTCACACACCTTTTTCCCCTAAAGATTTCCCCCCGAAAACTTCCCTCCCTCTGATCCAGTCAGTTGGCTGCCTCACTTGCTGCTCCATGACTGTAATATATCTTACCATCACTGCTTTCCTGGGTAGAATCCTTTGCCTCTTACATCAAAAAATTCTACCTTTTGCTCTCATTTTGCTGAAACATTTCATATAACTTCATAGTTAAATGTCCATGAAGTGTAAAGTTACTGAGTCCCTCCTTGTATATTAAAAATATCTTTATTCTGAGCTCACACTTGAAGGCTATTTTGGTTGGGTAAAAATCTAGGTTGAAATGATTTTATCTCAGAATTTCAGATGTTTGTTCCAGTGTTTTCTGACATACCATATTAATTGAAGAATTCTTGTTTGATTCTCATTCCTTTGTGTAGAACTTGATTTTTGCTCTCTGAACTCTTTCATGATCTTATTTTTATTTTAGGTGTTCTGACTTTCACTCTTTGAGCTAAGCACCCTCTGAGAGCCCCAAAAAAGTTTCAGTGTCACTTCAGGCAGGCCTGTGTGCCTTGGGGTGAATATCTTATAAGTATCAAATCATCAACTTTTGAAGACTCATAATGGGAAAAATCACATTGATATAGTCAAAATACACTAACTATAGTTTTTTTTTTTTTGAAAATGAATTTTCCTTCCAAATGGATTAAAGTATTGAATTTTAAAATAGCAATAAAATAGGCTGGAATAAAATACAGGTGTATACATAATTGATTCTGGAAATAAAATATTTTCTAAACAAAGATTAAGGGGAGATACAATAGAGAAAAATTGATAACTTTGATTACAAAAATTTGGGAAGTTTCTATGTTGAAAAAACATGATTAAAATATTACTAGGCAAGTGAAAAACTGGGAAAATCATTTGTAAAATAGAGAGGTTTGATATTCTTACTATAATGAGCTCTTATAAATCAAAAAGAAAAATGCAAATGTATGAATAGGTGATTTACAAAAGAAGAGAAATGAAAAATTAGTTATGAAATAATATTCACTTTCAAAAAATGCAAAAAAATACCCAAAACTTGACATTTTTATATATCAAATACCAAAACCAAAAACAGTTTTAAATCAAGATGTTATTTAGGGATGACATGCTGTGGGGAACCAGGCACTCTTATACTCAGTTTGTGCTATTGTTAACTCATAAACATGCATGGTATTCAGTTAACCAATATATAACAAAGACCATAAAAATACACAATTCCTGTGACCCAGTGGGTCTATTGCTGGTCTTCTATTTCTAAGAATTTAATCTAAGGAAGAACATCAAGTAAGCATGAGAGCATGCACGGATATCCAACACTGAGTTGTTTATAAGAAAATTGGAAACCTACATGCCCAAAAATATAGGTTAGATTTATGTTGCATTCATGTAAGAGAATTAAAACTGATGCTGTACTTATGTATTTATTGACATATGGAGACACCCAAAATACCATCTGATGAAAAATGCATGCTTGAATACATATATATGGTATAATTCCAATTTTCTTATTGACCAGCATAATTAAAAATCATTCCTGGTTTGATCCAGAGGCTCAAATAGCACCATATATTATTACAGAGTACAGAAAAACATACACAATAACATTAAGAGCGGTGCTCCCTAGATTGTGATTTTGGTTTTCTTCTTTATAATTTTCTGTATTTTCTTAAATTTCTAAAATGAGCAAGCATTACTTTTATAACCAAGAAAAAAAGATTTAACTGATTCTTTCTTCTATTTAAAGATTTTTTTTTTTTGGTGCCACTTGACAATCAGAGATCATCAGAATATCAATTTCCAATGGATATGGTGTGGGATAACGTCACATTTACCATAACAGCTACAACTTTCCTTATCTCACTTTTCATACAGGCCTTCATATTAGACTCAACCACAGTAAATCTATTTTTTCCACATGTTATTTTCTTTCCGTGGTCTCATATTTTCTAATTATTTGAAAACAAGCACTCATTCTTTACTTGAACAAAATGTTATTTGTTATCTCTGTCATTTGGGATGATAATTTTATAGGATATTACAATAGGTTTTTCCTTGTGAATATGCCTATTAATCATAAATACTTTACATTAAGTTTAGATATAAGGAATAACCCATTTAATCAGACCAGATGAAGTGATTAAAGCTGCTCTTCCTGTAGACAGAGTGTAGGCTGAGTACTTATCCAGATAATTTGATTACTGTAAACAGTCAACTTTGCCTGAATTATCTGGATAATTGCCTCACCTCTCCATTTTACATAGCCTAAGGTTCTAGGTTTATTTTTGCATCCTACTTTCTGCAGTGATCAGCAATCAGAGAAAATCAGATTATCACTCTGTTTAACCTTCCTGTGCCTTGGGTAATTAAGTCAACAAATTAGCTGAAGGCTCCAATGCGGAAGGGGATTGGTAGACTGTGGTCAAGACACATATTTACGAATTTTCCCTTAAGCTGCTTTTCTTGAGGAAGCTTTGATAAGAACCATATGATATCAATTATCATTAACTTTCTGTGGTTTCCGTGTTTGGGAGCTTGACCTAGACTTTAGAAGGCCTAGGACCCCCTTGGATGTGTGCCGGAGCAGTATATTGCCAGTCCATTCACATTTTCCATCCTGTTATCTCACACTGAGAAAGGGGACTTAAATCACTCTTCACACACTCACTGCAGACTCAAGGGCGATACTCCTTATGCGGGCTGCTTTTAGTTCTTCTTTACTGCCCTTTGGAAATATGTTTTTCTAATCAACCAAGCATCTTTCTTTAAGGTTATTTTTAAACATAAAATTGTTTAAATGAAATCTCTTAAGGTCAAAGGGTAAATATGTAGATATGAAAACAATTCCTATCATACACAAATATGAATTTAACAAAAAATATCATTGCTATTGTTTGAAAATCTAACCCTGTAAAAAGGGTTTTTGATTATCCTTTTATAATTTTAGATTTAGTTCCTCTGTGTGAGAAAGTCTTAAAGGATACCATTACCATGTTTAATTTCTGATGGGTCATAATACCATCTTTGTATACACGTATTGAAAAGCTACTCCAAATACTAACTTCTGGTTCAGGAACAGGAATGGGTTGATGGTGAGGACTTGTAGGACTTGGCCAGCTGGAAAGTACAGGCCGACAGGCTCTGCTGTGCCTGAGTGTACGATTTTAAAGGGGCATTTCTGTCTCACTCATACCATGTAAATATGTGGATCATTCAAATTTTAATCAAATAAAATGTTCTGTCTGATGGAACCCTTCCTCTATATAATATATAGCTTTAAAGAAAGAGTAGATGGGCTCTCAGAATAATTATTTTAAACATTTTATTTGTCAACAGACATGATACACTATTTATCTATAGATACATCATACTGGTACCAGAAGTAAGAAAATATTTTAAGTATTATTGCTATATTGTGTCGCCTCTAAATCTAGTTGAAAATTAACATCCCCTAGAAATACGGAGTTGGAAAATGAATAATTGTACTTTTTAACTCACTGTTTCTATGGGAGAGTAATTATCTAGTGCCCTCTAATACTGAAATGAGTGTAACTCCCAAGGCCAGAGAAACAGCTGGGTAAATAATGTGTGCTTATGACAGTGATGTTTTGAGATTATGGCAACACACTATATTATAATTTTATTTTGAAGAATTGTTACCCATGCTTACTTTTAGTATAACAGCCAGAGTTTGAGAACCACGAATTAATTAGGAATTCAATCTACTGCATTTTATTATATGAAGAAACTATTACTGAATGTCAAAGCAGTTGGGAATAGTGGTGTTATTGCTATAATAAGCCCATGTGAAAATTTCAAATAACTAAAATTGATTTTTAAAGCTGAATCACCCAGACAAGGGACAACCCCATCTTTTCCAAGGACAGGAAACAAGTCTCACTCTTAACTGGTCATGGCTGCATCCTCTTGTTCTCCAAAAAGACACAAAACTTGAATAACACTTTATTGTGCTAGATTATTTATCAATCTCATTCTATAGGAGCTGAATAGAGTATGTGCCGTTTTCCCTGTATGCATGAAAGAGACACCAGATTAATTCACTGAGGTGCGTGTTCCCTAAGGTGTCTAGGAATTACAAGAGTAAGTTTATGCAATTTCAAAAGAAGAGTATTTCATTTCCTTGTGCTCAGAACACTTCTTACAGAGTTTATTCAAAATGACTTGCTCAATTTGTCTCCCAAGATATGATTTGAAAGAATCATTTTATGTTAGGTAATGAAAGTCGTACATGCTCATTATGAAAACCTGAAAATGCATAAAAATGATTTAAAAAATAGTAGTTGGTCATCCAGCAGAGATTTTTTACACATTTTCCAGTGTTTCTTGTGAATATGCATTTTTCATAATTGAGAATGAAGTGTGTATTGTAATTTTGGTCTAAGCTTTCCCCTCACTTAGCACACATACATCACTTAGGCTTTATTATGTTTCAAGGGTCAGTAAACCCAGTTTAAACTGGCTAGAACAACTCCAGGAAGTTGTTGGCTATAGAACGAGAAAGTCCAGAGGAAGAAACGGATCCTGGCACAAATCAGAGGTTCCCCGGGACTCTGTTTCCATTTACCTGCACTTCTCCCAGATTTGCTTTCTTACATTGGCTTTACCCTCATGCTAACTCTCCACACGTATGGTACCAAATCCATCCGTTTTAGTTTCAGACTTAACACCCTCTCACCACAGCATCCAAAGAGAATCTCTTTTTCAAAGCTTTCATGAATGAAACTTTTTGTTTCAACATTTCTAGCAAAATCCCTAAAATGCACTCAAATTGGACCCGCTTACATCAGGTGCACATCCTCAGAACAACTATTACTATAAGGGAGCATTTTGCTCTGATAGATTTGGGATACATGCTTCTACCTACCCAGGTCACATGGGCTGAGAACACAATTGAATAAATTTCATACTCCCACATTAAAAGCATTTTAACAAGTGTCATTTTAATGTCTGTGTGCTATCTCATTTTACTGTAATACCAACTTTTTATTTAACATTCTCTTGTTAGATATTTAGGCTGCTTCCAGTTTTTCTCTAATACAAGTCATGTTGCAAACATTCTTTTTTAATAAAGTCTTGGCTGCCTTTAGTTTTAGTCTTTTAGGATAGATTAGTACAAGTATAATTACTAGACCAGAATTTTTTCTTTGTTATGTTGCTTTTTGAGAGAACCATGTCTCATATGCAAGTCTAACTTATCACACCCTTGCAAGAATCATCATTTACGACACCTTTGCTAATTTTTCTAGTCCATCATGGTTATTTTTATTCAACTTTAATTTACTAATAAAGTTATATTGTCTTTCATAATAATTGATAATTGTAATTGAGCATTACTGTGTGCCAGTCACTGGTTTATGCATTTTGTACACATCTGACGATTCAAACATCATAAAACCTAAATACTTAATTATCTTACCAAAAGTAAAATGGCTAGAAAGTAGATGGCCAGCCAAGATTCAAATCTATGTCTACCTGACTCTTAATCTTCTAACAATCATGCAAAGCTACTTCCTGTATTATACACAGTGACTATTTATATTTCCTACTTTGTTACTTGGTTATAACACTTACTATGATTTGCCTTGAAGAATTCTAATCTCCACTTGTGTCTCAAATCTAAAATAGTCAACAGATGTCACCATTGAAAGTTAAGTATAGAATTACAATTTTCTAAGAAAAAATGAAAAATCCAGGGGATATTTACAGTGTCACAAATTCCCATCATTCATCAAGCAGCACCTGGGTGCTAAACTAGAACTCTTTCTATACTTTTGTATTATTAATGCTTGCAAAATGGGAAAAAGTAAAACAATTTATTGCTTTAGTGCTCCTCTCTACAATCCTTCTTCTCTCAAATCAACAGTGCTATGGTACGTATTCTCTCATTTTTTAAAAAAATATTTTACGCAGATTTCTAGTTCTCAACAGGAGGATTATTCTGTTACAGGCTAGTTGGTCACAGTTGAAAGCAAATTCTACAAGTGTTAATTAAACACCTCTCTATAATTTGTATTAAGAATGCTTACATAGTTATAAAGGTAAAGTATGCATTGCCCACTTATAATAACATCTGCAAGTTATAGGCTGAAGTGTGCCACAATAAAGGGAAAATCTTAAAACTGGTGTGTGTGCTTGTGTATGTGAGCTTGAAACAGGGTTACATTGAGAGAAGACCTCTGTGATGCTGTTGAGGAACATTTAGCACAGAACAAAGAAACGCATTATTCCTATATTGTGACTTTAGGAAGCTATAGTAAATACAAAAATAAAACAAAATCAAACAAAAAAAGCTTTGGTTAAGTTTTTGGGGCATCAGGTTTTCATAAGGTGATCAACTTTTACATCCTAATTCGTTCCACTGGAAGTCTGTGTAAGTCATACATATGACATATATATGTCACAACTCTCAGCTTCTACAACCATGAGAAGAAAACCAAATAAGAACACATTTATCTTTACCCTTCCTCTTCCTCCCACCAACACACGCACAACACAGGGTAAAACCATGAAACATTCTTGGGCACTGTACCACCACCACTGAGAAGTCAACTCAGTTAAGGGGACAGACACATTCCTTCTGACATTATGGTGTATCCTCTGTGTGCCTAATGTATGAAGGTATATTAAGTTATTCATTTGGAGAAGTTCTAAGCTTCAGTCTCAGCCATATTGCCCAGTATTATTTGTGTCCCTTTTCTAATAACCACGTTTATTTTCCTTTCCTTGGTATAGCTTTTCAAGTTATCATTACTATCTCTAAGCATTTTGTGAGACTATATCATTTACTTGAACTCTTAGTTTCAGTATTTTTTGAATCTGGAATTCATCATGCAGTATTAGAAAGCAAAAATGTATACACTCACACACACATATATATACACACATATATATATAAAGAAGACAAATGTTAACTTTTAAATTTAAGAAACATAATGTTTAGCTAACAATATTCTAGGAAAAAATACACTTTATGACAAATATAAAGATGCTTTTCCTAATGAATTAACAAAGTTACTCTAAAGAATTACTGTAGCAGTGGGGACAAAGGGGTGAGGTAATGGTCCTCTAACTCATAAAACATAGTTTTTAATAAACAATGTTAATTCCATTCTGAGAGTTTGATGTCAGGAAGTCACATAGTCAACTTTGTTTTACTGTACTTATATCACTTAAAAAAGTCACCAGTAGAGAGAGTAAATAATCTTAAAATCATATTAATTTTGACCTACATTATTTTTAAATTGTATAAGGATTAACCTATTTCTGTAAAATATATGGCTTTAAAAAGTCACTATATAACTTCACGCAATATTTATAACTACACAGAAAAAACTACAAAATATAACTATAATTTATAAATCTCTTACTAGTCTAAACCATAATCACAACTGTTGTGGAAAGAATATGGACTTGAATCAAATAGGCCTGGATTTTTCTATTCTTGTTCAATTTCTTCTTAATTCTTGGACTTGTGGAAAGCCACTCAGCTTCCCTAACCCTCATTTTTCATGTTGTTGGGATGGAAAGAATAATAAATCACAGAAATATTTTGTCAAAGAACATCTCAGGGAGGATTAACTTTATTTTGCATGTTAGATAATTAGCAATAATACTAGTTTTGTTTTACTTCATTAATTTTCTCCATCTATGTGTGATTTACCTTAAAAGGAATGTAGATCCCTCCCCAAAGACATCCTGCCCTTCCCAATCCCATTACTTTAGTCCCACAGGCCTATTTCACACTATTGTTGAAATATGTCAACCTTTAGTAGTAGGTTTTGTTAACTGAAGGGACTTAATGTGCTGAAGGGGGAAAATTAAGGACAAATCTCTAAGTAAATATGACTTTTCTCAAAGTCCAATATTAAAAACATCCATGAAGTTAGATATTCTCAAGGTATTCTCAAGAACATTCTATGTTCTTGAATTTGCCTCCCTGAACTCAGGTTTGAGTTTCAGGGAAAGCCATCCTTCCTCTAACTCTTCTCTGTGAGTTACACCCTTAGGGAAGGCAAACTTAAGCCTGTGGCTGCTGGTCCAACTTCAGGCTCACTACCTGCCATAGAAAACTTCCCCAGGACCAGGATAGTGTAGCTCTGCAGGATGATACCCAAGATATTTTATGGTTAATCTGTCTCGGTGTTGAAGAGTTGACATATTATGGTAAGGACAGCAGTCATATTACTTCTGAGTTCTAAAATCAATAATACTACGGAACATAGTACTAGGAAACAATAAATGATTAACTTGGTCTGCATGCTATTTTCTCCAGCTAGTGACTGTACAGAGAAAGGATTCCCACATCCGGTCTACTTACATTCCAGAAGTCAATTTAAGAATCACAGTTGAAGACTTTTGTTGGCTTTTTAAGACTGATGGCATTGAAACATTTCTTTGATCGACCAAATTTTTATTGGTTAATTGATAATTTGGAGAGTATTTTCCTAATGTGTGCCCCACAGCTGACCTGTGAGAAGGCACTGTGGAGCATGACACTAGATGCTAATAAGATGGGCACAAATGCTGCTTTAGCATAGGAAAAGTGAGAGATGTTTCATGGCTAGAGGAAGGCATAATGGTAGCCAAGTAAGCAGAGAAAAGATCAGATGCACTGGTATGAAGGAAGACACAAACATCAAATTGCTTAACTGCCTCAGCGTAAGAGAAGCAGGACTCATGATAGCATAAATAAAACTACCTTATAATTCCACTTCCCTTACCTATTCGTAAGCTAAGAATTGCTTTCCCTTTATATATATATATATATTTCTTTTCTTTTTCTTTACTAGAATGCTACTAGAACAGAACATGCATCTTCTACCCTACCTAAAATCATCAGAATGATATCAAATTCCTGATATGTGCCAGACACTGTGCCAGTCACTGGAAAGATACAAATAAATAAAAGCAGACTAGTATATATAGGCCAGCATCATGTGTCCACTCCCAGATTCTCAGCTCGTGGAATACTCAAGTAACCTGTGCTGAGGGAAAGGAAAAAAAGTCGTTCTTTAGGGAGTAATTGGGATAAGTGGTCACCAAAGGAAAAAAAGCTGGGTGGCCAGAAAACAAAGTTTCCCCTGTACCAGAATGATTTTGTATTTCTACCATTCTACCTAAAGTGCTTAAAGAGCAAGCTTTTACAGTTCATAAGACTAATTATGTTGCTGGCATTCTTTATGATCATTCATTCCTCTTTAATTATCACCTAAACTTTAGAAATCTTTCTGCATAGCTGAGTCTTTTCTCAGCAGAGCTACACACAGTCCCTGCTCCACTCATAAGGACAGACGATCAGAGTCCCCTGGACCTGGCACAGGCGTTGCAGGAGTAATGAGCAAGCGATTCTAAAGGGAGACATGGGTCAGGAAAAGGATTAGGGCACCATACTGATAATAAGCTTGAATGTGCTGAATGTAAAGTTCATTATGAAAGATGGCATTTCTTTATAGGTAAGGAAAGTTTGGAGTCCCTAAGAAAAGAGAGGCTGCGGTCCCAAACATGGCAAAAGACATAAAAACATTATTAAGTGTTTTCGTGTTTACTTTGATAAAAACTTCATTGCCCTTTCAGGCCCAAACTTTCAAGCTCTGTTAATTTGAAATCAAGAGCCGTTTTATCTTTTGCATGCTCAAAACTGTTCTTCATTATGAACCAGCTCTTTTCTAAAGATCTATGCTATTCCATTCAAGATCTATAGGAAAATAAATAATACTGGTTCCAAACATCTTTTGCGAGAGAATGTTCAAAAGTTTGATCATATGCAGGCATCTTTGTTATGATATAGTAAACTTTTGATTGCATCACTTCTATCTAAACATGTTTCTCCTGACTCTCAGTCTGTATGAGGAAATCAGGATTGGTTTCCTGTTTTGTTTCTCTTAAAGTACAACAGCATCCCGTTGTTCCTGGGGCACTATGTTCTGCTGAGTCTTTTTCTTATCAATCTACTGGAGAAAAAAAAATTATAAGGATGTTTGTTTTTGCAATAATTAGGAAGGAATTCTACCTTCTATATTCTCCCAGATAGCAGGAAGTATACCCATTGGCCACAATCCTAATCACTAAACTTGAGATTCCTTAAAAGCTCTATTATTTTAACTACCATTCTCTTAAAAAAAAAATGGCTAGTTGTGGAAACCTCAGGAAATACACAGGAAATAACTGCCTGAGAAAATGTTAGCTAGGGAATTGGGTCATATAACAAAGTGGTAAGGCATGACTAAAACTACACTCAAACACTATTATTTAAATTTCAAACTGTCTTTGTTTGTGGCGTTACATATTTGAAAAGAAATAACTGTCACAATATGTATATCATGTCTTAGAAATATCATTGCCCAATTAGGCAAAGAGCCAAGATATCTAGCTAATTGTTGACTTTTCAAGGCAAGGGGAAGTGGAGAGTTAAGTCAATAATTCAGGCCATAATCTTGCTACTGACAGAATGTGTGTTTAAAGATTCCAGAGTGATTGGCTACAGAGGCTGCCTGCCATCCACTGTTCGTTTTAGTTTTGGATACTTATTTGATTTACAAGTTTACAGATATATGGAATTGTGAAGATAGAGCGAGCCCTGACCTTTGTTCTTAAATCTTTTGGGCTGATGTTTTGCACTAGAAAGAGCCAATGTAAATATGAGACATCCTCTCTTATGACTCAAGACCAATCCAGATATATGCAGATTCCATACCAGATAGACCTGGACTTGTACCCTAGCTTTGCGACTCATGCAGTGTGTGTGAATTTGGGCATGTTTTTATCATTACTAAGCCTCAGTTCCTCTACAGGTAAACTGGTAATGGTAGTACCCAATTCCTTGGCTTAAAGACACACATTTAATTTTACATTTGAATATTTCTAAATATTTCTAAACTTTGAATAAATTTTGAACATAATCGATAAGTGAATTTGATGTAGTGTTATTATTTTTCTGACTAACAAATAGTAAGTAAATACTGCAGTTATAATCCCCAGCATGCAGAAGTAGATGGAACTGTGATACCTAACTCAAGGTAATTTTTAAGGATTAAATAAAATAATACATGAGCTGTTGACACATAAAGAGCACTAAATGCATCTTAAACCACCACAACTACTACAACCATTGGAGATATACCATTACCACGACTATCACCACCAACTTCCCTTTCTCAGTTTCCTCATGGGAAATAAGGAGAATAAGACATACCTTATGTTATAGAGTTTAAATGAAATAACTTATCTACAGCTCTTTGCATGGTACCTGGTACATAGTAAGTGCTCATTAAATGTTAACTACTACTGTTATTCACAGCAGTAACTATCACCACTATTACAACTGCTACCACAACCACCACTCTTATTAGGAGGAATTATATCCCCATTAATCTCAAAGACTTTGCACTTTGATTATAAAATCATTAAAGCAAAATATTTCAAGATAGAATTTCCTTTCATTATTATTCTGTTAAGCTTAGCCAGAGACTGAAGAAGATCAAAATCAAAGGGCTTAAAGTCACCTAAGAACACAGGACAAATCTCTGCCTCCCTTCCCTGATGTCCTCAGTAAGGAGATCATCAATGTTACCTGGCACTGAAAATCTTCATAGAACACTTTTAACTGCAGAGAATTTTCTCAGGCTTTTAAATTGGTAGAGTTGGTAGCTCAATTTCCTATCATATTGCATCTTTCTCCCTAACCCCAGTGGATGTTCCCTGTCACTTACACAAATGTATACATACACTAATTGGCCAGAGCTGCGGAAGGTGGCAAAGGAAACCCAAAATGAGCAGCATATGACTGATTATACCTTGCAGCAAGCAGAAGGAAAAAAAATATCATTTACAAATACATGTCTATGTCTTCTACCTGCTTCCTTTCGTCACTTCTGTTCTGTCTTTTTCAACTCTGGTCTATTCTGCCTTTCTTGGCTCTTCTTGCAAAAGAGTTGTCTTCAGGCCATAGTAACCGGTGTTTGTGCTTGCCTTGGTGTGAAGGATGCTGGTAACATTTATTACAAAAGGGAAGAAAAGTACTAAGAAAAAAAAAAGATGAATATAAAAATATGCTCTCCATAAGTTTTATATGTGGGAAAAACCTATTTTTCTTTCAAAACTCATAATGTCCTTTACTTGTTTATTATTTATGTGACCATATACCAGGAGTAGTCCCAGGACTTAATTCAATAGGAAAATACTTAAGTATATAATAAGAGTAACAATAACTATATATGTATATATATGTACATATGTGTATCTATATTTTCTTTTTACAAAGTATACAAAATATACATTATGGTTATTTCCTTAGAACCTTTTTCCTGAAAGGAACAGAAATCCAAATCAAACTAGATTAGTAAAGGGGGTTATATATTGATACCTGTAACCAAACCACAAGAAAACCAGTGGTGGGGATGGGGGCCAGTTAGCTGGCACAAGAGACAATCCATAGAGAGTCTCTGAACTTTTCTGACTCTGGCCTTTGCTAAACAACCAGGAGATCTAGTATCCCAGTCACATGCTTGCCATCAGAAGAGAGGCTGAGAGATGCTTTCTATTGTTTATGTTCAAAAATCCTACGAGAGGGTTCAGGCTAGGCCTAACCTAAGCTGAGCCATTCATTCATTTCTGTTTTGTAATTTATCAAATAAATTTTCTGAGGATTAACTGTAGTGCAAATGAACACAGCACTATGTTCATTCACCTGACTTAAAATTTTCTCTTGTTCTAATAATTAAATCAAGAATCTTCATCTTTAATTCATGCTTACACAAACCACTACATTGAGGAAAATGAAGTATTTTAGAAATTTAACTCTCTGCTTAAATCAATATTTCTGTATCTCCTAGCTGTGGCTACAGACTACTTCTCGTATTGCTTTAATTTTCACACTTTAAAAATCAAGGTATACAGAACCACACTAAACTCAGCCAATATAGTAATAACAAATTTGTTTTTATCAAATTCTTTTCAACTTCCTTGAAATGAAATCACAGAGTTTAACTGTATAGTATGCTTTTCAGGGTTTCAGAAGAAATTAAGAGCAAACAATACTCAAAATCTTTATGAAAATCCAATCAGAAACCTATTGACAAAAACCCACAAAAGCTCACTTAGCACAAGGAGTTATTTGCATGTTAAAAGAATCCAGCTGTGATTTTGTTCATCTTAGTTATTACCATGGCAAATTAGAAGTTTGTTTGAATAAATATAAACAGTGCCTTCTCTTCATCTGACATTTGAATACCAGTTTCTGCTAGCCAATTCTAAATATGAGATCAGTAACAAATGTGAGGGACTTATGAAAACGCCACGTGAGAAGGCAAGATTAGCAAATGGGAAGAACTGGAGATTTTTTTTTTTTTTTTTAAGTATTGTGAGGGGCAGGCTGAGAAGGAGGAGCAGGAGGAGGAGGGAGTTCCTGAAGCTAGATCGGGAAATACAACTCTACATTTTGATTATAATAATCATATAGTCTCAAGAATTGTTTTAAATTTCCTACCCCAGAAGTAAGCAAATTTCAAAACAATGTTCACTCACTAGCTGTTCAAGATATTTTTTTAAACCTATTTTTCTTTTATACCACCAAGTACTTTCCAACTTTGCCCTGGAGGCATGTTACAGATCACTTTCCTAAACTAACCTCTTAGTTGCAGGCTGAAGGATCATTTAAGGAGAATGGGGATAAACCTGAAATATGAAGCAAACTACTTCTCCATTCTCCTAAAAGGGAGGAAACAGATTGGTAAAGGCTGTTTATTTAAAGTACGAAATTACCTTTATTGGGACTTAAGGCCAGGGAGGTACTTATTTGCAAAGTTGTAATAGAATGTCTTTAGCAGGAAATCTTAAATAAGGGCAAAACCACTTCAGGACCTTGGCTGGAATTTTGAACTATGAACATTAAGCAACCAGCAGGAAAATGATATAGCATTATTTCATTGATACACACTGTGCTATAAATAAGCATAAATAAAGACAGGAAGCAGCAGACTTTGTTGCTTTTGGTACTAAATTTTCCCTGGCAAGGAAGAAAATTAAAAAAGCAAAACAGAATAATTGGCTTTAAAAGAAGAGCAATAAAGATATTTTGAAACATCTTTAAAAAAACCCTAATCCTTAACACTTGAGATTTATCAAAACTGGGAAAGAGTGAAATAAGAAGAAAAAAGGCAAAGCACGATTTTCTTTCTTGAGCTTTTTTTAGTCTCTCAGTGCCTTGGAATTAGAACAGCAAGCTGAAACGATTTATGAAATGAAAAATTCCTGCCCACCCAGTTCACAGACAATCATGTGGAGTAACTACTGTGTTCTGCTATTTGCCATAATATTTAGCTCAGATGTAGCCAGAAAATCCCACTACACAGAAGAGTCAACCATAAAAAGAAACAGATTTCCTTGCATTTCTCTCATGTGTTTGTACATAGACACACAGGAAAATAATATATGCATAGTTTTGCACACATCAGTACTTCCCCTTGCATCTTATCCTTTTGCTTTCCTTTTTCTTTACTCAAAAATTTTTAATTTACTTTTACTTTTGAAGTAATTTCTCTCTATATATTTTCCTCTCCTTTCTCCATCTTGACCCCCTAACCCTGTTCCCTCTCCACAAGACTCAGAACCAGGTTGTTACCTGAGTAATTTAGCAAATAACCACTCATCTAGACTGAATGATTGTGCCACAAAAGTGATTTTGTTAAATACTGGTTTTCTTTATATCACTAATTAGCTTTATTAGATATGTGACTACTCAGGAGAGTACACTCTGGTCTGAAACTGTAAATAGTGTATTTGTTTGTGCTGTTATGTAAAGCTTAATAAAAAATACCGAGGAGAAACTGTGAGTATTAAATGGAGAAACCACCATTAATTGACATATACAAGACTACAGGCAAGCCCTTCCACACATACATCTTTAACCCAGAACAACGTGATGTGTTGTGGAAAAAAGAATTATATAGAAAACAGTCCTATATACTTCCCTCGGAGGACCCTGTTTATTTGTTGGAAAGTCATACACAATAAAATAAAGACTACCATAAGATTATTTACTAAGAAACCCTCCAGCAGTTCAAGGAAATGAAGAAATTGTTATAAACTGAGAGAATTGGGAAAAGTCAATGGAAATGGTGGGGCTTAGCATGAGTTTAAAGTACCATTTTGGATAATAAGACCTTGCATACCACGTACGGCTCTTGCCACAGTGGACTGCTTAGAAGTGATCATTATAGCCAAACTTCAGTCTTTCCAGTTAATTATATTTTCCCATATCCTCTTGATATCTGAGCACACAAGGAAGTTTGAGAAACAACCAAACTTGGAAAGCAAGAATGAGGCAAGCAGTTGTATAGGATGTGGTATGATGGGGTAATGTAATGAGGTCTCAATTTCATCTCTGCCATAATCTCACTGTGAGTTTTTCTGGGAGACTTTAAAGCAGTAAATGCCTCAATTTCTTAAGGATAAAGATTGTGTTAAGACCAATGATTTCCAGAGGACAGATGGGTGGAGAGTAAAGTGCATCATAGTGTTGGGGGTGGACAGTAAAACCACTGGCAGAGGGAAACTTTCTAAACAATCCCACAGGAAAGCGTCTTAAGTGACCATCTAAAGAGCTTTTAGTCACCAACCCCACCCTCCTGCCCCTTCCTTGCCCAATGCATATTGGATAAGGATTACTTACTGTAAATGAGATGTGCAGAGGGGGATGTGAGTGGGGTGCAGAATTGAGAAGTACTCTATCCTTTATACTCATTCTTCCTGATCAGTTTAAAATTGTTTATGTACATGCTCTTATATCTCATCCTCAAGACATTTTTTAGGTTTACAGCTAAATTCTAGTGTACTTTTGAATGGAATTTCAGAATATCTTTCCACTTGATCTAAAAACTAACCTTGATAATGCTTGTGATCTTAGCTCATGCAGGAAATTTATGTCTACATGATCTCTTGATACATAAAATTGAAATCGTTATTCTAAACTATATCTTTTTAAAGGAAACAGAAGCTATAAAGAAGAGCCAATTAAAATCAGGGAACTCAATGGCTGAGATAATAGCCAAGCTAAAGGAAGTCAAAAGCAGACTAGATAATGCAGCAGAATGAATAAGTGACTTAGAAGACAGGATAACAGAAATCACCCAATCAGAACAGCAGACAGAAAAGCAAATGAAAACCAATGAAAGCAATATAAGGGACCTATGGGATAATATAAAGTGTGCCAATCTATGCATAATAGAGTCCCAGAAGGAGAAGAAAGAGGAAGGGAGATTGAAAATGTATTTGAAGAAATCATGATTGAAAACTTCCCAATCCTAAAGAAGGAGACAGATATCCAAGTACAAGAGGCACAGAGGGTCCCCAACAAGAAGAACCCAAATAGACCTCCACCAAGACATATTCTAATTAAGATGGGCAAAGTTAAAGATAAAGAAATGATTCTAAAGGCAGCAAAAGAAAAATAAAGAGGAGTTACAAGGGAACCCCCGTAAGGCTTTCAGCTGATTTCTCTACACAAACACTGCTGGACAAAAGGGAGTGGCAAGATATGTTCAAAGTCCTGAATGAGAAAAAGCTGCCATGTAGGCTACTGTATCTGGCAAGATTATCCTTTTGAGTAGAAGGAGAAATAAAGAATTTCACAGACAAGCAAAAACTAAAAGAATTCAGCAATACTAAACCTATCCTAAAAGAAATATTGAAAGGCCTACTCTAAATAGAAAATAAGCAGGAAGCTACAGAAAGGAGAAGATCATAATTGGAAATGTGATAACTACAATGAGTTGCAAGAGAGTAAACATGAAGATGTAAAAGAGGACATCAAAAATCATAAAAGGGAGAGGGAAGCAAGAAAATATAGATTTTTTTCTTTTCCATTTTTATTGTTTTTAGGATATGTTTGAGCTTATAAGACCAGCAGTTTAAAGCAAACAGATATAGTAAAGGGTTAACATACTTTAAAAACAGGGTAATCAAAAGCACACAATAGAGTTACAAAAATCAAAAAGAAGCCAAGCTAACACAAAAGAAAATTATCAAACCACAAAAAGAAAATAAAGCATACCTTTTTAAGATGGTTTTATCCTTGACTACAGTAAGTTTAGAATGGACATCAATTTATTAAATATTTTTTTCATTAAAATCCATTTATTTTTTCCAGTTTTTCTGGTTGACTTGACTTTATAATCCATAACTTGAATAGTTGGACTTACTAAAAACATACCTAAATATCACTTAGCTTTTTTCTTTTGAGGGGGGGAGCAGATCAAGTGGGTCCCATTCTAATGGAAGCAGAACGTGGATTCTCTCCTTTAACCTCTAAAAGGTAATAAAGAAACAGGTGTAATCACTGGAACCCTTTCAGTTGGACGTGATAAAAATCAAACTCAAAATAGCATAAGTTAAAAAAAAAAAAAGAAAATATTTGAGAGCCTTTGAGGGCCGTGTCACTTAGAAGTGCAGGAATACATTTCCCCCAATACTGCTGAGATCCAAGGTCTCACAGAGTTCCATCAGGATATCAGCTCTCTCTCTCCAATGGCTGTCTTCATGTAGGTTGAGGAAAGCTAGCAACCAAATACTGTCCTGCTACCACAGAGAAAGTGCCTACCCTAACAGCGCTGGGTCAGACATTCTGATTAGCTAGGCCTTTGCAAGTACCCACCATGTGACCAGGAGAGTTCAGTGTCACTCTCAAATGAATCGTGTGGAATGTTTTCCATATGAAATAGAGGTTCTGTTACCAAAAGTAAGGAAAAGAGAGAGGATAGGGAGACACAATATGTCTACCACATAGAGGCAGATTTTTCAAATATACTGGAATTTCAGCACTGTCACCATTAGACATTGTGGCAGCCCCTTCTCTTCCTAAAAATTGCATATACATAAAGAATATATTTTTTTCCTTTCATTTTAAAATTTATTTTTGTTTTTAAATACCTGGAGAGAAACAGGCATAAGTGGAGTATTGTGAAAGACCCATTTGTTTAAGGGCTAATTGTATTTCAATTGCAAAGACCATTAAAACTTTATACAAAACCCACAATATTTTCTAGCATTTCTATCTGAGAAAATAATAGCTAACATTAGTTGAGCCCTTACTATGTTTACATTAAGTGTAGGCCCTACTCTATGTGATTTACATATATTAACTCATTTATAACTCACAATCCTCCTATGATGTAGGAGTTATTATTCTGATTTTATAAAGAAAACCTAACCACTGAGAGATTATGTGATCAACTCAAAATCACACAGCAAAGTTGGCACGCGAACCATACAATCACTTTATGTCACCCAGTCATCCAACAGTTTGCAGAGCATTATGGTTTTTTCATTTGTTTTTCTTACATGTAGGAATTTGTTTCTGGAAAATAGGAATTAAACAGAGTAAGTCATATGTGTAGACAAAGACTTGCTTTCTTCTTTTTTTAGGGTCTAAACAAATATTCTAGAAAGCCTATTAAAAAAAGAAAGCATAGACTTGCTTATTTCTCCAACATTCAGCAGAGTTCTCACAACTAACTTGATAAAAATTGTCATTATGTTTTAAACTTTTTATTGGTCAAACTAAAATTAAGTCAGTGAATATGAGCTTATATCATTTTTAGTATCTCTCTCATTATTTGAAAGACTCCAAGAATGAATTTTCCATTTGATGTTTTGAAGTTATAAACACGTGGTTTTCTTCCTGTGTCTCAATTTCTAAATGAAACCACATGGATAGAGAGATGACTTATGGCTAGTGAGAAACACCAAGTCATTTGCTCTCTCTGCAGTATGGTAATAGAGTCCATCTGAATTAGCGTGGCATAAAAGACACTGGAGAGTATTGGTTAGGACTTGTTTGGTTGCAAGTAACAAACTTAAGCCAAAAGGAGAAAGGATCCTAGTGTTTCCCAAAAACATGAGATGCAGATTTAAGCTGAGCCTCAGGAACAACTGAAACCAAGGGCTGAAGTATTATTAGAATATTTGTTTTGTACTTCTGCTTTTTCTGTTTTATTTGTTTAATGCTGAGCAGTACTTTCTCCCATCTCAGTCTTCACAGTTGAGCAAAAATACTACCAATACCGAAATGTATAGCTTCCTCTCAGACACACCTGCAATCTTGGTCCTGATTCCAAACTCCCAGAGAAACTAAACTGTTCAACTTGGATAAAATGCTTATTCCTGGTCCAATTAGTTGTCACTATGGAGAGGATTAGAGTTGGCTCAGATTTGATCAGCTACCAACTCTTGGAATAAAGACAGAATAACACATGTGGATGCAGGGAATGGCAGTTTTCAGAGTAAGAGGATTCTGGAATTCAAAACAATATATATCTACAGATCTGAGCTTGCTATTTAAAGTCATTTATCTACTATCTACTTATTTGACTGAAAGGGAACTTGAGAGTTATTTTCCAATAGTATTTACAAAGATGGTACTTTTTTTTTTTTTGCAGATTCCAAAAGACAAAAGCCAACTGCTTAATTTCAGTAACTCATATTGTCAGTGTAAGTGATCTTGATAAATTCTGCAAAGGAATATAAGTAAAATTATTTAAATGGAAAAACAGCATAAAATTACTGAGAAAATCACCTGATCTATATGTATTCTCATCCACACCAGCTGCTAAGAAAGAAAAGATTTAACTGATATAATTTTCACTTTTCTTTTCCCTTTCTTGCCACAAGGGAAAAAAATAAGAAAGAGCTATGAACCAAATATAAGAGAAACAGCTAGAAGAAGAAAAGGAGATGAAGGAAGAAGATGGCTTTAACTGACTGAAGAAATTCTGATTATGATGAGATTATTTTAAACTGATGTTGATTGATTTTGATTTTGATTCTAGGCTTGAAATGGGAATAAAGTTGTAACAAATACAGAAAATTCCATTTCTTGGACACCTATGTTTGTATACTAAAATTTATAGTAATTGCTTATTCAACAGCAGAATTGAGAAAATGCTGCCCAATAACTATTTTCACTTATTTTTCTTAAAAAATTATTTTCTCTAACCCAGAGTTTGAAAGTAATTATTTAAAAAAATGATTCACATGCCTACCAATGTGTTTTTTTTTTAAAACATTTTCTCCCTCTGTCTTAAGGTCCTAGAAACTAAACTCTGACATTTTAACCATCTGGCTATATGTTCAAGTGGAATGATTTTATTTGCTAGAAAATTTTATTTGCTCCTTTGAGAGTCAGTCCTACTTGGTGTTCAATATATAAATCTTTTTGTCTTTTGTCTACTCATTTTCCTCACTTCCTCCAACCTTTCAGTACTTAAACAACATTACCAGAATGGGACCTCCTTGTATGTTATTCCTCAGTTTGCTAGTGATAAAAAAGAATATTTTAAATATACTTCCATAGAGGCCACATGTGTACCATTTAGGCCTTAATATAAATCATGAGGAGAGGGCCTCCAGCATCCTATGAGTAAAGTTTTGAACTTGGTATGCTATAGTAGTTGGTCTTTGATCCAAGGAAATCCACAATTGAATTAGCAGAGATGATTTCTTTTTTTGGTTTCTTCTCTTTCTCATGCCGTTGGTAGATTTGTAGCTCAGAAAACTGTATCCCTGGAGACATATGAGGAATCATTCTCTTTGCAGTGTCTGCAGCTTCTCTGATTCAGTAAGTGACTATTTAGTAAGGGAAAGTGACAAAGCTAGACAGTTCAAGAGCATGAAACTTGTCATGGCTCTATGGTAATAGTCTGTCATTATTCCAGAGTTGGGAACAGAATAAAGTGCTCACTATAACCAAGTGATAAATCGGATTATGCCAAGGGCCCTCTCTACCACAAAATCTTTCAGATTTACTTTTTCCTTACTTGTGCACCAGCCCTGAATGGACTGGAAGGGCAGTGTCACATGGAAGATATTCACAAAAGAAAACCCGCCAGCTTGGTTCTTCTGCTCTAAGTTGTCAGTTGTCCTCTACTATCTGATGCTATCAGGCTTTCAGCAAAAAAGGACCAAGATGGCATAAGCTTATGGGCCTAGGCATGTTGGTTATAAATAACTATTTCTCGAAGTACATTGCAAGCTCTGTGTGAACACCTAGCATTCTCCTGAGTATCACCCAATATTTAAAATTTTACTTCTTTGCTTCATCTTGTTCCCAAAAGTATTTAAAGTGACGTCTAAGATACACAAAATACTTAAACTGATATAAATTATAAGTGAGTAAAAAAAAAGTAGAAGTATTAGTGTATCAAATAAAGTTAGGAATGAGGCTAATTCAAAAATCTAAATCATATGATCTTAAGAAGATTCACAAAATTTGTCTCACTTTATAAAAGGACAAGGAAAAAGTGACATCTAATGGGTTAGTTATACCCGATTTGACAATATGTTTATCACCTCATAACAATTATTTAGAAGAAATAAAAGGAAAATCATCTAAAGGACCCTCAAGGTGAAAAAAAACTCAGCCCTTGGCATAGTGCTAGGTACACAGGCTTACTGCTTAACAAGAACATTGAATCTATGACTATTATCTTAAAATATTATTTTGGAGAAACGTTTGTTTAGGTCTTCTGCTCATTTTTTGATTGGGTTTTTTGTTTTATTTAATTGAGTCATATGAGTTGATTGTATGTTTCTCTAATGAAGACATGCAAATGGTTCAATATTACTAATTATTAGAGAAATGCAAATCAAAACTACAATGAGGTATCTCCTCACACAGTCAAAATGGCTATCATTATAAAGTCCACAAACAATAAACGCTGGAAAGGATGTGGAGAAAAGGGAACCCTTCTACACTGTTGGTGGGAATGTAGTTTGGTGCAGCCATTAGGGAAACAGTATGGAGATTCCTCAAAAGATTAAAAATAGACTTACCATATGATCCAGCAGTCTCACTCCTGGGCATATATCCAGAGAGAACTCAAATTCAAAAAGATACATGCACTTCAATGTTCAGAGAAGCACTATTTACAATAGCCAAGACATGGAAGCAATCTAAACGTCCATCAACAGACAATTGGATAAATAAGTTGTGGCACACACACACACACACACACAATGGAATACTACTCAGCCATTTAAAATGCCATTTTCAACATGGATGGACTTAGAGATTGTCATACTAAGTTGGTAAGCCAGAAAGAGGAAGAAAAATACCATATGATATCATTTATATATAAAATCTAAAAAAGTGACACAAATGAACTTATTTAAAAAACAGAAACAGACTCACAGACAGAAAACAAACTTATGGTTACTGGGAGGAATGGATAAATTGGGAGTTCAGAATTTGCAGATACTAACTACTATATATAAAATAGATAAACAACAAGGTCCTACTGTATAGCACAGGGAACTATATTCAATACCGTGTAATAGTCTATAATGAAAAAGAATATGAAAAGGAATATATATATGTGTATATACATATATATAACTGTATCACTATGCTGTACACCAGAAATTAACACAATATTGTAAACCAAATATACTTCAATTATATATAATAATTGAATATATATGTTATTTTGGATGATCCACGCTTTTGAAGAAAAGTCAGAAACAAAAATCAAGATGGCTTTTAAAAAATTTTTTTCTTATTACATCTAAACAATTTGGCAGAGACAGATTTATGGCCACAAATGTCTGATGACTCTAGAATGTGAAGGTGAATCCCTTGTCTTAGGAGGTTTTCTGCATCACAAGTTGAAATTTGCTCATATGAAAATTTGTGTGGGCTTTTATTGCTAGAGGGTGAAACTGGTCTTATCTAAACTTAAAATCCGAGTGGAACAATGTGGGAAAATATAAATAGTTGGGAACACTCCTACCAACTTGCACCATTTGATGTATGATTCACTTCTTTAGGCTATAACATGGGCTTACCATGTGAGCATGCCCTGGAATCCTTTACCATTCCACAAGGGAACTGATTTTAGACAGGTTTAGAAATTTGTTTTTTAACGGTTTTATGAAAGCTGACGCAAATTTTTATATTTTTGAAATATGTGAAAATGAATAGACATAGAATTAATTGAACTGCCCAATCTGTTATTAAACTTGACTAATAATAAGTCACAGAACAATGAGCAAAAGACTCCTGAGCCCTTCAGGGGGTAGTGACTTGCTTCCAAAGAAAAGAGCACGGGAAGGTGAAAAAATAAAGAAATCTAGCAAACACTAGCTTAAACAAGTGAAGAAAGTTAACGGCCCTACTGCTATCATATGGATGTCATCTACTCCCAGTATGATGTGATGAGAAGGGCGCTTCATCTGTGAGAGACTTCCACAAAATCTGTAACTCCAGCCTAATCATGAGAAAGCATGAGATAAGCCCACAATGATGGATATTCTACAGGATACCTGGCTATTCCTCCTCAAGACCATCAAGGTCGTAAAAATCAAGGAAAGACTCGGAAACTGTCATAGATAAGAAGAGACTGGGGAGATGTCATAACTAAATGCAATATAGTAGCCTGCATTGGATCCCGGAACAGAAAGAGGATATTAGGGGGAAAATTGATGGAATATACATAATTTCTGGAGTTTAGTTAATAATAATATAACAATATCAGTATCTTAGTTTGACTAATGTACCATGGTAACCTAAGACATTAACAGTGTCAAAATTAGGTGAGGGGTTTATAGGAACTCTGTACTATATTTGATCATTTAAAAGTTTATTTTTAAAAAAGAGTCTTGACATATCTAGTATTGATTAGCCTTGTGATCTATTCATTTTGGATAAAGAATAACATCTTTAAATTTAAGAGGAAAACCCAGTGGCAAAGGGAAGAGAATCTTCTATTTTAGCATAAATTAGCTAAGAAAATTTAAAAGGCATACAAGCCATGACAAAACAAAACAAAACAAAATTCTTTGGAGCACAATGAATGTGAAGATGACTTCATGTAATTCTGCTTAAAGATAATAAAACTCTCCAAATTGTTTTATAACTCCTCAGAGACGTGTATTCTTCTTATATTCTACCCCCCTTCCTCCTGTAACATGAACTTCTTAATATTAACCATATATACTTACCCCCATTATACATAGTCCCATGAGTCTGTCTTTAGAAAGTTCAAAGGGGATTTTTTTTTCACACCCAAATTATTCTGAAGTATTTTCCTTCTTTCTTCTTTTGGCATGTTTATCTTGTTTTAATCACCTTGCCTCCACCATGAAAAACAACAAATGGTGTCTGAGGTTCTGCTCTGTCAAACTAGTGAGCAGTTAAGGGAAGCTGGTGACCAGCTGTTTTCCATTTCTGCTATGAGTAGAAAGAGCAGAGACCAACGCCCAACTACTGAAAGAACTGCATACATAGGATCTACAAAGTATTCTTTAATGACCTATTGCTGTTAGAGCAGGTACCAAAGCGAAATAGAGTCTCCCACACTTTATAAGTACTGTCATGTTTTTTGAAATAAAATTGACACACGTAGACTGGCTCTGCTGGTCCAAATGAAACAGAAAAAAAGAATGATGAATAAAGGGGGAGATATTCATGCTATAGTGTCCTACAAAAATATAAATGCAGGACACTTACTTAATAAATTAAACCCTTCTCTAGATGAAATAGAGATGTTTGGAAATGGAAAAAAGTACAATCAAGGAACTTTATTCCTTTGCAGTATATTTAAGCACTAACATGTGCAGAGCACTGTACTAGTTTGCTGGGGGGAAAAAGAAGCATCAGCTTAATAAACCCAAGAGGAGAAAACACATAAATCTTCTATTATGAGGTATGAGGTAAATGTTAATTTTTCTAATAACAAATACAATACTGTTTCATGAGATGTAAATTGACCGGAGGGCACTAATAAGAACATGTTTGTCTGTTTTCTCAAGTGTGTTTTACAATATTTTAATGACTTGAATTTATAGTGGGAAGTTATCACCTTCTACTCATTTCCTGCAGGGGGCAGAATCACCCTGGAGGAAACAGTATAAAAACATGAGGAAATAAGAAACAAAATGAAGTAGAACAAAAATAAAGTTTGTATTTTGGGGACTTTTTCCAATTTGAAAATTAATTATATTATCAATTTGTAAGAGTAACAAAAAAATTCTTCTTGAGATATTTAGCTACTGCTACCCTTTCATTTACCACCAAGAGCAATTTCTTTCAGCTACTCAATAGAAAGATTGGTTTTGTGCAATGCTCTATAATATCAAGTTCTTATTGTTCTTGGAGGTCAAGGACAATAACTGAAGTTTCACCAGAAAGAGGAGAGAATAGTTGAATCTTTCACAAGAAATTATCCAGTGCCTTCTGAGCTTGTATACTTACTTTCTAATGCTGACTAGGTATCTCATTGTTGAAAAGTTCTTATCTTTCCAACTAAACCTTCAATGAATCAAGTAAAACACACAGTAAAAAGCTGTAGTCCTTGGTGTGCTGTTAATCATTTAACAGCAAACTTCTTTAGAAAAAATATGTGTGTGTGCAATGTGTATCATCAGCTTATCAGAACTACTTTTGAATACTTTTGTTGATTTTTCCAAAATTTTGTAACCATAAACAACCTATAGTTGTGACTGACAAATATGTGTGGTCTTGATATGAATGTTGATTGACAGTTTTCTTTACCCATTAAGATAAAAGTGAAACAATGAAGACATATGTCAAAAGTTCAACCCTTCATCAATGATGTGAGCAACATCTTTGATGAATCAGATATTATTTTTAAAATACTGGAAAGCTATTGTCTTAACTTTCCGTGCTACACAATGTAACAGCTGCACATACAACACACTTTTAAGTTTAATCTGCATTATTAATATTTTCTCCATCACTGTCTTAAATCTAGAGACTAAAAGAAAATAAATTAAGCAATGATTTGTAGCATTGCCTATTTCTGTGATATAAACATACTTACCGTGGCCCATTTCAAACTACTAATGTAATGTCACTGAACACTGAGTTAGAAAGTGATGCTTAGTAGTTTATGATCATATACTATTGCCACCATATAGATGCAATAAATAACCTAAAGAGCATAGATAATAACAAAATGTATAGAATAATTAGAAAGTGCTTTATTTTGATTTATTACCTTTATTTTTATAATTTATTTATTAATACATTTATTTGATTGTAAATTTATTTAATTTTAATAATGGCTCATTTAACAACCAGCTTGCAAACTGAAAATTTAATAATCTACTATTGCAAAGTGAGCCAATTCCAGCACACCATTAGTTGCAGCAAATGGTTTTGTGAAATCTTTAGACAAAAGCCCAACACAAAAATTAATAAAATTAAAGCTATCCAAGATAGACTACACTCTGGGCCATCAAACAAACCTTAACAAATTTAAAAGAATAAATATCATACAATGTCTAATCTCAGACCACAATGAAATTAAACTAGAAATCAGCAACAGAAAGATATTTGGACATTCTCAAAATATGTAGAGATAAAACAACACATATCTAAATAATACACAGGTCACAGAAAAATTCTCCAGAGAAATAAAAAGGGTTTTGAACTAAATGAAAATGAAAATAAAACTTATCAAAATTTGTGGGATACAATGAAGGCATTACTTAGAATGAAATTTATAGAATGGAGTGCATATAATAAAAAAGAAAAAAATCTCAACTCAATAATCTAGGCTTCTGCCTTAGGAGACTAGAAAAAGAAGAGGAAATTAAATCCAAAGTAAGCAGAAGAAAACTATAAAACTCTAGTAAACAAAATCAAAGATGAACTAAGTAAATAGAGAGATACTCCATGTTCAAGGATAGGGAAGACTCACTATTGTCAAGATGTCAGTTTTTCCCAATTTGATCTATAGATCCATTCAATCCCAGTCAAAATCCCAGATAATCATTTTATGAATATTGAAATACTGATCCTAAAGTTACATGGAGAGGCAGAAGAGCCAATACAGTACAGTAATCAAGACAGTATGGTATTGGCAAAAGAACAGACAAATAGATAATGGAACAGAGTAGAGTCAAGAAATAGATCCCTATATAGTCAGCTATCCTTGACAAAGGAGCAAAGGCAATATATGGAGTAAAGACAGATCTCTTCAAAAGGTAGTGCTGGAACAACTGGATATCCACATATAAAATTATAATGGTGGATGTGTCATTATACAGATATTCAAACCTATAGAACATACAGCACCAAGCATGAACTCTAAGGTAAACTACTGATTTGGGGTGATTAGGGTGTCGGTTCATTCTTGTTAACAAGTGTACCATTCTGGTGAGTAATGTTGATAATGTGGAGGGAGTGCTATGCATGTGTGGAGACATAAGGTATATTTGAAATCCCTGCATCTTCTTCTCAGTTTTGCTATAAATTTAAAACTGCTCTAAAAAACCTATTTTTAAAAATTAAAGCTAAGGACATGGAAATAAAAATAAACTTTTTTTCCTTTTAGTTCCATTAACACTAAAATTTATAAAAGTATTGAGAGAAATTCAATTCATTTACAAGTCAATATATCCATTTCTGAGTACATCATATCATATACCTAGCATTTTTGTCTTTCCTCCAAACTAGGCATAATACTTACTTAATATATAATACTTACTTAATATACAATACTTTTGTGTTCCTCCAAAATGAGCTGATTTATAGATAAAATAGTACCAATGGAAATTTCATGTTAGTGTTTTCCAAAAATTATCCTTCTAGCTTTCATGACACTTCAAAATTTTCAGAAATTTTCTCTAGCTGAGAGATAAAGGTCATTTTAGCCTAGTCTCCAATTTATTTTTGGGCTGGCTTCCAGCACAGTTACATCATGGCTATAGCACATGTTGTTGTCATTTCTCCACCACGAGAGCATGTTTCTGAACAATATATCTGAGATTCATTCTGATTGGGAAGATTTAGGCTACATACTTACCCCTGAAGCTAAGGGTGATTTATCTTCTGTTGATACATGTGATCTCTACTGAGGAGAGTTCAATTGACACCCTGAATGAAATTCTGAAAACTCTTAGAAAGAGTAGAACAAAGAATGAAGTCATATAAGCAACCAACAAATGTCTATTATCTCCACTTTTCAAAGTAATTAATGGATATCATATTTTAAAAAGTTAAGTTTAAAATCCTCTTTCAAATTCTGCCACAATTTTGTCCCATTCCAACTCCCCAAATTTATATCCCACCAATCTCTTTTCTGCTTTGGACAGGCTAGTCTTACTTTCCTAAAAATATAAAATGTTTAAACGTGGTTTTTATTTCATGATGTTCTCTACATTTGAAAGATCCTTTTCCTCTTTATCTCTCCCAGCACTATTTGTCCATGAAAGCCCAATTTAAAAACTGCATTCTTTTTCCTTCTCACCATAAATGATCAGAGTTCAATTAAACTAAACATCTGTGCACATGCAACAGAGGAAGATTTTTTTTAGGAGCATATTGATTTTGAAGTACTCGTGAAAAATCTACGTAGTAGTATTCATTAATAAGTTAAAAAGTTCCTGAAATAATTGGCAGGAGATGTAGACCTATCCATTTAGAAACTGGAATAGAAAAGATTGCCTAAGCTAAGTCAAGACTATAAAGAAAGAAAGAAAAAAGAGAGAAATAAAGACAAACTATATGTACAGGAAGTTAAGATACAGAGCACACAGTAATGAGTGAGCAGTGTCAGGCAGAGAAGGAGAACAAGAAAAATCAGTTCAAATTAAAAGAGGAAAGTACGAATTAAAAGGAGTGTATTCAGAGATGTCTAATACAGTTAAATCAAGTCAGATGTAAACTTTGGTTTACTAGTTCTCACCATTGTCTGAGGGTGGTCTATTTCTCTTAGTTCCAATTTTGATAATACAGATTAGTATCTGTCACTGATCAAGCACTGGATTAGGTCTGCCCCTAATCCCATTAGCCTTGGGCAGAATAAGACAGACCTTGTGGTACAAACATAGTCTTCTCTTCCACAGAGCGAAGGTCAGAAAGCCTCCAAAGATGAGAGCGTGGAGGAAGCATGACATCCCCAAATGGGTCTTTTTCAGCAATTAATTCTATTCTTCAAAAACTCCAGCTGACATCCCCTCTTCCACATAATCATCATTAAAAGGACAGAGAATGTCCTCAATTGAATTTTAAGTTAAATTCAATTTAGAGATGGCTCTTACCTCTAATCCTTCATATAACTTGGCATGGCCTGTGATTTTCATTTGTCAGACATATTAATTGGTTAATCACTCCAACATCACTTCAAAACAAGTAAAACTTTGTTCAGACAGAAAAAAAAAAAACCTTACAGATCCTAAACCAACTCAACATTCCCAGCCCTGCCCAAAAGAAGAAAAAAACAGGAGAGAAAAACATTCAGGCATTAAAAATATTTTTTTCCTTCTTATCCCATGAGTCACAAAGCTTGGTGCCATAAAATAGGTGCTTTCTGTCCACGGACTGAATGTTATATTCCATCAGCACAGGGGCAACTGTATTATATATTACCTATTTAAATTCTGTTCTCTGAAGTATCTTTCTCCCCACATATTACTAGCAAGTACATTTTAAGGCTATTAAAATTTTATCTATTCAATTATTGATTTACCAGGGATACTTACATCTTAAATGAAATTTTTCTAAATGTATGTTAGGAACATAAAGGCATTTTTTTTTAGGACTGCCAAGAGTGGGGCTTGGTGGGGAGGGAGGGGTGATACTGACTACAAGAGGGGCATAAGGGAACTTTTTGAGATGATGAAAATATTGTCTATCTTGATTTTTGGTGGTAGTTACACAACTGTGTAAATTTGTCAATATTTATAAAAGTCAACATTCAAAAGGATGAATTTTACTATGAGTAAATAATACCTCAATAAACGGAGGGTAAATATATGGATAAAAATAAAATAAAATAAAATTTAAAAGGGGAGTCACTTTAAAATTAAGTTTCTTTCCTGAACCTCTCAGGATAGGAAGAAAAAAAAAAGAGGGAAGTGAAAATTCACCAAACTCACTTACTCTGAAGAATCTCTGAATTATATGATTTCATTATCCTTAAAAGTTGATAAACATATACATTCTTAAAGAATTGAAAATACATGGAATGCAGTATTTTTCTTGTAGAGTGTAAATTATGGAGACATGACTTTAAAAATAGAAAACACAAGATAACTCTTCAATCCTCAAAAAAAAAACCACAAAATGTTTGGATTTCTGACTTTTTTTCCCCATCTTTTCATTTAACTCAAATAGGTTTTTTTTATATATCCATTCTAACCTTTAGGTACTTTGAAATAACTTGTAAGATACTTTGAAATACAGTAATTCAGATAAATAACCCAAAGCATACAAAAACCAATGAACTAATGTAATTGCATGAAGTATTTATTGAGCACCTACTATATGTGCAAGTAATGTTAGCTGCTCTTATAAGGACTTTGAAGATGAGCAAGGTAATCACTAAATTCATAAAGAGAAAAATACACACAAGATAAGTACTGTAAGCAAAGGCTGAGCTCATGCACACCCTAGAGGAATGTCTGGCTGGTTGGAAGCCTGGCTGCAAAGGCATAACTACTATGGAGGCTGAGGAAGCAGTAAACACAAATAGCCCTTTAGGAAGTTTCTAAATAAGAATAGTAAACTGAAGAGGAAGCAGAGTTGAGAGAATTTTTGTTTAGGATATGAGCTAATGATGGAGTATCGAAAAATCATCAAGAGAGCAGTTCCTATCATGAGTCCATGAGTCCTGGGATGGATAATAAGGGGAAAAAGTTCACCTTGATAAAGAACTGCAGTGTTTCTCGAAGACAAAACAACAACAAAAAAATTAAAAATAAGATATCCTCATATCAATAATGTGGAAGAAGTGCTCGCTTCGGCAGCACATATACTAAAATTGGAATGATACAGAGAAGATTAGCATGGCCCCTGCGCAAGGATGACATGCAAATTTGTGAAGTGTTCCATGTTTTTTTCAAAGCTGTAGAATAGAGAAACAAGATTATACTGTATAGCACAGGGAAATATACACAAGATCTTATGGTAGCTCACAGAGAAAAAATGTGACAATGAATATATATATGTTCATGTATAACTGAAAAATTGTGCTCTACACTGGAATTTGACACAACATTGTAAAATGATTATAAATCAATAAAAAATGTTAAAAAAATAATGTGGAAGAATAATGTGATTTAAGAGGATGGCAGTTGTGTTCCTGGGGAGCTCAGGGCTGGAGTGATAATTTTAGTAAGACTAAATTGATTGTGGTGTCCCACCTCTATGTACAAAACAAAATAAAAATAATATTTAAAAAAAATTGCTTGTAATGAAGTTCAACACAGTTCTGATAGTTCCCATGATGACCACTCTGGTGCTTTATTTTGAAATATTGAATTATTTCAAAAGAAATGATGTTTATTGCTTCCGGCTTTGCTGCTGCCCCAGATTTATGTTTAGTCTGTCAAGTTTCCAACAACAGGGTTTCTGGCTGGCTGCCTAGGCGACGTGCAAAGAATAGCATCACCTTAGTGACTGAATAAAATCATGGGTCTATTCTTTAATTTTATTCAGTCACTTGATTAATCTCTCAGGGGTGTATCAAACTAAACAAACACAAGAGTATGTTATGTAAATGAAAAATAAATACATTAATAAGCAAGAAATCTTACAAGCAACCTAGATATTCTCATTTTAGCACACAATTTCCCTGAACTATTTCATTCATAATAAAGACATCCTTTTCCAGTGTTTACTATGCTTATGTCTGCATTTTTTTCTTTATGAGTACCTGATGAACCAGACACATGATTAGAAATGTACATAATGAGCACAGAAGCAGAGCACTCATTCCTTCACTAAAATTTCACATACCAGAAACCAAGCGCGGGCACACAGTGAAAAATGAAGGAGGCACGTTATCAACCACATGGGTCTTAGAGCCGAGAAGAGGAGATAAACATTAATGTGGTAACTATAAACAATAGAGTTCATGAGAGAACATTAATAGATGAATATATTTAGTTGATGTTAACTAATATTTTGCTATGTATATTCTGCCCAGCTCTTACACTGCTTAAGAGAAACATGTGTCTAATGACCAGTTTTGTATCTTACAAGATTGAATGGGACAGCTGATACAAAAAATGGTGCTTAGCGGTCATGAAGAGGGTGTGTTCGGGGGTCCCACCATCTGGCTAAAGGTGCTCACTGCCTGCAAGAACTTAGACCCTTGTTTCAGCGCTGTACTGTAAATGTATTATATGCTCTGCAAATTATTGTCAAGGCAAACTGGTTAACCTGTAGAAAACAGTTAGCACAATGCCTGGATAAGTGGTAAATAATCTACACTCATTGTTGTGATGGTTAAGGCTTTCTACTCTGAAAGGGCTGAATAGACTCTGCCAATTTTTGTTCTCAGGAGTGTTCTTTTTTTAATTCTTATTATTCATTGAGAATATTCCTGTTTGTTGATATACTTTTTCTTTAAATATTATTATTATCAGATAAAGTTATAAACTTTGACTTGGAGACATTCTGTATTTTAGCTTTACTTCTTTAGAAATCTGATAGGTTTTTGATTTTGATAGCTTATTGGCCTTACAGAAAGGAAGTATTGTACTAAAGGTTGAGAGCATGCATTCTAGATTCAGGCCATCCAGGTGGAAAAATCCTAGCATTACGACGTACTAGTTGAGTGACCTTAAAGAAAATGCTTTAAAGTTTCTGCAGCTCAATTTCACCATATGTAAACTGAGAATAATAATAGTGCCTACCTCAAACTATTGTTATAAGGAATAAATTAGTTAATTATGTAGAGTGTTTAAAAACTTGTTTGGCACTTAAAAACTATTATATGCGTTAGCTATAACTACGCTTTCACTTAATCCATTCAACAACCACATGCATTAAATGCTAATATTTAATGAAATTGTAAGGCACATTTGTGGAGGAAGGCACATTTAGACGTTGCCATTATTCTATCTCTGATACTTAGAACAGTATTTACTTAACAAATATTAAAAATACAAAAATAAATAAATATAAATCAATCAATTAAATCAATGGATAAATGATGAATAAATTCCCATGTTCCAGAAAAGGAAATTACAACCGAAAGTGGTTTGATAATTTGTTCAATACATAATTAGCATGTAACAAGGTCAATCTACGTCTCTCTGACTGTAAGACACATATGCTTAACCAAACGTATTTATGGTGGAACCAGTGAAGCCTTGATCTTTTGTAGCAGGGCTCAGCGCAGGGAGAAGAGAAAGGAGATCAGGGAAATTACCAGTGCTGAAATGTATATGGTGTGGCAGAAGAATAAAAAGGGGTCCACATATGGTTTGTGGAAAATCCTGTATTAAAGCATACTCCAAATCAGAATCTTTTAGGCTGGTACTCTGGAATCTGTGTCCCTAATAAATACCCTGGTAATTCTATGTTTTTTAGTGCTTTGGAAGTCCTAGGTAGAACATATTCCTAGTGGTTTGAAATGGTGGACATTGAGGTCAGGAAGTGAAAGCGAAGTCAGAATGGAACCGAGAGTGGAAAATTAAGAGAGGGCACAGTTGGGAAATAAATACTAGTTTCAAAGTAAATCATAAAGAATCTCTCCAGCAAGAAAGCCAGAATTATCATTACTGGAGAAAACTTGTTAAGATGTCTTTTGATCCATCAAAAGTATAGTTTTGTTACTTGATATTTGCTTACTATCTATTGAAAAAAATTCATTTTATTGGGATTAATTTGAATAAATAGGATCCTGAGATTTTAAAGGGGAGTTGGTATGGCATGCATTTAAGCATTATGTGCAATGCAAAGTTCAACCTTCCCTCAAAGCTTCTGCTTCCTGGGAACTGATGATTACAGTGCAGTGCCTAATTCTATGGTTGCAATGGCAATTACAGGTATCGTAAGTGCCACTAAGCAGCTCCGATATTCTCACATGTCTTATACAGACAAAATAGCAGTATCAACGCTCTGTCTATACCTCACAAAGTCATAAGTGTAGGTCATGTGTATATAATTATTAAATAATTTTAACACTTACTTCTCAATCATCATTGGCTGTCAAATAATGCCTGCCTTTAAAGTTATCCTTCTTTAGGGTACTTTTTAAATTGCATGCATATGTTTAAATACAATGTAATTATTTTTTCACAAACACATTTATTTTAGATTTGTATAATTTTTAAAAACTAAGGGAAATTCTTTTTTTGATGTTCCAAAGAAATGAGCATTGAGTTTAGGAATATTGTGCCCACAATCTTTCACACATGATACTAATTTTCCTTTTCTTCAGGCTAAAGAGGAAGTGCCTTTCCAATTAATAATTTAATGCATTTGTATATGATTAGATAAATATTTTGGATGCCATCCGTAATGTAAGAAATGGAAACTGAATGTTCTTTAAACTACTTCGCAAGCCATCAGTTACTAAAATCTGTTTGCATGTATGTCTGTCTTTAGCTAGATCAGTGATGTTAAAGAATTCTCAAAGATAACTCACTTTCTTACAAAAGGAATCCTTCCAAAATTGATTTTAAAATGCTTAATCAGCCCATTTTACTTAATCTAGATATTCATCTTTTTCTTTTATTTAATTTTATATTGGTAAATATTCCATTATCTTTCATTCTAAAACTTCTTTTCTTGGCTATCTGATGCTTTATACTATGCCATGTATTCTTTACCTTCTTCCAAGTTTCCAGAGAGCCTCTGGCTTCTTTGCCTCTCACTCAACAGCTTAATGATGCTGCTCTCTTGAAAGTTATTACTAAATCTAATATTTTCCCAATCATCATTTTTTGAATGCTTGCTTGTTCTAACAAGTTTTTCCCTCATATTATTTCCGAAATAATTGCAACTTTCCAAGTTTTTTAAAATACATTTTCTTAATGTCTCATTTCAAAAATTTTACATTATGCAACATACAAAGTCAGAAAATAATCAGATATTTTATGTATTCGGTACAGATATTTTATGTATTTGGCACTAAAACAGATGTTAATATTCTGTTCTATTTATTTTAGACCTTACCCTTCTAAAAGAATAAGAAAACAAGAAAATGATATGCAAACAGCTGAAGCCCCAACAAACACTTTTCTCCCTCACTCTCCTCAGAGGAAGGTATGCAATATTTGTGCAACTCCATGGTTTTATACTTTTGCTACATATGTATATTCATAAATAGTATATGCTATTATATCAATATTTGCATTAATCTTACCATATTCTGCATCTTTCTGCATTTTTTTACTAATATTATATTTTTTTTAAGATTTTCCATGTTTATGCATGTAAATCAAGCTTACTCATTTTAACTGCTAAATAGTGTTTCATTATATGAATAAACCATGATTTATCCACTTCCCCTACTGAGTGACAATTAGAATATTTTTTCTTTTTTTGTCACGACAAACAGTCCTGAAATTATTATCTTTGTATGCGTCTCCATGAGTACAAATTTCTCCAGGTGGACACTGAGAAGCAGAATTTCTGACTCAGAGAGTATGCATATCATAAATTTTATTAGTTACTGTCAAATTGTTTTCCAAAGTAGATGTACCAATTTACAACGCCACTAGTGGTAGGACAGTTTCCTCTTCTCCACCTCTCCTCTTTCCACTTCTCTCTTCAATACCTGTCATTACCAGATGGATTAATGTTTTTCTGTATGATGAATATGATGTAGTATCTCTTTCCTTTGAGTTGCATTTTCCTAGTTACCAGTGAGGTCGAGCATATTTTCACATGTTTATAGGCCATTTGTCTTCATCTCTTATAACTTGCATTCTCATTATCTTTATCCATTTCTTTATCTGTTGGGTTGTCTTTTTCTTATTAATGTGTCAAAACACTTTAAATAGATATTAGTCCTTTGTTACATAAATGGAAAATATTTTCTGACACTTTGAAAAGATTTTGAAAAAAGCACTTTATTTTTTCTATTTGCCATGCAAAAGTTTCATTTCAAATGTCATTTTTTATTTGTTTGTTTGCTATGTGTTGTAATGTTCCTTATGCATTACTCAGTTATCGGGTGCAGTGTTAAAAGCATCAGATTAATCTTGTTAATTTTGTTGCTCCAATTTTCAGAAGTATTGACTTTTCATCTGGTTTATCTATTAAATACTGATGGAGGGGTACAAAAATCTCCCATTATGACTAGGGTCTTAATTGCTTCTTCTTGTACTTCTATCATCATATATTTTAAGTATGCTCAATTAGAATTATTATATCTTTCTAGTGAATAGAACTTTTTATCAGGATGCATTAACACTATGTTTATGATAATGCTTTTAATTTTCAAATCTATTTTGTCTGACATTACATATTTATACTAGCTTTTCTTGAATCTCTTTCATTTTTTTCTATCTCCATTGTCTCTATGTTATTCTTCTGAAATTTTTGATTAAACTGGAATTAGACTTTCTCACTCTATCCTGCATAAATTTTAAGAGCTCCTTCATATTCTCAATCACTTTCTCTGTTTTACAAGGGAATTGTTTTTCAGATGAATCTTTACATTTACTATTTCTCTCTTATACTGAATTCTAATCTCAGTATTTCTTATTTCTAGAAATTATATTTGTTTCTATTACCAATCTGTCTGTTACTTTTTGTTGCATGTTCTAATAAAGTCATAATTTTTGTCACTTTTATGTCTTTTCAGCCATTAAATATACTTAAAAGTTTGTATATAGTATCTTCAAGCCTTTTCAAATTTATTTATGCTACTTTGTATGTTCTTATTCATACTAGCTAGCCTCCTTAGGAGTTTGGTGTTTAAAAACATGAGCTCCTATTCTTTGTAACTTTATCTTTGTTGGCTGGGTGAAGATGTATTCCTTGAGAATAGATTTGCATCTGTTTCTGCTAGAGAACACTATCAATCTGGGTGCTTGAAATCAAATGGAATGTTGGATGTTTTGGGAGCCACATGGGTGGTGCGTTTTCTGGCCTCAAATTCATATAAGGGACGAATTCCAGTTGGTAATTTTTAGAGGAAACTTTTCTTCTCTCCTTCATCCAGACATAAAGCCAAAACAGGTAAGTCTCCCTTACATATTTCCTTTGTGAGCAGATTTTTTAGTTTAGTTTTTTTTTTTCATTTGTTTGCCTATTTATTTGTTTGATTTCTAAGACACACAGAGAGGAAGCTCCTTTCATGCAGATGTCTTTGTCTTTCTCTCTAACCTTGACTGGGTCCTAGAGTTTGTCTCCTTTCCCTCATGAGCCATTGAGCGCCATGAAGGTTCCACTTAATGGAATAAGAGAAATCTGGGGAGAAAGATCTTAAGTTCAAGCTTAGATACAGTTTATGTAAGTGTCTGTAAAACAACCAAAGAGAAATGACAAGTGGGTGCTTTAGCACGCAGTGTGAGCAAAGAGATGAGCCCCAGAACAGCATGTGAAGCCTTGGCTTTGCGTGACCCTGGTTACAAGTGTGTGCAGCAAGAAGAGAAGATTTAGGACAGAGGCTAAGGTGCTCCTACACTGAAAGCCAAGTGAAAAAGGCTACTATAAACATAACTTGTATATTCCATGTACAGTCTTAAACAATTTGTGCCAATATTTAAAAGCCAAGAGATTTAATATAAAAATATGGAACTGCGTCATGAAAAATCAGTGTTTCACATAAAAGGTTTCACTTTCAAAGCAGGCATCAGCTAGAGTTAAGTGAGCCTGTATGCTCTGGATGAGTCATATAGCCTGTCTGCTAGACTACATCCATCTTTACTACCTGGCTAGCTTCTTCACGCATTTGAGTTTGTGCCCTGACCTAGGCTAATGATGGCTCTTTCATAGAATTTTTGTGGAAGAGATGGACCTTGATGACTATGGAACAGAAAACAAAACCTTACTGGGACACTGACTGCCCTTCCCAGGCCTGGAAAAATATGTAGATTCCATGGTTGAAGGGGCAGGATTATTAGGGGGTGTGATTCCTGCCCGCTTGCATACAAAGTCCCACAAGGGGGAATGATTTCAGAATGTTCACAATGCCTGATCTTGGTCCAGAAGTTACAGAGCACACAAACCCATAAACAGAAAATTTAGGGCAGTCCAAATAACAACAAAAATGTACATTTTTAAAGGTTCCTGTTAACGCCAAGGGAGGAGAGAGTTCCACCCACAATGAGTTAGGAATCACACTGGATCCGCTTATAATGCATATCCCCCAAAGAGGGATTCAAGCCAAATGCCAGCAAGTCTGTGGTTCAAAGGTCATGAGCAAAAAACAAAAGAAAACAAAAACCCAACAATCACTACTTGAGAAAGCTGTGGAAAAAGAAGGATCACCAAGTGAAAGCTAGGTCTGTGTGAGGGCGTTGAGGTGAAGTGACTGTTCAGTGAAGAGTTCGAGGACTGAAAGGAGTTTGTTGATGATGGACTACGAATTTGAGAAAAGCACAGTGGAAGTACTTCAGGAAGTGGGAACAGATGAAATGTGGAGGATGAAATGTGGGGCAGAGATGGGTTCACGTAGATTCTTACAGGAAACAAAATGAGATACATACCACATAATCTGGGAGACTATTCTCGTGGCATCATAGACAGAGATAAAAGTGCTGGTGGATTCAAAGTTATGATTATTGGAAGGTAAGGATGATGGGAGACTGATCCTTATAATGGAGTTGAGGATTCCTGAAGGAGCAGATTGTTTTCTGAGTGGAATTCTATCAGAGGATAGTAAGTCTAGGGAGCTAGTTCAATTTCAATGCTTGAGGCTTGCTCTCAGCCTTGTTACAAGTAGGATAGTCATTATTTTGTGTAAGCAAAAGAGCAGAGATAATTAGAACCACTGAAATATAGAAAACTCAATATAAAGAAGAAAAAAGTATGATTCAGGAAATTTTCCTTAAAATAGATACATTCTAAATCTTTAAGTGGTTATATAATGCTATATATCAGAAGACTTTATACAGATGAATTAATATAAAGGCATTTTCTTATTTAATCTAAGACTATAGACAATGTTTCCCGTCATCCAGGAAGCAAAGAGATATTGTTTTACCAGAGGGAAAAATTCAGTCTGGCTTCGGCCTTCTCCAAAGCAAATTTAAAGAAAGAAGAAAACTGAGCAATTGCTACAGAATATTCAAAGTAAAGAAATTGTTACCCAAGGATTATATCTAGCCATGGTGTCATTTATTATAAAGGTAACAGGCAGGCATTCTTAAACCTCAAAGAACTCAAGAAATGTAACACTCATGATCCCTCTTGAAAATACTATTCAAGAATAAATTGTAGCCACTTAAATAATTTATGAATAAAAAATTCAGTAATGGATGAGCTATGTCAAAAGGTTTGCTTCCGAGCTTTGAAACCTATTGAAATAGACTATAGAGAGTATGTTACTTTCTACATTTGGATTTTGGAACTGTTTTGAGAGAAATGATATGTATTATTTGAAACGTTTCTTAAGAAAATTCCTTTCCATCAAGAGAACAAAGGGCAGGCCCTGATCAGGCTAAAATATTCTTTGACAAAGAGCACCAGTTTAAAATGAAGAGTATAAATTTGGGAAACATCATGAAAAAAAGCTTCTAAGTTTACTGGGTTTTTTTTTTTTTCCTCCTAAAAGAACACAAAATCAGCAACAGTGAAATTCTGGGAAGACCCTGGAACCAGATAAAACAATCTTATTAAACACTGAATCACGGTTAAAGAGCAGTTACCCAGCAACCAACGACCTCATCATTTCCTCCAAGTCTTCCACAGTGCGTTTTTTTTTTTTTTAACAATCTCATAAAACTAGGACAGACTGAAAAATCATGGAAAGAGGTGGGAAATGAAGAAGGCTGAAGGAAAGGGAAACTGAATATTATTTCACTGCAAATTTGATCCAGATACTCAAAGGCTATATAAGGTCAAGCCATTCAGGCCACAAAACACAAGAAATATCCTTATACCTCAGTCATCTGAAGGCCAGGCAATAGAAGAAAAACAAGTAACACAGAAGCTTTAAAATATACAGTTAATACAGGAGAATCACAAAACATTGGGACAGTATAGAATCTGAGGCTGCAAGGCTGTCATTTGGCCTGTGAGCAAACAGACTCAGGAAGGTGGTGCAGTGGGTCTATGGCCCGGTACAGACAGGTGCTAAGGAGGCAGCTGGGTCTCACTCCTGCGTCACTGTTCTTTCTACAACCATATACCTCGTATTGATTATAGGCGTTGTTAATTGGCAGCATGCATCATTAAGTAGTTATTAACTAGTCAAATTCGGCTGTAACAACAGAAACTCTCTGTTCTCCTGAGAAAGCGAACATTTTAATAGCAAAAAGGCGTCTTTCACTTGTTTTCTAGGCTCTGTTTATTTCTGACACTATTACTTATTCCCCCGTCATCACTTTCTACCTGTCCAGCTTACTCTCTGTCGTACCCTAAGTCCTAAGATGCATACACCTCAATTCCCATCTCCATCTTTTGAAGATTTCTACTCATTTGACAAAATCCTACTTGTAATTAAATTCAATCACCTAGCTACTCTGCCCAGTACCCATGAAACTGAATGTGGCTGGAGAAAAACACAAAGTTGCTGAACACTTGAATTTCAAGTCCCAGGTGAGATTTTAATGACACCTGGTAACCATCCTTTATTTCCCTAGTGCATTCACACTCCCAGATTTCTAGATAACTATTTAAAGCCTCTGTTTCCTCAAACCAAGTTTTGTAACACTTTCTTTCTCATTCTCAATCTCAGCTCATGACTTATTTTCCTGATAAAACAAAAGCATTCAGAAAGACAACTTCCAGAAGTTCCCACATCTACAACTACCATTATCAGTACTCATAACTCTGCCTCCTCATCTGTTAACCTTGTGGGTAGAATAATCGCCCACACACGTCTAAAGGTAGTCCCACCATTTGTGTGCTAGACCCCATCTCCTTTCTCACAGACATCCCTCCAGCCCCTTCTTTCTCTCCTGCATTATTCATTCTCTGCTCTCTCTCCTCTCCTTTCTGAATCATTTTATTAGCATACAAACGTTCTCTTATTTTCCTCACCCTTTGCATTCCGATAGGGTGCTTTGCTCAAAAATCTCATTAACTACAACTTTTTTTTCACCCTACAGATAGATATTTAAAAATAGCCACATATCTTGGAAGAAAGTATTTTGATCTCACTTCTGTGGAGGTTTAAATGAGCTGGCTGAAGCTTATAAGGAACATGGGTTAAGGATAAACGAAGATCTCTATCTCACAAGCAGATATGAATGAGAAGGTATATTTATAAAATCATGCCCTGGCCCTATCTTGATATCACTACATCATGACTGGAATGTAACTTAAACAGCTGACTACTGCAAAAGCAAGGAAGAAGGAGCAACTGGAAAATGTGCTGGAGAAGTGCTTTCTACGTGTCCAAAAAGCAGTGTTAATAGAGACGGCCCCTCTCCTCAAGTCAACAGGGACAGCTCCTTTAACCTGAAGAACATCATCAACAAATGACGAGGATCCCAGCAGCAAGGCGAGACGGCTCCTCAAGGTAGTGCTGGAAGGGCACAAAGGCTGAGGGTGCACGACAAAATGAAAACATGGGAGAGGATTTGCTTCTAATCACAGCTCCCTTCGTTAACTTGTGAACTTGAAGAGCCATCAGCTGGACAGATCATTTCCCAGAAAATGATTTCTTTTTTTTGACAGAGCATTGATTGGTTTTCAACTCACAGGAATTACATTGCTTTACAAACTCACCGATCCTAACAGATCTAACCTTTTATGGGAAATGTTGAAGGAATCACCATCATTCAGCTGAAAGTCTATAAATGTCTGTGTTTCTTCTACATTTTCAAATTATTTTATTCTTTGCCATTATTTTTCCCATTTTCTTTAATGACAGGTTAAGTATATTGCAAATGTGTGTTCGAGACTGAAACAACAGAGAACAGACCCATCTAAAAGGGAAGGTGCGATGTAGACTGCTGGGCAGCAGTATCTTAAGATACTACCTCAGTATGTTACCTTAAATGTTTGCAGATTAAACTAGATAGAGTTGCTGTCTGCATATTACTGCTAAAATAATTATAAAAACCCAGTAATAACAAATATGGCTATGTCATTCTTTACGTAAAACTTAAAAAAATAATTTTTGTTTGGATTCTTTACTGCTGTCAGTTTAAATCCAAACTCCTGCATATGGTTTAAAATCATCTGGTCTCTGTTTGACTCTCTCACTCCAGATCTTGCCATTCTCTAGCCCAATCCCCTGGACTTAATGCTCCAAACAAATTGACCTCATTTATATTCACCAAATACGCCATACTCTCTCTCCTACCATGACCTTTGCATATTATCCATCTGAAAAATGTTACTTCTTCATTTTACCTAGTTATCTTTCAACTCATACAGGTGTCAGCACTCCCCAGAAGTCTCCACTCCTCCAAGACTGTCTTAGAAACCCCTCCTACATTTATCCTAATATACTGTAGTTGTTCTATACTCCTCCCACATTTATCCTTATACACTGTAGATGTTAGGTACCCCTCTTGCATTTATCCTAATACACTATCATTACTTATCTGTAAGGTCCATATGCTCAGGGGTCTCTCCTTCATCAATGAAGCCTTAATTTCCAACATAAAATTTTGTGACAGGTTTCAAAATATACAATCACAGAAATCATCTCACTTGATAACCCTACCTTTGTGAATGGGAGAAACGAACGTTATCATCATCACCTCAGTTTTCAAATGAGGAACCTCAGATTCAGGGAGGTGAAATAACTAGCCCAAGAAGAGACAATACGAAATAGCAACAAGAGTTTGAGTCCAGACCTTCATAAGTCATACACTCTTTTCGTGTAAATGGGATCCAACTACTAAATTAACCACGCTGTCCAAGCACGAGCTTTCAAAGCATATGTGATAAAGGTAAAAGTATGCATCAATTCCTGAAGACTTATTAGTGGTTTCAGAAAGTGACTAGCATTCAGAGACATCTAGTTACTAGCAACGACAATTTAACGAGGGTGAGGAAATCCAAAACTAAAAGCATATTTGTTCTACAAAAACTACCTCAACTGTTTTCCCTGAGTACATAAAAGTTACTGTTGTGTTTACAAATCTGGTCTGTGAGGAGAGGGACTGTCTGTGCCTTTCCTAGGCTATGAAAACAACCACTGAATCTGACATCAGCTTTTGAAGGGAGAGTGTGTGGTACTCCCTTGACCTTCCCCACCAAATGTGCCTTCTATCAAAGTCTCACATTTCATAAACTAACCTTGTTCTATTGAAAAGGGAGGAAGTAAAATAAAAGGCAGACCAACAAAAATATTACAAACATAATCGCTTTAAAAATCACAGAATTAGATAAAACAAAACAAAAAAAGGTGAAAACACTAACAAAAATACCCTGCCCAGGTCTTGTTTTATGATTTAAAATAAGGTGATACTCATTGGCCAAAGACAGTCAGAGAGCTGGTTTCTGCATAGAGAAATTGGTATAGATAGGCAAATTTTCATCTGTTTTGAACGTTCTTTCCTTCAACCTACAGAGCTTCAGCTACGTGCATCAAATTTTTTGAATCATTATAGAATGATATAGATTTCAAGAAGTTCTGGCAAGAAGTGGAGTTGATGCAGAATCAGGGAATGTATAAGGCAGTAGGCATAGGTTATATATTACCCCTTTCCTTCAGCTTCCATGTCAAATAATATATAGTACAGATAACTTGAGAATCTGCTCCTGAAAAAGCTATAGATGTTCCAGGATTTTAAATACTGAAACTTAATGACTTATTAAGTGAAGTTTTCTTATATAGCAAATTCTGCAATGCTTTCCATGACATGGTTTTCTGTGTATTTCATCAGGTTGGATGTATCACACTGAGGTGACAGGAGACTGAGTCCAATGACCCTGCACCATCAGGATCTGGTGGTGATCACAGAAAAGGAAGATTAGCACAGGTTACAGAAAGGTTCTTGAAGTTGGAACTGGGCTTTCTGACCCACAGACATCCAACGTATTAACAGAAGCTCTGGGATCTGAATCTCGGCTTTATATTGCTCTCTTAAAATCATAAAATTGGGAGAATATCAGAATAAGCAAGGTACCTAGAAACCATCTAATCTTTCATCTTCCCTAAGGAATAAAAATAAAAACAGTTCCCTGGCTAAATATGTTTTGGAAACTATGCATGCCATATCATCCTACAAAATTCTCAGAAGTATTCTGCTATGTTAGAGGTTCTATGAAAATTTCCAATGAAGAAAGCTTTCTCATTTTGTCTCCTTTTTACTCACGTAACTCCATCTTTTGCCATCCTATGAGGACACCCTGGGAGCACTACTGACCTAGTCTAACCCTTTTCTGATATTTGCATCCCAGAGACCATTCTCTCTCACCGCTACTGCATTCTTCCGAAATGCTGAATAGATGTCTGGCTCCTCCCGCCTTGCAGCAGGACATGACAGCCTGTCTTATGAGAACATTGCAGCTCTGGGTAGACAGAACAAAGTGTCTCCAGTCTGAAATGCATGCCTTTCTCATTCTCTCAATCCCTCTCCAGAATCGGTGTACTAAGTATCATGGATGGTGGTAACTGTTGTTTGTTTGGTTTGCTTTTCACCCAGTAACCTTCCTCATCTCCCTCCCCCCAGGAACAGAACCTGCTTTCCTCCACTGAAGATTCAGTTCTTGGCCCATCATGTTCTCTGTTTTCCTGGCAGCTGAGATGGATCCAAAGATGAGCACAACACAAAACAGGGCCAATTAAGGTCCTTCTGCAAGATAAATACATGAACCTTGGGAAAGAGCAACTCTCTTTCTGCAGAGTTCATTAAACTAGGATATGATATCTATGGCTCAGGGTCAACTCCTTCGCCAGCACAGGAAGAGGGCCATGAAGCCAAGCAGAAAAAAGCTGTGGAGACGAGAAGAACTGGGTTAAGTTGGGTTCTTGGTTCTCATGCCTGAGAACCTGAGTTTCAAAATACTTTGATACTGTGAAAAATAGACACATGCTTGCCAATATATGATTCATAAATAACTGCAATTAAAGTTCATTTAATGAAGCTTATGATTAGGGACAATCTTTTTTTACAAGAGCTGAATTATCAGTGCATAACTTTGATTATGAACAGAGCTCTTGTATACAGAAAAAAATTAAATGTAAATTATATCTTTGGTAAATTATTTCTGTATTATACTTTTGCAATTAAAGAGAATTTATTTTTCAAAGCTTAAAAGTAGGTAAAGGTTTCTCTTTAATTATTGTATATTCTACTATCTGGATTTGGTAGTCTTAGGTAATTATTAAAATTTGTAGTCAGGATCAACCCCAAAATAGCAGGGAGTCAATGTATTTCCCTTTAGAAGCTCCAGCATTTTGTGTTCTGGTGTGTTTCGTGGGGATGGAGTATGAGGAACAGAGTTCTTTATCCTGACTTCTTTACAACATCCTTCATTAAACACTCTGTATAAGACACAGAAAAAAGTGTCCCCTTGCTCTCTGTTCCTTTGTTGTTTAGCAAAAGTCAACCTCAAAGATGTTATCAACTGAACAGAACATTTAGTGTCTGGAGCTTTAGATCAGTGAGTCAAGCATTGCTACAATGAAAATCAAAATGCCATGCTGGCTTGAGCTTGAACTAGCTCTGCTCTAATAGTATTTCAGAAGTTAAATGGCAAAGTGCCATGACATGTATGCTCATGCCCTGATGGATGTGCCCAGAGATGTGTTTAGTTCTTGGGTTCCTTCCCACATGGCACCTCCTGCTGCAATTTATTGACACCAGATGTTCTCTGTATCAGTAAGACTTGTAGCAATGTCTATTTAAAGTTAAATGGAGTAATTGAAGCCAGAGCATCGTACTTTGAATGAAGTAAATCAAAGAACATCACAGTCATAAAAATGCAGACTAGGGAAAGCATGAATGAGAGAAACCCATTATAAAAAGAAAGCCAGACTAATAGAGACCAAAAAGCTCTGATTAAAATTTATCAACTCACACAACACTGATAGAAATCAATCGGTAACTGGTCCGAGCTCTGACGCCAGAATTAGTGAGCATGCCTCACTATATAAATTAGGCAGGAGCCTCTTGTCATAATGACCTCCTTCTCCATGACAGCTCATGGAAAACAATTCTTCCCTTGAATCACTGTGGGGATCAGATGCAAAAACTCTAGTTAATGATAAGAGACATGGACCTGAAGTCTAATCATTTTACTAACATAATGCTTTAGACAGAGGTTTTAACAAATCAAGGCTTAACTAATGATTGATGGTAGGAAATGGAGACATGTTTTAAAGTCTGATTTAAAAGAAAACTAAGACAGGAAGGACAGTGTGATTAGAAAGGCTCAAAGCCAACCATGAACCATGAGCATTAATAAATGTGGATTTTAATAGGTACAGGTCTGGCAGCCAGCAGACAGCAAGAACTTAGATTGATTGAAAAGAAATGAGAACTTTTAGTATTACTCCTACTAAATTGAATCATCAGTGGCAATCATAAATATACCAAATTATAATAGTGATTTAAAAGTACAGAATTCAAAGCTATTAAGACTAAAATTATAAAGCACAAAAATGGCAGGAAAATATTTTTAAAGAAATTAACTGATTAAAGAAGTTAACTGATTTCTTCCTTAAAAAAAACCAAAACTTTTTTTCAGGCATTTTTTCCCTATCTGTTGCCTCATGAAGGCAAAAACTTGACCCTGTGTTCATCACGTCAGCAAAGGGATGTCACAGGACACAAAGCAGAAGGAGCCTGATAGTCTCTGCCTTTCGTGCTCCAGAACCTTAAATTCCTTTGGAAAATTTTTAGGGATTTAGAATAAAATGCATAGGAAACGCAAAGAAAAAAGGGGGTGTTTCAAGCCTATTCCCACTCAGACTAGAAAAATAATCCCATGGGTGGAGAGGAGAGGGAAGAGATGGTAAGGAAGTTATTCAAAAAAAGAGAGAGAGAGAGAAATGGCAGTTTTTGAGATAGGGGCCCGGTGCTTTGATTTCAGAGCAGGAAACTGAGAGTGGGGTTGAGGAACGCAGCAAACCATCAGGGAGAGAGCAAAGTACTTCTGTGTAATGGATCCAGACAGAGCCCTGGGCAGACATTGGGAGTGTCCATGGCCACGTCATGGAGTAAGTGTTGCAGCATGATGTCTATGCCTTAAGTCTAGCTCTGATGTGGAGGAGAGGTGCCCACAGACTTGAAGAAGCCTTGAGGACAGGAACATGGGTCGCCTCACGGGGAACCTTAATGCCAGAATGACTGACTAAATAGGAGAAGGTAAGTCTCTGAGGATTCTTGCCTAAACAGATGACTCAAGGGCCAGGTGTGCCACAATAGCTTAGGACCACAGAAGGCCTTGGAATAACCCTTTAGAAACTACTGCAGAATATAGTCTTTATATAAGGATTAGGTTGTGATTTAGAAAAACAAATTATTTGTATATTTAGGGTTAAGGACTCATACTTAGAGCCACTATAAAGTATTTCAAATGCCTCTGAAGAGAAAAATATCATATACAAAGTGGAGGGAGATATAAAAAAATATTAAAAAGAAGGAATAACTATTGCATGAATGTGAATTGAATCTTTTAGTGCATCAAAATGCGAAGTTCAGCAAAGGAAAATAAATGCATGATCCCCGTGGAGTCCCTTACCATAATAGGTGGATGGTGTCTAATGTATTTTGCATCTTAAAGATCATGAGCCAACCTAGCTCTTGGTGATGGCCATTCTGAAACATGACTCCTGCAGCCCAGGAAGCTTCAAGCAAATCAACCAAAGGAAAGTATCCTGGCTTCAAAGTAAGAGCAGTGTCTGTAGCTATGAAGAGGTAGGGGTGTGCTACCAGCAGGTGATAGAGCAGAGCAGACAATGGAAGCCTGTGAGTCATCCAGTGGTTTACAGCATCATGTTGAGACACTTGAAATTCTAATGCAATAAAATAAAATAAAATAAAATGATAAAATATCACATCTCCCAGGTGTTTTGAAGAAATTACAAAATGTACTATGAAAAATTTGGACTTGGAATATTGTTACGAAATTCTTTCTACTGTTTGTAAGTGAATAAAAACTAAGAAACAATCTAGGTGTCTTGGTAGGATTTAGAGTACAGACACAATTTTGAGGAAGGAGGAAAAATGAACTAAGACTTAGTAAGGAAAAGAAATCCTCGGTGTAAGGCAACCTTTTCTTCAATGAAAAGAATGCAACTACAGGAAGTTAGAAAAAAACATATAAAATAACTTTATGACCTTCAGATAAGAATTTCTGAAATAAGATGCAAAAACCACAAACCATTAAGAAAAGGAAAGTCAATTTATTTATTTAATTTAAAATAAAAGACATTTAAAGTTAAAAGATAAGCTATTGATTAGGAGACTAAATTTTAAAAATATACAGCCTACAAAAGATCAACTCCCCAAATACGCTAAAAACATCGCTTATACACACACCCAGTTAGATACCATTTCACTTATTCATAAGACTAGACATAATTAGTGCATCTAATTAATAATAAGACTAGAGAAGGATATGTGAATAAAAGGGCTCATGCTGGTGAGAGTTTAAGTTAAAAAAACAATGTGGAGGACAATTCGTTAGAGTCTAGTATGGCTGAAAATATATATTCCCTACAGACCAGATATTCTGTTTCTGAATATGCAACCTTGGGAAAGCATTTATTGCAGCATTGGTTTTTAATAGGAAAATGTTGGAAATAATCTAAATATCATCAAAAAGGAATATAAATAAATAAAATATGGTAACACTATAGTTATAGAAATAAACTAGATTTCTATATTTCAAAATAATTAGACCTCAAAAATATGATTTTTAGAAAAAAGCAAGTTGCAGAATGATTAAGTACAGTATTATCACTTATGTATATATTTAAAAATCCTTTGTTGGCCTTCAGGGTGAGGAACAAAAGGTACATTATCTGAATGATTTTTTTTATTTCTTTAAAGAAACTTGAAAAAAAATAATAAAATATTAATAAGAATTTTATACTGTAGAGCTACAGTCATCAAGACAGCATGGTATTGGTACCAAAACAGACATATAGACCAATGGAACAGAATAGAGAGCCCAGAAATGAACCCACAAACTTTTGGTCAACTCATCTTCGACAAAGGAGGCAAGAATATACAATGGAATAAAGACAGTCTCTTCAGCAAATGGTGTTGGGAAAACTGGACAGCAGCATGTAAAACAATGAAGCTAGAACACACCCTTACACCATATACAAAAATCAACTCAAAATGGATTAAAGACTTAAACATAAGACAAGATACAATAAACCTCCTAGAGGAAAACATAGGCAAAACATTATCTGACATACATTTCAAAAATTTTCTCCTAGAAGAAATAAAAGCAAGAATAAACAAATGGGACCTAATGAAACTTACAAGCTTCTGCAGAGCAAAGGAAACCAGAAATAAAACAAGAAGAAAACCTATGGAATGGGAGAAAATTTTTGCAAGTGAAACCGACAAAGGCTTGATCTCCAGAATATATAAGCAGCTCATACGACTCAATAAGAAAAAAATAAACAACCCAATCCAAAAATGGGCAAAAGACCTAAACAAGCAATTCTCCAAGGAAAAAATACAAATGATCAACAGGCCCATGAAAAAATGCTCCATATCAATAATTATCAGAGAAATGCGAATCAAAACTACAATGAGGTATCACCTCACACCAGTCAGAATGGCCGTCATTCAAAAATCCAAAAATGACAAATGCTAGAGAAGCTGTGGAGAAAGGGGAACCCTCCTACACTGCTGGTGGGAATGCAGTTTGGTGCAGCCACTATGGAAAACAGTGTGGAGATTCCTCAAAAGACTAGGAATAGACTTACCATATGACCCAGGAATCCCACTCCTGGGCTTGTATCCAGAAGGAAATCTACTTCAGGATGACACCTGCACTCCAATGTTCATAGCAGCACTATTTACAATAGCCAAAACATGGAAACAGCCCAAATGTCCATCAACAGGTGACTGGATAAAGAAGAGGTGGTATATTTATACAATGGAATACTACTCAGCCATAAAAACCGACAACATAACGCCATTTGCAGCAACATGGATGCTCCTAGAGAATGTCATTCTAAGTGAAGTAAGCCAGAAAGAGAAAGAAAAATACCATATGAGATCGCTCATATGTGGAATCTAAAAAACAAAAACAAAAACAAACAAACAAACAAAAACAAAGCATAAATACAGGACAGAAATAGACTCATGGACAGAGAATACAGACTTGTGGTTACCAGGGGGGTAGAGGGTGGGAAGGGATAGACTGGGATTTCAAAATTGTAGAATAGATAAACAAGATTACACTGTATAGCACAGGGAAATATACACAAAATGTTATGATAAATCACAGAGAAAAAAATGTGACAATGAGTGTGTATATGTCCATGAATGACTGAAAAATTTTGCTGAACACTGGAATTTGACACAACATTGTAAAATGATTATAAATCAATAAAAAATGTTAAAAAAAAGAATTTTAGATATAAATTATCTTGTCTTTGTATTTTTTATATTTCTTAAAATAACAAAAAGTAATGCAGAAAAGAATATAATGCACTTCTTTCTATTCTAAAAAACACAGTTAGATAATTTTGGAACATAAGTCCTAAAATTGAACAGATTCCAACTGTCATTATCCTTCACACAATTGTACCTTGGACTAATTTTTATGTATTAAAAAAAGACCTTTTAAAATGTCTTAGGAGAGTAAAGGTGTTGTGTTGCTAACTTCTTGGGTCATTTTCTTAATTTTCTCTTGAAATGCCTCAAATCCATGTTAGGCTCCAAAATAAATGAAACTTTAATTATTCTATTTAAATAAAGAAATCACATCTTGCTAGACTGGAAGTAAAGGAATTAGCCAAAGTGGATATTTATTTTTTAGCCTTAGGAAAATAAAAACCTCATTCATTATATTCAGCATCAAATATAGAGCAGTTATTTATGTCAGTGCTGTTTCAGTGTCTACACTGCATAAGACAGATACTGAATGGACGGAGACTTTGGGGAGAGAAGAACCTATGCAAGTAGAGAGCTAAAGGAATTGCATGATGACGAGGTTAATTTCCTAAGGTGTCATGACGAAGCACCACAAACTAGCTTAAAGCGACAGAAATTTATGGTCTCACAGCTCTGGAGGCTAGAAGTTCAAAATCAAGAAGTTGGCAGAGTTGGTTCCTTCTGAGAGCTCTGGGGAGCATCTGTGCCATGCCTCTCTCTCCTAACCCCTGTTGACAACCCGGCATTCCTTGGACTGATTCAATCACTCCCATATCTGCCTTCCATCTTTACATGTCTGTGTCTTTGTGCAGGTTTTCCCTCATCTTACACAGACACCAGTCATATTGTATTAAAGCCAACCTAATGACCTCATCTTAACTTGATCACATCTGCCAGAACCTCTTTCCGAATAAGGTCATGTTCACAGGTACTGGGAGTGAGCACTTCAACATATAATTTTAGGGCGGACATAATTCAATTTATAACAGTAGTTCAGAATCCCTGGAAAAGGTAGTAAGAGCTGCTTGTGGGAGAAATGACTTCTTTAAAGAAGTGAGACTTGAGATAGAAACTGGAAATAACTTTTACCAGCAGAGAATATTCTAGGTCAGAGGAATCAAGAATGAAAAATGACACAATGACAAAAAAAAAAAAAAACCACATGCATTTAAAAGAATCGCTTTCTTGCTTCAAATTACAGTTTTCAGTACTTCACAGAACATTAGCCATAATGTGATCTGGCTTCTCATTCTTTCATTCAACAAATAATTAATTCAATAACATTATCAAGTGGTAGTCACTGCCTATGTGCAAGAGATATGATACTAAGAAGAAACAAAGCGCCTGTCCTCATGGAGGAAATAGAGCTAATAAAGTAATCTCACACAGACAGATGTAAGGCTTGTTGACAAACGCTGGGATGGAAAAAGGGCAGAGCTATGAGAACATACAAAAAGACTCATTTGATCTAATCAAGGCAAGTGTTTTCCAGAGGAAGCGACAGTTTAATCCACATCTGAAGCAAGATGAAAGAAAGTTCACTAGTCCAAGGAGGGAAAATTCAGTTTTCCAAAGAAGAGGAAATTATGTGCAAACATTCTGGCAGAGAGAAGCTTGGTGAGAACGAGAGACTAGAGGAAGCCATGATGGAGGAGGCAGAGAGGGTGAGAGTAGGCATGGTAGGAGGTGAAGTTAGAGACGCAAGCAAGAGCCAGAACACGCAGAATTGTGTGAAATATATCAAGAAGTGATGCTTTTTGTGGGAGCAGAGGCAAAGTTTAAAGATTTTAAGCAAAGTAGTGGAATTATTATATTCAGGCTTTGTAAAAATCACTCAGGTACATACTACTGTTTACAAATAGGAACACTAATAATAAAATAAATTAAGTGTCATCCCTAAGTCAAAGAGTGTTCTAGAAGCAGAACTGAGGGAAAATCAAGGCCTCTCATCTTGTCTGTTGTGAAAAGCAAACCTGCAGGTGATACTCAAACACCTAAAAAACATGGGGCTTCTCCTCCAGCCTTCTCCCATCTAAATAAATGTCATCTACGCAGTTGCCCAAATCCTAATCCTTCACCCACTTGCAGCTCTTTCTCTCACTACCACATCCAATCTGTTAGCAAACACTGTCAGTTCTTGCAAAAGCTTCTCAAATCCATTTACTTTCTCCAAACCCCTCCTTCCACACTAGGCCATCCATCATCACTGGAGCCTGAAGAATGATACAGCCTACTAACTGGTCTCCATTCTTGCCTCCCCAGCTCCCCTTCTCCAAAATCTATTCTCCATACTGCTACCAAATTGATCTTTTTAATTTTTTAAAGAACATACAGTATGTCAGGTCGCTCCTCTACTAACCTCTCCCTTCCAGTGGCTTATCAAAACTCCTAGAATGAATCAAAACAATTTACCATGGCCTTCAAGATCCTGCATAATTTAACTCCTCTTCAATATCAACTCTGACTTTTCTCCTTAACCATGCCTGAGTCTTACCCATTTCTCTGACACACCAAGGTCTTTCCCACCTCAAGGGCTTGGTACTTGCTATTCCCTCTGGAATGTTCTTCTCCTAGCTTTATAAAACTGGATCTTTCTTATATTTCAGATATCAAATTTCACCGTTTGAAATAGAATTTTTTGGACATCTTTATCTAAAGATGAAGATCTTTCCCTGGCTCTATATATCGGTATCTACACAATTCCTTTATTATTATTATCAGTTTTTCCCCATCAAATGAAGGAATTATGAGTTCCCCTGTGAAGGAACTTTGTCTTCCTTGTTCAATGCTGCAACTCCAATCTTTTACATAGTTACATAGTTAGCCAGACACACAGAAGTTGTTCAATTATTCTTGGCCAAATAAATGGATACATACATAAATACACACAGTGCTCAGTAATTTACAACAAAAAAAGCACTAGAGAAAAAAATGAGAAGGATAAGGAAAAACAATTATGAAAATCTTCCCAAATGCTCATCAAAAGAAATCGTTATTTTAAAAATATCCCCTTGAAAAAATACATGTGTTTTATGGGTAAATTTTTACAAATTGTTTTTTAATACAGAGTTTATCTTAGTTTATCTTTAAGACTCATAATGTAATAAAGATTTTTTTTTCCTAGAAAAATACGTCTGAAGTTTTTAAAAGAATGAAACAAGGACACTATGGACAGTGTTATAAAGGTAGTTGGAATCTTGGTCAGAGATACCTTGACATACTAGTTTTAAGGAGATGCTGCTCCAGGATTCCATGTAATAAACAAGATATAGAAAACATATCTGACTACTAAAGGAGATAAGTTTAGGACTTTCTTTAATACTTTTTATTAGAGTCCACTTTTTCCAACTTAAAAAAAGAACTGCTCTAATTACTCAATAAAGAGTCAATTGTTGATTTCATCTGATTCATTTTCCCAAATGTAAACTAAAACTAAGTGAACCATTTCAATTTGAATGTTTTTTCCCCCAAAGTTACTCTGTAAAATTACTTGGAAAGTAAGAAACTATAAATAAATTTCTCATGCCTGAGTAACATGTGTTTAACTTCTGACCATCTGGCTACTAAAACATACTGTCTTATTGATCAGTAGAATTATTTCTTTATTTTTATCATTTTTTTTCAATCAATCACAAGTATGTTCATAACTGAACAACAAATATTTATGGAACAGCTACTATGTCCTGAATCTTGTGTGAGATAATAGAGATATAAATTTTAAAACTACAGTTTGCTTTCCCCTAGTCCACAGCTTCATGGTGGGACCTAGAAATTAGTGGTCAGGGACACAGATTCTACTGTAAGTATGCATTGCCCCTAATTAGCTGCATGATCTTGGGTAATTACTTGAAAATTTTTTAAAAAATTACTTGGTTTTGTCATCAGCATGATGGGGATAATAACAGTACTTATCTCATAAGGTAAATAATTATCTAGTATATTAGTAGTAGCACCCAGTTAATAACAATTATAATACGGAGAGTGGGGAAAATTATTCTTGAAAGGAGGCAAAACTTGAGCCAGTTGTATTTGGAGAAATGCAGTATCAGTTTTGAGGGAAGAACCTTTTTCGGGGATAGTATTTATATGCTTAATTAATAGTATATATTTGATCCAGCCCCCCATGATATAGACAGCTAAATACAGGAGCCATATGAACTAAAAATAGCTTGCTTTGCAAAAGAAGGCAATGTTTTCTATGAGCTGTTGGCAGCTGGTGGAAAGGATAGCAGAACCTGGGAGAAAGGAAATAAGAATAATGGCCAAGGCAAGATGGTAGCAGTTAGGGACAGGAGGAAAATTCAGCTCATGTACATGTTCTGTTAAGTTTTGGAAAATAAAACTTTAGAATAATGATGCCTATTATACAATCAGTGATTGTATAATCAATGTGGTATCCTTTACCCACTACAAACCTACAAACCCTACAAATCTGCAAACATTCTGGTGAAGAATACCAGCTTACTGATAAGGCTCTGGGGAAAAAAGTAAATGATAAGGGCAGATGTTAGTGAACATGAGACAAATTCCCTTTCAAGAAATACATATTGATGAAAGATCATCCACGAAAGGAGAAGGGGAAGACGTGCGTATTACACATTTGCCAAATGATCTAATACTGGACTTACAAATTGCCTGACAATTAGAGGGGAAAACCTTTGTTTCTTATCTTTACAAATTAGAGCACAATAATTTGAGAAAATGATTACTGGTTTAAGCACTGCCAACTCTGATGTCCATTTCATCAAAAGCATGAAATCTATAGGCACGTTGTTCACACTTCCTTTTTATATTTTTAACGTTTGTGGGATCTGGAGACGTGTCCTCTCATTTCAGATACTGGTCGTTTGTGTTTTCTCTTTTTGTCTTGATTAATTTGGCTAGGGCTTATAAATGTTATGGATCTTTTAACACAATCAGTTTATAGTTTCATTGATTTTCTCTATTTTGTTCTGATTACTTTCATCTACTTCACAGCAGCTTCCTGAGTGATGAGCACCTGATCCAGGAAGATCAATGAAACATGATGAGAATTTTGCCACCGCATTTATGTAGACTGAGACTGCTTCCATCATCAATTACCAAATGTAAAACTGTATGTTGGCACAAAATCAATACTCAGAAGCTGAAAAAACCTTAGAAACAGAAAATCTGGACCTTGGTATATCCTTTGAGTCTCAATCAAGTTGAGACGTTTCCTTTCGACTTTGTTACATGAGCTGATAAATTGTTTTTGATTACAGCATTTTGGTTTGGGGTGTGTGTGTGTGTGTGTGTGAGAGACTTATAATCTAGAGATTCTAACTGATGAGACAAACTGTGCAGCTTTAAATATGGAACAAATCCAGTAATAATAGCAAAAAGAATACCTGCAATTACAACAGGCATCTAAGGCATTCTTGTAAAGATGATAGACTAAGTTGACACAGAAATTCTGCCTACCACCAGATCTTCCTTCCACACATACTCATGCTCTCCAAACATAAAGAAATAGTCGCTAAATTGTTTTTAAAATTTTAAATGTTTACATAAACTCAAGAGCAAAAAATAATATAGGAAAATTTCAAGTTATGAGAAGTAGAAAACATAGCCATGATGATGAATTTAAGAGGTCCTAAAGCAAGGATGCTCTTAATATGATTGGGGCTAAGGTTTAATGCCTAGAGAAGAAATAATAAGTAACAATAATATAACATTTATTATATTATAGACACTGTTCTACACACCTTACATACATCAGATTATTTAATCCTCACACAAACCTATGAGGAATGTGCTGTAAGTATGCCCCTGTTTTTGAAGAAACTGGAGCAGAGAAAGTAAATTAACTCACCCAAGATGACACAGCTGGTAAATTTTGTAAAAGGAAAGAATGGCTCTGCCCAGTCTGTGACCAAGGGCCGGGAAATCTCTACCTCACTGGTCCAGGGGAAGAACAAGAAGCAATTGGTCTGATGGGACTATAGTCAGAAATAAATTCATCTCCACCACCAACCTCACTAAGAAATAGAATCAGAATCCTTAGCCTCCCCTGAATAAGGGTGAGTAGCAAGGTGCAGAAACCCTGAGCTGAAACAGTAATACAAAGCAGAGGTGGCAGCAACTGCAAACTCCCATCTATTAAGAAAGCTTCCTGAGCTCAAGGTGTGCTGGGACTTGCAAGAGCAGTAACTCTCATGGGAAATGAACCACAGGCAAGAGTTAAAAAAGAAACAACACATGAATAAGTCTGTCATCAAGAAATACAATTCATAGACTCAAAAAAGGCAAGAATTCCTGCCCGAGAAACTAGAGATAATGGAGCAATTTTAGAATGACTTTAAATAAGCATCTTTAAATTTTTCAAAGAGATAAAATAGTATCACCTGTTTTCCCAGCACTTCTAGCATGCCCTTCATCATGCTTTACATGCTGTGTTCAATTAAACTTAGCCACTGTATGAGGCAAATAGGCAATTTTATCTTTAACTTAGTGTGAGAAAACGAGAGCTTAAGTAAGTGGTCCAGGGTCATATATCTAGTAGGTAAGGAAGTCAGGATTCAATTCAGTCCAGGGGCAATTTTTGACAAGAGGGGCATTTTTAAGGCCCTAACTGAATCCAAAATAAATCACCACAAAAGAATATTAAATAGTCTAAAACTATCCAATCTATTTAATTCATCATTTAATTACTATGAATCCACTTCATGTTAGGACTCTGGGGACATATTGATAAGAGAATGTAGTTGCACTTAAGAGGACCACAATTTAGTACAGAAACAGAAAGACAAGTTAAATTTAAAAGTGCCATATAATATGATAAACAAAGTAGTGAACACTTCTGAATTAAATTTATAATTGAAGTATAGTCGATTTACAGTGTTCTGTTAATTTCTGGTGTACAGGATAGAGATTCATTTATATAGATATTCCTTTTCATATTCTTTTTCATCATAGGCTAATACAAGGTATTGAATATAGTTCCCTAGGCTATACAATAGGACCTTGTTGTTTATTTATTTTATGTATAGTAGTTTGTCCAAACTCTTAATCCTTCCCCCACCCCCTTCCCCCTATGGTAAGCATAAGTTTGTTTTCTTTGTTTTTGAGTCTTTTTTTGTTTTTAAATAAGTTTATTTGTACCATATTTTAGATTCCACATATAAGTGATATGGTATTTGTTTTTGACTTACTTCACTTAGTATGATAATCTCTAGGTCCATTCATGTTGCTGCAAAAGGCACTATTTCATTCTTTTTATGGCTGAGTTAGTATTCCTGTGTGTGTGTGTGTGTGTGTGTGTGTGTGTGTGTGTGTGTGTGTGTGTGTGTGTGTGTGTGTGTGTGTACACCACATCTTTTGTATCCATTCCTCTGTTGACAGATATTTAGGTTGCTTCCATGTCTTGTTTATTGTAAATAGCACCACTATGAACACTGGGGTGCATGTATCTTTCCAAATAAGTTTTCTCTGGATACATGACCAGGAGTAGGATTCCTGGATCATATGGCAACTGTATTTTTAGTTTTTTTAAGGAAACCCCATACTGTTCTCCTTAGTGGCTGCACAAATTTTCATTCCCAACACTGTCCTGTCCAGCATTTGTTATTTTTAGACTTTTTACTGATGGCATTCTGACTGATGTGAGGTGATAGATATCTCATTGTAGTTTTGACTTGCCTTTGTCTAAAAATTAGAGATGTTGGGCATCTTTTCATGTGTCTATTAGCCATCTGTATTTCTTCTTTGGAGAAATATCTAGTTAAGTTTTCTGCCTTTTTTTTTAAATTAGGTTGTTTGTAAAACTCACTTCTTGTTTGTTTAGAGGGGTGAAGCCAAAACATGTCAACCAAAAAAAATGTCTCATTACAAGATGACTAATTCTCAGAAACCAGTTTCACTTTGAAGTAGAAGCTTTTTCGTACAAAAACATAGGTACTATGGAGTTCAGGAAAAAAAAGGAAGAGGGGACGGTCCATAGAGGGAGACATGGAGTACAAACAACCTTCAGATTCTATGGAAGAAACTGAATGACATCTTAGTGGCTTTTGTCATTGTGGCACTCAGAATATTTTCATAATCAACCAAAATTTTTTGGCAGACTGGAATACATTATGAAGGATTTGAAACCCTGGGTGAGGCAGCTTGGAAGCAGTTAACAATCAGCAAAGAGTTCTGGCTTCCTCATGTGCCACTCCGAAAACTAAAGGGATTGTTACCTCAAGACACATGACTTGGGAGGTTCTAGTCGTAGAGAGCAAAATAACTACAATTCCTAGTACATAATGAAGCTCCAGGGACATTATTTTTATCTTTTGTTTCAGGGAAATAGTTTCTATATACCTGCTCTGTTCCACAGGAAAGGAGGTCAGTGACTGCAAGGCTACGCTCTGGCTCTGTTACTTTAGCTGCTCTGCTCCAGGGCAGGTGGACTGAACTGTCTGATGAATGAATGTAAGTAGAACGAACTAGCTGATCTTTGTTCCTCATTGGATTTGACTCTCACCCTGTCTCAGCTGTCCCTACAGGGCAGACTCTCTCCACCACACAGCGAAAGCCATCCCAGCCCAGCTGTTTCATATCTGCTTGGGTAAGTTTGAATAAATAAGCACACTTGTCCACAGATATAAGCTATGTCCTCCAATCTCACCTTTATCTGCAATAATAGTATTTTGATAATCCATTTTCTATGTTATAATATTCATCAAATGTACCAGAACATAATTATAAAAACAGTAAGATACTTATGCTCTCTCTATATCATCACTATGTGATAGAACATTTTGCAATGGTAGAAATGTACTATAATCTGTGATGTCCTATATGGTAGCCATGTGTAGCACTGAGCAAATGAAATGTGGCTAGTGTGACTGAAGAACAAATACTTTTTAACTATATTTAGTTTTAATTAATTTAAATTTAAATTCAGGCAGCTACATGCGGCTAGCGGCTACTATATAAGACAGTATACTTTAGATCCTAAGCCTCTCGCCTCTCTTTCAGTCTCTTGTGTTTTCTTTCCTTATTTGAATCAGAAGGGATATATGAATAATCACATAGGGCTGAATAAGTAAGCAATGTGTTTATATACAAATTCTATCTTGACTTAAACCTCAGTGAGTATATCATGAAGGAGTATGGGGGTAGGGGAGAAACTGTTAAGAAAATGTATGGGGCCACCAGGGACAGAAGGAATGACAGTATCTAGAAAGATCCATAAGAGTTCCTAGAGATGCATCATTGAAGGGCAACATTGAGTAATCCACATCTGGACACTAGATAATAGGGCCCTCAGTATGAACCTCTATGAGGATAAGACAGATACTGCCTACTTTATAACTTTGCCCAGGGTTTTAGTCAGTTTGGTTTAAGAAACCAAATACAGATAAGCTGTCATCAACAGAAAAAGATGTTATTGAAATAAAACATAGGCATCTCTGTCAGTCTGATAAAGACCACACCTATCTTATTTATTACTCTTTCCTGGGTGTTAGTGATACCTCGTAAGAACAGGAAGTTCAGACTGGTTCCGCTAGCAGCTAAAATGTGAACTAGAAGTTGAGTAACCTGTTCACTTTCTCAGTCTGTCAAGAGACTATTGGTTTTTCTCATCTTAGCTTCTCTCTGTTCCTTCCACAGGCCAACTTCCTTTACCTGAACATGGTCTAACCCCATTCTATATGGTTTCTGATCTCCCAGTTCAAGCACTCTAGACTAAACATTTTAAGTGTCTGTGTTCCAATTACACATTTGTCTTACTCAGTGAGCTTAAGCCAAGTGCCCGAAAAGGGGCAAGGCAGACAAATTACTGCTATAAATACTACACTTAGGATTAGATTTGATAATGTGATTAAGCAGGGATGGATGAAAATGTAGTATATTAAGGGGGTTCCATACACATTATTCATTTAATCCTCAAAAAATCCTCAAAGTTCATTTCTATTACTTCTTTTCTACAGAAGAGAAAATGGAAGTTCAGAGAAGCTAAGGAATATCCATGATATTAGGGGTAGCAATAGCAAGTCCTTTTTACACTAAAACATTCTGCTTCTACTTTTCAATTATATTTTCAATGTTCCTCAGCAGAATTTTGTATAAGGTAGGAAGTAGGACTATTCTGACACATGTCATGACTTATGGCTTGGGTCTCCTCTGAACTCTAAACTATTACAGAGACTCCTTATGCAACAATTAAGCCTGTGTATGTATGTGTCCTTGTGTCTGCAGGTGTGTGTTGTTTTCACTAGATTGAGTGTGGTTTTAACATGGAAGGCCCTGGAAGGACTTAGAACCTTTCTTCTGCTCTTCAGATTTATCTTTTATGGTACAATCCCTAGAAAAGTAAATGTGCATTTTTATTAAAATTCAGATATTCCTAAAGGGAGATTTCTGGTCAAGAGCATTGCCTTTTGTATCTTTTTGTAAAAAAAGGTACAAACTTTCAATTATAACTAAGTTCTGGGGCTGTAATGTACAGCATGGTGACAGGAGGTAACAATACTATATTGTATATTTGAAAGGTGCTAAGACAGTAGTCTTAGAAGTTCTCATCAAAACAAAACAATTATAACTGTGTGGTGATGGATGTAACTAAACTTATTGTGGTAATCATTTTGCAATACATGCTTATGTCAAATCATTGTGTTGTATACCTAAAACTAATGCAATGTTATAGGTCAATATAGCTCCATATATATATGTATAATATGACATACTCAAAAAGTATACACATCTTCCTCGTTGGGAAAAAAATCTGAATAAAATATATGGGTAGTTTTTTAAAAATCATTTTTCTTTGACCAAATCTCATAACTTGTTTATCCTTGAAAGAAGCAGAGGATGACTAGCCAAATGCTGTGTGTTTTTGATTTTCATTAAATGCTTCTGGAGGGTGGAGTGAGCATTGTCTAAAATTCACAGCCTCTGAGTGTGCAGATAATACCAGAGCAGAGGTGGCTTTAACAGCCTTTGGAGGAAAGGAACCATTGTTAATGGGGAAAAACTCAATCATCTATACATCAAAAATCATACATACACACAAAAAGTCATCCTCTTCTTGGGAGTTTACATAGATCCATGTTCACTACCATTTTAGTATTTATGTTCCAAAATTTTGGTTTTATATTTTTTTGAATGTTCTCAAAATGATGATAACAACAGATAACATGGGATAGACATTTACTGTGTTTTAAGCACATGCCAACCACTTCAATGCATCATATCAATCTTTACAACAACCTTATTAGCCAGTATAATTATTCCCATTTTGTATCTGAGAAACCTGAGGCTCAGAGGAATGAACTGAGTTGCCCTGGATCATTAGATAGTAAATGGCAAAGTCAGGAACCATAGAGTCTGAATCTATAGACACTGTTATTAATTACTACCTTCCTGTACTGCCTTCTTTAACTTTAGTCCTCTGTTAGCATGAAGTATTCACCCTATATTTAATCAAAACTAAGAAAGGTTTGCTTGGCTTTTGCTCTGCTACAGGGTTTTTATCTGTCTTTGCTAAGCATCCCAAGATACAGTTATCTAAGTCACACAGCTCAGCTCATGTCTAGCTAAACATTTTGAATATCCCTGCCTTCATCCCCAGCCATACCCTCCTAAATTTCTGACCATCTATCTCACCATAGTAATTGTTTATAATAGTAGAACAGTGTCCATCACTACATGATTATTTAAATAAATCAAGGTCCATCCATAAGATACATACCCACTAAAGAGTATGCTACAGAAGAATATCTATTGACATGGAAAATATTTCACACTATGCTTTCAAGTAATAAAACAAAATATTCTCTATTACCACTATTGGTAAAGAAATATACAGAACTGTTAACATTGGTTACTTTTATCTAGTAGAACTGCACATATGTGTTTATTTTGCTTGACATTTTCTACAGAGAGTTTATATTGCTTCCACAACAAGAAAAAGTTACATATACATTTTTTTAATCATGGAAAACCTACAATATTAAACTCAGTCCCAGCGCTTGTACTAAATCTCTGGCAGGCAACTGTGCTCCCTCTCTAATTCAAACCCCCGCAGCACCTGGTACCTCTGCTATGAATGCGGCATGCATACTGACTTGCTTTATGATTACTTTGTACATATGTTTAACTTTACACAATAGTAACTAGGACTTAAAGCAATGAGGAAGAATGCTTTGTACTTACTGTTCTAGCCCTGAAGCCAAACAGAGTACTGAAAATTCAGCTAGAAATTACAGCTCAAGATTCCCCGTTACCTAGTTAAGCTTATATATTTACTAATCCCTACTTATCACATAATTCATCCACATAATCACTAAACATATATCTACATATATATATTTATAAATCGATCACATATCATATTGGAGTCCAGAAAGCCTTATCAAGATAGCTCTCATATAAAAATGAACATAGTTATGTATGTTATGACTGAAACATGCTGTAAACCAGAAGTTGACACAACACTGTAAACTGACTACACTTCAATTTAAACAAAAAAGAAATAGAAGAGGGGAGAAAGACAGCTCTCTAGTCCAGGGATAATTCATGATTTCAACAATATGGAGGAAAAAAATAAATGATGAGAATCTAAAGAAAAGAAATGCTTAAAGAAATTATTGTATGTCTGGGTGCTTCAGAGACCTCAGGACTCTTTCTCCAACAACTCTACATTTATCCAAGGGAATAGATGGATTTCCCCTTAGATTCAGTTTGAAATAAATATTTGTTGCCTGTAACCTCTAAAATGTTTTCAAAAATACTAGACTGTAGACACAATTTAAAGAATTGGAAAATACAAAATTTCAGATTAGGTGGGAGCACGGTCAAGGGTGAAACGGAGAGTTGAATGAGGAGGTTAAGAGACTGTCCTGCGTCATCTCCTAACAGATATCATGGAAGTTTTACTGGCATGAGTTTCAAGCCGCCAAGTATTGAATCCCTAACACACTTTTCAATTCCTAGAATGCCTGATATATTCTGGGGTTTTACTTTACTGACTAAAGTGCTGAAATTTATTTTATATATTCTACAAAGTGTCAACTATGTACTAGCTGCTCCTGACAAATGGTGAACAAAACATTCATAGTTCTTGAGCTCCTGGAACTTAAGACTTAATGAGAAAAGATAAGGATCAAATAAGCACGTGAATAAACATAAAATTTCAAGTACTACAGATGAAAAGTACATAGTACCATAAAAAGGGATTTGGCCTAATTTAGTGCACACTGAAAGCTTCCCTGAGGAAGTAAAAACTGAGCTAGCATATGGAAAATTAAGAAGAGTTCATTAGGTAAAAAGAGAAGAAAAAGGAAATTTCAGGTAATGAAAATAGTGCAGGTAAAGGCCCAATGACAAAGAGAAGCAAGAGTTTACAAGAGACAGAAGGAGGCAGTACAGATGGAGGAGAAAGAACAAGGGGAAAATGCATGAGCAAATGCTGGGGAGGCAGGCTGGCAGGCCACATAGAGAGTTTACTTTTACTCTTAAGAACAAAGGAACCAATTGATGGCTTTTAATAAGAAGCTTTTCCTTTCAAAGGAGCATTCTTGCTGCTGAGTGAGAACAGATTGGAGAGAGACAAGAAGAGATTCTGATGATCAATTTAGGAGGCTATTATAAAGTTCCAGGTGAGAAATGATATATTGATCAGAGTGGTGGTGGAAATGGAGCAAAATAGATGGATTCTAGAAATATTTAAGAGGTCAAAAAATAGGACATGATGATTTGTGGGTGTTAGGAAGAGGACGGTGTGATGGATGACTCTAAGATTCAAACTGGGGGAAGACAGAGAATACTGGATGAAAAACAAGATCAAGGAAGTCTCAAGAGTCAGGAATTTGGGTTTAGACATGTTTAGTTTGAAGTGCTTTTGAGGTATTCAAGATAAACTATCTAATATATTTGGAGCTTAGAGAAAGCTAGAGATAAAAATTTGAGTCACTGGCATGTAGGTGGTTCTTCAAGCTAATGACCTGAATGAGACTCTCTAGAAAGGGCTATCAATGATAGGAGAAAGGAGAGAGACCAGACTGAACCATAAAATAACCAGGTAGTTGCAGGATGAGACTGATAACAAGAGAGAAAATAAAAGAAACAGAGAAAAGAAACAGAAAACCAGGAGAGAATGATATCACAGAAACCAATGGGAATTGAGTGTTTCAAGGAGTAGCTGATAGAGTCAAATGCTACTGAGAAGTAAGGAAAATGAAGACTGAAAAATGTTTACTGGAATACAGCAACATCAAAGCTCTTTACTGTCTTAAATTGAGAGCTACTTGGGTGAAATGATGGAGACAGAAGTGAGATTTTAGTGAATACGGAGTGAGTAAAGGAAGAGTAAATGAAATACCAGTTGTAAGCAACTCTTAAGAATTGCATGTACAAATAAACGAAGGAATAATCTGTAATGGAATTCACTGGAATATGACTTTTTAAAAAGCAAGGATCTTCATCTCTTCTGCTCACAGTTATATCCCTAGAACCTAGAACACTGACTAGTTCATAATAGATACCCAATAAACAGTAAGAGAAAAACCTGAATCTGTCCTTAGGAGCTGGGGTAGAAAGCCATCCAAAGCACATTTGGAAGGATCAGTCTAGTCTCACAGAGGAAGAGGAAAAGCTCTTATATGATAATAAAAAGGAAAAATGACAGTATGGGGACAGATCTAGGAATATTTCTACGCTTTGTGAAGTTTCCAATGCATAGTTTCTGTTTTCTCATAAAGTAGATTATAAGGTTGGGGTTCAGACTGAGATGAGGGAAAAAGAGAGGGAGTTAAATAAAAGGAGAGAATGTTTGCAGTCGTCATTGGTGAGTGTTTGAGAGATGTACAGTAGAACAGATGGGTCATGGTGAAGGCCTCTCTGAGGTTCGTGATCATGAGTTCATGGTGGAATTCATCTCTTCTGTGACTTTCTCCAGCAGAATTTGAATCCTTATAAGTAGGTAGATATTGAGACAGAAGATGGTTTGCTCATTTCCGGGCTGAAGTTTGACCATAAAGCATAACAAAAATTTCTTTTGGATTTAACCAGAAGACTTTTTGTTCTGTCACTTTGTCACTGTCCAAAAGTGGAAACTAAATATGTAAATAGGCATGAAATAGTTAAATTGGATAACTCAACACCAGCTGCTGTAGCTAGGAGGACTTCTAATCGGGGAGGAGATAAACAAATACAAATAGGGCTTCCTAGTAATGGAGGAGACTCAAGCCATACTCAGCCAGAGCAACAACAATAACATGTTCCTGTATAAACTTCCAAAAGCTTGAACATCTTCCACAGGTAAACAGATTTCATGGCAGGCATTTTGCGCATTTGACAATAGAGGTGTTCGCACATCAATCCAAATGGTTAAAATTTTTTCTATTACTCTATTGTTTCTCTAAGTGGTTTTTCTGAGAATAGACTCAGTGGGATATAAATAAGAATTTTGCTTGAGTAAAGATGGATTCTGTGATTAAGTAAGTTTAGAAAACTGGTTTAAACAAAGTTGGAGACACTTTTCTGCTGCAGTATCTTTCATATAGAAACATATGCCCTGAATGTCTACATTTTGATTACAGTATACAGATTTCCCAAGATTATTTGACTTGTAGAGCCTTTTTATGAGAAGTGACTTACAGTTATCATAAATCAGTGCTCTAAAAAAAGAAACTCCACTTTTCACATGGCAGTTAATTACGATGCTAATTAGACTATACTTTTTTTTCTTTACTCCTATATAACCTAAATTTCTTGTGCTAACACTTAAATAAGCATGCCTGCAGATTATCTGTATAAGCATCGTATTGTTCCCGGTTAAAATTGCAGACTTTTTAACTGAGAGCTAAAGAATTTCTGAGGTGGAGAACAGAACCTCCTTTTAAACAAATGCCAAATCATCAGGTTAACATTTGAGAACTGAAGATTTAAGTCTACTTCCTCTTTCCAGTTGTTATCATCTGTATAATGAACTTTTAAATACATTTGTAGACTGATATGTAGTTTCTTCCTTTTGCCAAAACCTGATTTTCACAGGGTACCTGTGACGCTGCACTCATATTAGCATCTGGAAAGAGATTCCTTCTTAATGTTCTCCATCTTCAGTTTGTTTTTAATTCATTGCTGGTGGTATAAATGGCTGGTAAAATTTGCTAGAAATTTTATGTTAAAACTTTCCTTCTAATGGAAAATAATACTATCTATGTTCATACCAGTAATGTAGAGAGAGAAGAAATTATCTAAAAAATTTGTACCTATTCAAAAATCTAGACTGATTGTTCAATTAAAAAAAAAACTTTTAAAATTCTTCCTCAGATAAGGAATAAAAATGACTAAATTAACCAGAATATGTCATAAATTGCTCACTTTGAGTTACCTGTATAAACAGAGTTTTAAGGGAATTAAATTTCAGAATTAACTCTTAATCTAGGGATTCAGTGAATCAGGTGTTCTAGCTGATCAAAATTCTCATCAATGGGGAGAAATATTAAAAACATCATAATTTAAAATACCATAAAATACATTTCACATTAATACTGTACTAAAATCCAATGAATCAGGGTATAATTCAAGCTACTTTGTGGATACTAATAAGTTCTTCCATTATCATTACATTTTCAATTTCTGTTTTCATGCATTTTCCTGGTAATTTCTAGTAAAAAATCTACACCAACACACCAAAATGAAAAATCAACAGGATTTGGATTTTTGTTCTTATTTTGCCACTAACAGACCAATCCTTAATCTCCCATAGATCTCAATTTCTATAAACTGTAAAACTGAATGGTTGAATTACGGTATTTTGAAGTTCCTTTCTCATTCTAAAACTCTAATCTCACTAGGTTTTTGTTTTGTCATGCGCAAGTAAGTACACACACAGAATTTAAACTTGCTAGATTCACTGTGCATGTGTGATGTAGTCCTCCAAAGACTTGAAAGACAGTCCCCATTACATTTATCTGTGGATGTTAAAATTCTTGCCTCCCATCAGTAATAGAGTAAATGCTGCTTTTCCTTCCATTGACGCTATTTAAATATTAAATTAATTCCCGCCTCCAAAAGAAAAAGATAATTTATTCCATAGAAAGGACAACAACTTGCTTTCAAATGTGTACTTCCATTGCTTTTACATTTTGTTTAATTAGGGTGAGGAGTGCACTCTGGAAACGTTTGTATGGTACTGATTACTATTTGGAATGCAGCGTTTCGATTGAAGTCATAATAACTACAAGTCCACACAACTTGTATCAATAGTTGCAGCCACGCAGGAGCCACAGCTCTGATGTTATGTCTCTCGTCATCAGCATGTGCCATTGTGAGCCAGGCTGCGGCACAAGGCCTGTCTGCTTCTTCACAATAGCTCTTGCTCCCTGGGGAACACAAAAGCAGACAGCAGCTTTTCTCCTCTTTTCAACAGACACTCAGAGGGTCTGTTCCTTATTATCTTTGCAAGAAAGGACACAGGTTTCCACAAGCAACTTGAGCTGGTATCAGTTCTGAGATCAGAGAAGATGAGGTAGGTCCTTGAGAGTCTTCAGCAAGACAAACTTTATTGTTGTTGCTGCTGATAAAAGTAAGATTCACAAACATTCAGCAACTGACGAGATTCATTTTTACTTGCTAACATCTTTATGACCATCTCTTCCGTGGAGAAAAGGAGGCTTAAGCAGAGAAGCTGGGAGCCACTGGATAGAGTATTCATAATTAAAGAGAGAAAAAGAGACGGAGAGAGAGAAAGGAAACTTCCTAGATCCCACAAAGAGTTATGATCTGAGAGACATCCCTTTATCTCCAACAGCACAATGTGGGTCGACATTAACCATAGTAGACTTTCTCATTTGCATCAGCCAATCAACTTTCATAAAGCAATCACAGTTTTTTGTTATTGTTGTTTGTTTATTTTTTAAGAAAAGGACAACATGGCAGGAAGAAAGGAGTATTGGACTGGACTCTGGGAGACATGGGATCTGATCCAGTTCGGATACTTGATAGCTGTATGATAATAGTAATATTACTTTAACATCTCTGCCTTAAAGCCTTCTTCTCTGTAAGACTAAGATACTCCATTTAGATTATTTCTAAAGTCTCTAAAAATAAGAAAATTTAGCTCTAAAATACACCGGGCCTATTTTCTTTCTTTGGTCTAATGGAGTTGTAAATGTCTAACATTTTAAGTTAATACAAATGTATTCAGGCAAACTAGAAGCCCCTCAATTTACTTGCACTTTCCAACCAACTACTGATGCATCTAAAGAAAAAAAAAAACAACAACTGTGTTTCAGCAAGGCCACCTAGGAGCAAGAATAAAAACCAGCTGTAGCACAATACTCTCAAGGACTGGTCTCGGTAAAAGTTTTGAATGTGTCTGTTCATGAAAACCTAAGGGAAAAATGAAATGTTGTATTTCCCTTTCATTGGATGGAAACTAATAATACATAGAATAAAATAAGGCACCAACCCAGAGGCTTTCTTCTTTTTTAACTAGAGCATCTGTGTGGACATTGTGGAGCCATCAAGACTGAATTCCCTAAATCCATTAGGGAAAATGCTCATTTTATCCTGAGTGAGAGAGTGCTAAGTAGAAAAGAGTGACTGACACAAAGAGGGCAAACTGTGCTGAGAACAGAGACACGCGATCTTTGATAGCTCTTGGACAAAATCCCTTGACCAATTATACTTCCTAAGTACCAGTCCAGAATCTACCCTGGTTTAGGCTCTCCTAATGGCATGTTTATTGTATGGAATCTATCCCAGCTAGTATTTATCTAATTTTTTAAAAACCAAAATAAACAGTTACCAGCATTATATAAAACAAGATTCAGATTTACTGTGGATTCCTAGATGGCTGATAAGTGTGGCTGAGACTATACCTAGAGATGTTAGAGATCCTGGGAATCCTCCTTCTTACTGAATTACAGAGCTTCTCCTAATGTACCAGCCACCAGTCCACCCTCTCCTTAAAGTCTCATCAGCACATTGGATTCCATTCCCCTATGGATACTCCAAGACACATTCTGTTCACTGTAACAGGAAAAAAAAAAACTTTTTTTTTTATACATAACTCAAACATTACATTTTGAACATAAAAACACTCACCACATCTACAATTTAACTTCCTTATCATTGGAAAGCCTTCTGGCTCATTTATTCACCAACCAACCATCCTTTCATTTATCAGGTAATTGTCCATCAAGTATTCCTGGGGATTTGGGGACCTTTATCATCCTGTTTCTTTTTCAAATTCCAAGCTGGTTTGTAAACAGGTACAGCAATCAATGGGGAGTAAAATATGGTATTATCTTTATTGATAGCAAGATAGAGTTGAAAAATGTGACTTGAACCCAAGAAAGTTAGATATCTTAATCCTTGCTCCCTAAATTGACCTCACTTAACCAGTTAAGGCAGAGATGCAGCATTCTAATCCTCTGTTCCATGAGAAGAGATGTAAATTGTGCCTAGACTGTTTACCTATTCATCAAAAGTATACACACCTCGTAGAAATGTACCCCCACCATTACCTAAATAAAACTGAATTTAATTCTTCCTCTTATTCTTCTCTAGGTAAGATTCCCTTCTGTCTTTTATTGTTTTAAATCATAATAGCAAGTATTAAAGAATCATCCTACAAAAATAGAAAGGTTATTTAGAAAACAATATTAGCACTTGAACAAGTAGGTGAGAATAAGACTTACTAGCCACACAGCTGTTACCAGGTTCACAGTTCTAAGAAAAGATTCAGAAATGTATGTGTGTGTGTGTTGGGGGTGGGGTAGGGAGTGAACAAAACTATGTTTGAAGCTAAAGCTGTTTCAACTTTGTGTTAGGGCTCCCTGGAAACATGCCAAATGTTCAAGTGTCTTAAAAAAAAAAACTAGCCCTGGTAGGCAAAAAAAAAAAAATTAAGAAATTCTGAATAATATTAGAAACTGGCATTTGCTCACCAATTACAACACAATCCCAATGATATGCTGAGAAACCAACAAAGTGATACATCAAAATCCTGTGAGAATGTTTGTTTAAAAAAAAACTTACTTAAGATCTTTCTTGTTATTAAACTTGTAGTTATATAAAGCTTTTGACTCAAGCTGTTTCTATGTCTATTATTTCTCTTTATTATCACAACTGCCCAATAAAATAGGAGGGCAGAGGGCAAAACTACAATTTTTCTCAATTTGTCTTCTCTTCTTTTTTTAGTAATAGGACCTTCCATTTTTTTTTTTTTGGTAGGACTTACAGCAGTCTAAAACAAAAATCACATTTTCTACATTTCCTTGAGTTAAATATGGCCATGTCATAATGCCTGACCAATATAGTGGTACAATTTCTGGGAAATGTCCTTAAAAGCCATGATCTAGCCCTTCTTCTCCCCTTTCTCCTTCTTTCTGGCTGAGATGCAAATGAACCGATCTTACCTATGACATAACCTTAGGATAAAAAAATTAGCAAGACAGAGTCAGGAGATAGAAGAAGACTTAGGCCCTAACATGCAGCCATCATAAAAGCTTGAAACTGCTTATCTCTGGGCTTTTGCATGAGAGAGAAATTTCTTATTTGAGACATCTCTGTGTGTGTTTTGTATCAGTTATAACCATTTCTAATTCTAATATAAGTAAACAGAGAGCTCACAATTGCTACTAAGGGGACAGATATGCTTCAGAAGTAAAATGTTGAGATTATTGGGAGGATAAAACAATACATAAAGTGCATACTATATAATGGGATCTGGAGCAGCAACCCATAATCACATTCATTAATATTTTTGTAGCATATCAAAATACACTAAATGGGATAAATAAAGCTGTAAAAAGTGTCTCATCAGTTCATGTCCAATTTTACTAGTAAATTAGTACAGGTTTGGTTAAGTTTTACCACTAAATGAGCATCAAAAGCCTTTTGATTTTCAGAGACTTGAGACTTCAGTATTGTGTAAAATGGATCCTATACCTATATTATCTCTTTTTTACAGTTAGGGAAGCTACGATGTAAGAGATTAAATAACTTGTTAATGCTTCATGGCAAGATAGGCATTAGAGTTGAAAATTCCTGACTTGATTGAGAGTCTTTTCCATTACATAATAAGATTTCTATTTTTATCCAAAGTCCTCATTTATTTATTCATTCTAAAAAATATTGATTGAACATAAGCCCTGTTCAAAGCTTAAACTCCAGGAAGTATACTCTGGGGAATATCATAAGGCCATGGTTCCCATCAAGGGTATGCGTACTTGGTTGCTACAAAGCCACAGCATAAATGTGGAACATATGTTCATACAGACCCTCATACGAGTGTTCATAGAAGCTTTATTTGTAATATCCCCAAACTACAACCCAAATGTCTATCATGAGAATGTCTATCATTCTATTATATGGTATGTCCATATTATGGAATAATACTTGGCTATAAAAAAGAATAAACTACACATACTATAACATCAATGAATCTCAAATTCAGTAAGTGGAGTGTAAAAAGGACAGAAAAGAGCACATACTGATTGATTCTACTTATATAAAACTCTAGAAATATTGACTCATCTATAGTGATAGAAAGCAGATCAGTGATTTCTTGTGGAGAGAGATACTGAAGAGTAGGAGAAGAAATTTCAAAGCGGCCCAGGAGGCTTTTGAGTGATCGATATGTTCATTACCTTGCCTGTGGTGATGGTTTTACTAATCTATATATCATTAAGTCAAAACTTATTAAATTGTACACTTTCAATAAGTGCAGTTAACTGTCGACTGTACATCAATATATCTGTTTTAAAAACATGGAACATCTTCCTAGACTGTGAGTTTTACCTGGAGGTTTGAAAGGAAAACTCAAGGACTTAACTAGACTTTTTAATATTAAAACAACAGAAATACTATAAAGTATAAAGCAAAATTGAATCACTTATCCAGATAAAAAAATCCTAGATGTGAAAATTTAATGCTTATGGGGGCTAGGTCTACCTAACTGTTTTAAGATACTCCAGAATCTGGTTATTTTCACTCTTCTCTGAAGTTAACAGACTTTGGTGGTGAAGTTTGAAGTTCTGCCAAGGGGTTTACAAGGTCACGCAACAGATGTAAAAAGTCCCCTAACACCTATAATATAGCACTGACTCTAAGTTTCCTGTGGCTTTAATTCAGTCATTGTATCTTCTTAAATCATTGACTCCTTGTCCATTTCTATTTCTAGGAGCAGTAGTTATTTATAATCAAAGGGATAAAAATAGAGGAATAGTCCTTGTGCGGCCATAACTGTACTACCCTGGGACATGAGGAAAGTGAGCCCTATTATATAAATACCCATATTTTGTCTCTAGTATTTCTTCCTAAAGAATCAGAGATTAAAGGGAACAACTTACAATTCTGATACTGTGGAGACCAGAATGTCCTACTGACCCACCTGAATAATCAGAAACATAGGAATTTATTGCAGGTATTTCTCATTTTATTTAGATGTTTCATACAAAGAATGCATAACCTTCTTGATGAAAACAATACCATGATTCTATGAATTTCTGGATTTTGTAAAAGTAGAATTTTGAAAATTCACGTAATAGTTAAAGATGTTAACACCTCTTCTGAAGATGGTGTATATTTTTATACAAAAAAGAAAAGAAAACAAAACCTTTTGACTCCTCAAGAGAAGGATGCTCAAATCCTATAGCGTTTAGAAAACATCATTCAGAGGCCAGGTTAGAAGAGAATACAGTAGGAAGGTGCTTATCCTCCTAAATATGTAGGATCAAGATCTGGTTTAGTTTATCGTAGGGTACTGAAAAGACCTGCTTGATATGATCTTGGAGAAATACTTAGTGATCTTGGAGGAATCTCTGAGAAATAGTGGAGAAAATTGGAGGAGCAATTTCTAATCTTTCAGACAAAGAAACAGATTAAGTCATAGAAACTATGGATAGATAAGAACAATGTTAATTCATCAAAAATCTTAGAACTGACTGCTAAATGGATGGTCTGTGATGCTGTTAGAAACAAACAAAAAGTATTACTATAATGCAGGATATACTCATTAGAATTTTCTGTCTAAAATAATCTATTTCATCTCATATTAAGTAGGACAAAGATATGTCTGGACCATAATGGACTGTATCCTCAATTCATTCCAATTTGACAAATAACAAATTCAACAAATGAAATAACTGATAGATGAGGTGAGGACATAGAAGGACTCTTCCTTGAACCGTCAATCCAAAGTGGGATCTCTGGTTGTTTTCCTCAAGACTATACTTGGAGAAAGAATCAAACATAAAGAAACGCTGATAAACTGAAGTGAGTCACAGGATTATAAACAGGAAGGTAAAAGTTCTGGAAACTATATCAAGATGAATAGCTGCAATAGCTGAGAATGTTTTACATGCAGAGGAAAACATTCACATGGGGATTTTTTTAAAATATTTGAATGTATGTTATATTGATGTGGGAAAACACTTTTCTGTTCTTCTAAAGTGCATAAGTAGTTGGAATTTACAATGAGGCTAATTTTGGTTCAATATAAGAATGAATTTATAATTATAAATGTTCGACAACATAGTTTTGTTTCAAAAAGTATCATGCCCTCTACTTGACAGTATCTTTCAATATTCAAAAGGAGCATGCCTTTTGTCAAAGGATTTCTGTTTCAAGGAATTCATCTTCAACCTATAACACACACATTTTCAAAGATATGTGCAGCAATATACTGTTTGAAGCATTGTTTATAAAAACCATCTAAATAAATTACTTTTAAAAATCCATGGAAAGCAATGGTAGGCAGCAGTTACAAAGGATAAGGGATATCTATTAACAAGTATTTTTTACTATTAAAAAAGATTATAGATCATTGTGCCAAGTTTGATCTGATTTGTGTACAATTAAAAGGATATTTGAGTATATTTTATATTATCAATGTATATGCTTATATATGCATAGAAAAAGTCTAATAAGCATAAAAATTATAGTAATTTCTCTAGACAAACTGGGGAACCAGAAGAATTACTTTTCTCTTTGCACCTTTAGTACCATTTTTATTATTTTAAACCATGAATGTATATTATTTTTTTAAATATATAAAATTTAAAATTTATTGCATTTATTAATAAAAAGGTTTATCTAATTATCTGATTATTATATATTATTATATCATATCATCTATATTATTTATATTATACCTGTTACATATAATTATTATATCTAATACATTTATTATATAATTACTAATTCCTATCAAAGACATAGTATTTCAAAGAATCTGTTTTGCCATCAGAGCTAGAATCTTAAGTCTGCAACTTTCTGGATGTGAACTTAGCCTGGAAACTTAACATCTTTGAGCCAAAAATTTATTTTCTGTTATGTAGGCAGAGCTTATGAATTGAAATGAGGCTTAAATGAGATGTAACTAAGAAACGACTATCTATTTTACTTAGTTCTTGTAATAAAAATTTACTAATGTCTACTAAGCTTATACAGGCTTAATATAACAAAATGGAGTATAACCCGGAGACAAGGAAGACTTTTTTTTTTAGTTCTCCAAGCTTCCACCTTGAAGACTTGGAATTTGATCATTACCTTAAAAGTATAATTGTTTAAATTTCCTAATAATTGAATACAGACTTCCCTTATTATTTTTCTTTTAGTTTGCCAAGCAGTTTCAAACTTTAATGTGCATAAAAATTACTATATAGAGATGTATACTCAATATTATGTATGGTGTACTTCATGGGTAATTTGGGGAAATTTTCATATGCAATTTTAATAAGGCAACTTAATAATAATTTTCCTTTAGATGCTAATTTTAGATTTTATTACATATATATTCAATTCAACCCACAAAGCAGGTTGAAATGTAGTCCCCAAGTGATATGTCTACCCAAGACCTCAGAATGTGACCTAATTTGGAATTAAAGTCCTTGCAGTGTAATTAAGGTAAGGGTATTAAAAGAAGATCATTTTGCATTACGGTAGGTCCTACATTCAATAAATGTCCTTATAAGAGACAGAAGAGGAAACACAGAGACACAGAGCAGAAAGGCCATGTGAAGATGGAGTAAGGATGGAGGATATGATACCACAAATCAAGGATGCCAGGCACCACTAGAAGGTGGAAGAAGAAAGGAAGGATTCTTCCCTAAAGTTTCAGAGGGAGTGTAGCCCTGCTGACACCTTGATTTCAGACTTGACTTCCAGAACTGAGAGAATAACCTTCTGTTGCTCTAAGTTACCAAGTCGGTGGTAATTTGCTATAACCACCCTAGGAAATTCACACAACATACATCTATAACGACCCTATAATCTGTTGTCCTAAATTAGTCACTTCGGAGATTAAAAGGGGGCACAATCATGAATGGTATTAAGATAAATCGGATAAACATCACTTCTCGTGACAAACTGGGACACATGATCACTTAACCCATAAAACATGAGACTGCATTTAACGTACGTAAAATGGTTAGCAGAGTTCCTCTAATACAATACGTCCTCAAAAAGAAATGTTACTATTACTATATTTTATGTAATTATAATGCAAAAGGAACTGGGGCCCTGGAAGTTTGGACAGTCTGACTAGGGTTTTAGGTTGGAGGCTGGGCAAAGGAGAGACAGAACATGGAGGTGGGGAGTAAGGAAAGTTATTGGCCAAAGGAAGGTCTCTGTCACAGTCATGGTCAGAGCTACTGTTAAGAATTCTGATTACCACAGCTGCTTCCAGCTTTCCTGAGTCCACGGATACCTCTTATACACCAAGAAACCTATCTTATCCCTAAATTACTGCTAAGGTTTAAATTCTACTCAGCTGTAAGACTTGGAAAATTTGTCCCAATCCACTATTGAGTTGTAAAATGTATCATCACTATCGATTTGAAAAAGTAGATGGGAAAATACTGGAAGATGTAAGACCAGATTTCTGGAAGAAATTATTTTTATCCAACCATCCGATAAAAAGAGACCTGAAAGGGATCTTGGCCTGACCAGTCAAATTCTCTATTTTATTGTTAAAGAAACTGAGACGAAGCAACATTACATCTGCCAGGTAAAATGACATCCAGGACAGTAGTAATAAGTACTCAATTTTGATGTCAAAATATTTGGGTCGATTTTTTGTTCTTATTTTGGTTCATCCATGCTATGTGTATCTGGGAAATCAAGGAAGTGTATTGAAGGTATTTCATCTTTCCTTATTATCAAAATGGCTCATAAATAACATAGAAATACTTGTCCCATTGCCTTCAAGATATCAGATTATTGATCGGCACAAAGAATCTACACCCAAGGGACCTATATATATTTGAAGATAGAGAGTGGTAATCTTTGTAAATTTCTCACTTGAGAACAAAATACCGAAAACATACTTTTTAAATAATCAGAAATATATCTAGTGCTTACCTTAACGAGGGCCAGTTATGTGGAATACTTTCCACGTATTATCTTATAGCGCCATTATCCAGCTGTTATGTTTCCATTTTAAAGATGAGAAAACTGAAGCTAAGAAATACTACATAATTTGTCCTGGAGCCCACACTCTTATCTAGGCATTGTACTAGAAATTCAAATTCCTAGCCTCAAGAGAGTCTCGTACATGAACTTGAAGAAGGACTATAGGCAAGTCACCTCATTCTTCTAAGCACCTGCCAGACAAGAACATTGTTGAAATATTTTCCATCTCTAAAATCTATGAATCCAAAATTCGTAATAACTAGGAAGATATATTTGAAAACTTTTATAACTAATAAATATCTACATTCTACTTTTAGAGTTTAGTGTAGAAGAGTCAAGAAGAGTTGAGTGTTGCGTGTGTGTGTTGAGTGTGCTAAGGATTTGTCCAGCTTTTAGTGTATTTCTTCACAGGACAACTGATTCTTATGCTCCTTACAACATTTCAATTGGCAGATAATTAAGGTCTCATGCTGCATACCAGTCAGTCTTGAGACTGACATAAAAATAAGAATTGGGATCCAAAATTATTTCAGCTCTTTTGATTGGTCACAAATTAATTTATTATTCTGGTTGGAGTAGGAAAAATGGTTGAAAACACATGTTTTTCTAATACAATTCAGTCCCTTGGCAAAAAGTTATTGCATGTATCAGTCTGCACCATGTAAACCTTTCCAAGATGTTTGTGATCTTATAGATAGCTCAGCTTTGACCACTCTAAGAATTAATTCTATTTCATTATAATACCTCTGCTTCCAGAAAGAATTAGAGGCTTCTTTTTTTTTTAAGACACAGAGTAAGACTGTTAAAATATAAATTAAAATGTAGCATGTTCTTAAATAAATCAAAATCAGTTATCTACACTAATATAAGTCTTGTGAGCATTAGATTTAGCTCTGAATATTTAGTCATCAGGATGAAATAAGAAGCATAATATTTGATTATTTAAAAATCACAGTTAATCAAGTGATTAGACGTAAGCAACTTATACTAGGGTCATTTTTTCAAGGGACATTTGTACAATATAATAACAATAACTTAAAATATCTTTAACAACGAGTTTATAACTAATGCATTATTTATATTACCATTTCTTTTTTTTTTCGCTTTCTTTTTTTTTTAAACTGAAGTATTACCACTTCTTATACTGTAACAGTAACTGTCACACTGTTATTTGAATACTTTAGAGGAAAAAAGCATAGAGTTTGGGTTGAAATACCTCTTTGATAACATATGTTTGTGAGGATAAACCCATATGGGTAGAAAGGCACTTTGAAAATAATAGCAGTTTTTATCATTGGAGTACATTCCCGAATTCCCTTCCTCCATGTAGTTCAGTTATGTAAACACATCAGTTAGGGGTTTTAGCTTGTGATAGGAGTATACAGTTTTTACATTTTAATATCTTTCTCCCCAAGTAAGAAAAGAAAAGGTTATTTTCTTTATTCATGAACAGCTATATGTCTCTTTCCTTGAATTGTACAAGAGAAAAAAGGAGTAACAATTATTATTTCAGATCAAGAAGAGTTAATAAGAATGAACTCTTTGGAATGGTAACTGAATCCTCAAAGTCCTGAACTTGCCAAACTGCTGGGATGATTCATAAAAATTCTCAGTAGAAAGAGTGAGTTGATTCTGGAAACTCTGAGTGATATTTTGATCAAAGGTAATGGAATACATTAAACAAGAGCATTTCTTTTTCAGTTACTGGTTCTTTGATTATGGTTTTTCTGTGTTTTAGAACATGTGAAGATTATTACAAAATATTGTACTAACAATCTGACATGGAATTCTTGCCTTTATTCACTCTGTCCAGATTTTTATATTGGAATCTGTAGACAGATAATTATATGCATACTTTGTTTTAATTAGGTAAATATACAAATTCAAAGGTCACATATTTGAAATAGATCCCGTTAGGCAAAGAAATGTGTCATTGGTATGTCAACAATAAACGTCAATATTTGGGGCTGCTCTTAATAGAATTTAAATATTAAATTAAAATTAAATATCAAAGTTTCCTAAATTATTAGCCATTGTAGATTAAATGTCAACCTTAAGGAGGAGGAAGAGACTACTGAAGCATAATTATGGGTTTCTCATGATCTAAATATCCTCTGTTTCCTCCAGAATGCTATCAGTCTTATCCTTCCTCCAGGATGCTTAAAACCATTTATCAGCAGGTAATGTGAGACAGGGAAGCGACAGGAAGAGAGAAAGAAAAGGTGGCGGATGGATGCAGATTCCAAAACTCATTCCAATTTAAGACCCATATCTTCCATCTAAAAGTAGAGGACAGTAAACTAATGAAAGACTGCCTAAACTATCTTGTAAAACTAAAGTTATATTGGCATGCAGTTAAAACGTTTGCTTATTTTTGTTGGTAGATTTAAGTACAACTTAATATTTTCAGCACATTCCCTTTTTACTAATTACTAAGTTATTTAGCATTTTCAGACAACGGTACTGTCCTGGAACCTAATACGGTATTTGGTAAATAATACGAACAGCAAAAGCAACCACAACAAAAACTGATATTTATTGAAAATGTCCCATTTGTTTCAGATCTGCTCTAAACAATTTTACAGCTAATAAGACATTTACAAGTCATAATCACACAATGACCTAGGGTAGGAACTCCCCAAAATTTACAAATTTACAAATGGAGAAAAAAAACCCAAAAAACTGAGGTTAAGCAACTGAGATCACAAGGCTAATTAGCAGAGTAGCCAGGATTTGAAGACAGCAGTCTAGGTTCAAAGTCCATGTCCTTAGGTAATCAATATACAATATATTCAAGCAAAACATAAACTGTTTAGAAGCTCATGTGACACGCCCCATTCACATTCCAAGCATGGGCAACTTCAATCACTCGTGTTAGTAGTGATTAAGTCACTCACCATTTACCATGGACTAGGTATTAGGCTGTGTAATTTACATACGTATTCTCCTCGTTTTATATTTAGAGAAACTGAGATTCAGAAAGTTTAAATTATTTAATTAAAGTCACACAGTTGCTGAATTGAATATATAAACATTCAAAGATGATCATTTCTGCCTTTCCAATCCTGTCTTCCCTGATATATGATTATGAAACAACACTTAGAGCTTAAGCTGGTAACTGGTAACAGGTAAGTGATAATTGGAAACAGGTAATTTTGAAGTTAATGCCTGTTTTATCATATGGTTATTATGTTCACTTCCTAATTACTGAAAAGGACAGTTACTCTTACCCAATCTGAATCCCTTCAGATTATTGGCAACTAACTTTAGTCAAACTTCAACAATTCTTCATGCAAAAAGGAAGTACTACAGGGAAGAAAAGACCATTTCCTATTTTTACATAGTTGACAGCTTTAAGTTCAAAAGCAAAATAAAAATTAGTCTTGGAACAGGATCAGACAAAGGACTGTTCAATACTTGTCCTGGCTTGTGGATTTTTGTTAACCTCAGCCAGAGAGGACATGTGTAAACAGTTGTCAGCTCTGTGGCCAACACTGCTACTCTGCTGGGTTTTTGAGATTTAAAATTGTCTCTTCCCATTACTGTATTTTCTGTAGACTGGAGTACTTTCTGCCACCAGGTGGAGATAGAGAGTCACAAGTGCTTATCAGTTTTTCCAGGCCCTAGCATAGGAACCCCCCAAATTTAACTACATTATTTCATAAAACTATTAAATTGCTTTCTCATAAAAAAAGTAGTAATCAGTCTCTCTCCAGAAAAAAAAGAAAACCTAAAAACTGCTTACATCTTCTCTAATCAAAAATGTACTAGCATAAATACTAAAAATAATTACTATTTTCAGACAAAGTGGTGGTGAACTTCTGTACAGGTGTTTCTGCAGCCATGGTGTGGCTGAACATTAGAAACACACAGGGAGCTTTATCAACGCCAAGATCTCATCCCAGACCACCTGAGTCAGAATTTCCGAGAATAAAGTCCAAGCATCTATATATATTTTTAAACTTCCCAAATAATTCTTATCTACAAATAGGGTTGAGGCTCACTGCCAGAGACAGATGTTTTTTAATGGGGCTGCAGATCCTAAAAAGGGGTTATCACTGGGACAGAATCTGGTCCTCAACTCAATAGATTTACAATAATGTAAAGCAGGTTGCAGAAAGCTTATTTATGCCAACAAAAATCATAAGACTATCATATATAAAGTAGAAAATCAGTAACTGAATTGCTTGGCGGAACACCTGAAATTAAGACCGTAAGTCAACTACACTTCAATAAAAATTTAATTAAATTAAAAAGGTCAATAAAGTAACTCATTGTGGGGAAAGAACCCCTTAAATGGGCCACACTAATTATATTAACCAAATTAACCTTCCCAAAGTAGATATCCGTTCATTCATTCAGAATTTAAAAGCAAGAAAATGTTGGGAGCTGGGAAAACCAAATTCAGATCAAAATTCAGATAATTTGATGCATCTAGAAACCTAATAAAGGACAGTAAATGATCTTTGAGGACAATCGTACCACCCTAACTATGATAGGCTGATGGGTCTTTCTTTGTTAAAACGGTTTCATAGACCGACATAGCTGTCTGTCAGCCAAGCCCCACTTCCCAGGTGGAGTTAAGGAAACACTAATATTTTTCAACTCCCACTTTCTATTTCTCTGCTTCATGAGCATCAGACTTATCTGTGATACGATGAAGAGGATGAAAGAGTTTATTTCATTTTCTGAAAAAATAAAATCAATGAAATACATAACACACAATCACGATGCCATGCATGGCAGGACTCAGGACAACTGGATACCTTAGCAAATAATCAGCAAGGAGGAGAAACTTCAGGGCCAGGAAAAAGGTGGATGACCTAGGAAAATAACCAGGTGGCTAAGCAGCCCGGGAGATGGCAGCCAAAAAGTCCTAAGCAAGTGTTTCTGGATTATAGCAGAATTAAATACGGCTCAGGTACTGGCATTTAAAATATGAGGATTTATGATATGAGCTGAAAAGAAAGGTTAGCATGAGCAAGGCAAGATTCAGGGGTGCCAGCTGCCAGTTGTTGCAAGAGAGTGCCTCATTCCAAAGGGACACTTAGGGCATAAGCAAAGCTCCAAGACAAACTCAGTACTATGTTAGGACCATTGTTTCTGGAATCAGATTACCTGGGAACTGGCTTTAGCTCTGCCCCCTCCATTCTGTGCATTTTTGAAGCAAATTTAACATTTGAGCACCTTTTTCCTTAACTATAAAAGGAGAAAATAATTATTCCTATCTCACAGGGCTCTTGTGAGATTTTAAAAAGATAGTTTAGGCAAATTATAGTGGTTCTGAAAGTATATCTCCCTGGACCAGCAGCATCAGCCTCAACTGGAAACTGTGAATTTCCAGCTCTACCCCAGACCCTTCAATCAGAAACTGTGAAGGTGAAACCCAGTTACTGGTGTTTTAACAAGCCCTCCGGGTTTTTCTGATGGACACCAAAGTTTGAGAGCAACTCATTTAGAAGATAAACCCTAAAAAAATGGAAGGAAACAGAATTCTTACTCTAACAACAGAAAGAAGGCAGGAAATACTAAAACTAAATAGCTATACGGGGCACAGAGCTTGTCCAAAGCTTACCAGCTCCTGAGTCTGCTTATCAGTGAAGCTGATTCAAGATAAATGAAAGCAAATTTGATCCTAACAATCGAAAATGAGCTACCAGCATTTAAGCCTGGGTGGAACATATTCCTAACCTGATGGATTTGAACTGCTGATCCATTATCCAATCAGCTGTGGTTTGGGGAGTGAGGATCACATGAAATAAACATACCCACCTAACTCTAACTACCCTTCAGGAAAAAAATTGGGCATAATAATGTCACAGGTAATGAGGCCGTTGTGGGAAAGCATCCTACATATATTTACTTCAGTCATTCTGAGGTCTCTTTTTATCTAGGTTAAGTAGAATTACTTTCTTCTCAAAATTTCAATATCATTGTTACACCTGCAAAACATATTTTTCCTGGTCAATGTATTCTTGAAATACGATGTAGTACTTCAAAATACTAAGCCCTTCGGACACACTGATCACAGCTCCATTCTATCACTCCATATCTGCTAGTTGATGGTGTTAATTACATTTTCTCTGGCTGTCCTGTTTCCCAGATTATAAGGCCCCTGTAGCCCCAGAATCTGTCAGTGTGTCTTGATTCCTCATATTTGTTATAGGACTCTAAACTAAATTCATGCTTTAAAAAATTGTCCAAGAAAGCTACTCTACACGATAATCTATATATATTTTAACATTATACAAATAAAAATATACATTTTCAACACTCAGATCACTATAATTAGCCCAGATTTCACTGGATCACCTAACATTTTGAACTTTCTGCTTGTTGGCTCTAAAATAATTTCTAAAAGAAGTAACCACCATATTTTATCACATATCTAATCACTATCCAAATACATCTTAGGTTTAGGTTTAAGGTATGGATCTGTGCCATCGCTCTCATTTTAAAGCTGATAAAAATGTCTAAAATTGCCATATATTCTGGAATTTTAAGTAATGTGTATGATGCGCAAAATTAGTCTTGTAGAACAATGAATTAAGTACTTTAAGGGCTACACATCACCTCCTTTGAACTTACGTATAAACTATAACATTTGGAAGTGAATATTTTTATAACAGGGCTTTCAAGAAAATGCACATATTTGCCAGCCTAATTATTAACACATTCCTGCCCTCTGTACTTGGCATCAGAAAGATCTGCTGAGGGTCAGAATACTGTGTTATATTTAAGAGTCACATGTTAAAGTGAAAACAGTTGCAGAGCATTCAAAGGGAAAACCTCTGTAAATTCCCTTAAAACTTTACTAGAAGCATTCAAGCCAAGGAACTTCTGTATCTTACCTCAAAAAAATTAAGAATTTAAGTTTATCAACCCCCATCACCCCACAACTGGAATGAAATAGTAAGATTTGGTGAAAAGAATCCAAGCCAACTCAGGCACACAGTCTTTCTATAGATATATTGGTAATTGAACTAGGACAAAATTACTGATAATAGGGATTCCAAAATGTATAATTTTTTAAATTATTTGGTCTTTCTATAATTTTCAGGCTGATAAAATTCATCCTACTTATATTCCTTTAGAAATTATTTCATAAATTTTAGCCTCAGTCAAAAACAAAGTGAAACAACAACAACAACAACAACAAACATTCATTATAACACTATAAGAGCTTTTTTTCCTGTGACAAATCTGGATCACCCTTGCTGAATAGTCAACTCACGTTCTTCCGTTCTGTTATAACATTACACACACACCACACACACCAGATCCTTGTTTAAAAACTTCTTTGATTTAGATGGCTCGTGAGTGAAATTTTTTTATGTTATACTTTTCAGGATCTTTCAAATTTTCTAAAATAAACACATATAATATGAAAATATTTTTAATTCTTATTTTTTTTCTCCAAGCTGATTCTTCCCCAATTCTTTATTACCAGGCTTATATTCCAATTACTCATATTCACTACTATTCTTTGAACTCTCACCAAGTTTAACACATACCTGTGTATACCACCTGAATATAATTCTGAAATAAATTTCCAGCATTAGTTGACATCTCTGTAAATATTTCACTGTTTTAAACCAAAGAAGTCAAACAGCCAATGTTACTGTCAATTTTAATCTAGTCATCAAGAAAAGAACTGTACCAAATATATTATCAGTATGTTGCTTCTCTGAAGAGATGATGGTTAAAGGAAGATACACAGTTTTTCTTTACATTTTATTATCACTTTCTTCTAATTAACAAAAAGCTCAATGACTTTGATTTGGACATTTAAATATGAAATACCACTTTAAAAGAAATTAGGTTTGTGTTAATGCCAAGGGACTGACACTCCAATTTAGATCGACCAGACAGCCCAGTTCAACTTCAATGAGACATCAGGGATCTGGTTAAAAAAAAAAAAAACCCTAATGTAATAAGTTACTCAGTCATTCTTTTAAAGCAAACACACATTTTTGCAGAAGCTCATATTGAAATGTGAAGTTGGAATAATAAATACAGAAGAACATATACATGAGTATAGAAATGCCCAATTTGGATAAAAGCTGCATTCTGGAAAGAGCATTAGTGTTTGGAAAGAACCTGTTACATTACAATCACATCTAAATGGTCAAATTGAACTTTTGGTAGACTTGGTAATTAAGAGCTATGGAAGATTCTTCAGCTAATTAAAGGCATATGTGTTCCTCAGGTTTTTCAGTTCTATAACACTGCTACAGAGAAAAGAAAAGGTTTCCTTTCAAGAGGAGAACCGCTTTTTGAAGTTGCTTTTGGACACTGGGTGGGTAATTCACAGGTAGAGTCTTGGCTACTTGTACCTCTTGGACCATCAGTGAATGCTACCAAGTAGCCAATGATGATGAGAGTCTATCTGGGATGGATGGGGATTTTTGCTGCCTCATGCTGGTATTTTCAGAAATTTACAATATCTCCATTCATCCTCACTTAAAGACAGAAGGCTGTCTGGAAAAACCCGCTACTGAACCTCTCTCCCTTACTTTAGCATCTGCTCAACTGGACAACCTTAGCCACCTTTATGGCAAATTAGTGAGCTCATGGACTTGGTTGGAAGTTCCTTTTAAATCGTGTGTGGCTCTCATTACTGTTTCCCTAGCTCTCACCAAGTATTTTCCTTTTGGGGATGGTTTCTACCTTGCTCTGGACCTGTTTTGATCTTAGGAGTATTTCTTTTTATTGCTGTCCAGTTTTTTACTGGAACCCTCAGCTGTAGCAATAAGGTGACTTCCAGATTTTCTTCATTTTCTTTTCTCTCCTATTCCTTTCAAGTTTATGGTACCATTCCACAATGGTGTGCTAAGCCTTAGATTCCTGACATCTTGGGAATAAATCTTTCATTTTTCAAACTGTCTCTAAGATCTTGCTAATCTTCAGAGAGTAGTCTGTGATCCTACAATATGTGAATCACCTAGGTGCAGAATCCAGACCCCACCTCAGATCTACAAAACCAGAATCTGCATTTTAACAAGACCCCAGACGATACACATATGCAGATCACATTATGAATAGTGCTGCTCTATGATGTCACTAATATGTGGTAAATATCTTCTTAAATGCCCTTAGTGATGCAGAATCTTCACCTTATTAAGTATGTCACTTTATCTTTCGGTAGCTTTCATCATAAAAAGGACCTTCCTTACACTGAAATTAAATTTATATCTCTGTGAATTTCACTTGTAGGTCTAAGATCTACATGCTTGGGATAGACCAAAGTTTAATCTTTTGTTTACAAGACAGTCTTTCATACATGGTAAAATAAATATTATCCCCACTTATTTTTTTCTATTTCAGAGTAAGTACACTCACTTAATTGCTTTAATATTTATTTATCTAATTTCAGATTTCTTCTTCTCTGAAGACATTCCAGTTTGACTCCACCTTGAAGAGGAAACTTCCTAAGTTTTGAGAATTTCATGGTTCAGCATTCAGGGGCTAGATGATTGGTACAGCCTCAAGGTGGTAAGAATGACGGGTGGGAGTTCCTTTCCAATATTCTTACTGCTACACTATTTTCATTAAAATTCTAATCACCAGAATTATCTGACATACCATATGTTGGAAACTTCTTACCTATCTGATATAAACCTATGGGTTTACTTCCCTTAAAGGTTTTTAAAATACATTTAAACCTGGAACTATCCTAAGAAATTAACCTAATACATTTCATATTTAAAAAAAATTGTTAAGCCCGCTGCCTTGTATGGAAGTGATGAGATTTTTCCCTTGCTCTCTATAAAAGCATCACTGCTAATGGGAGTATGATTTGAGTTTTCTAAAGTTGCATCAAATAAAAGAAAACCATTAAGTGGACTCAAGGAGGAATAAGGACATAGAAGTGGAGGAGGCAAATCTTTAAAATAGACAGCTATGTTCTCACAAGGGAAAGTGCAATCACAAACTATGATGACATTTAGCCCCGTGGAAATACGAGTGTTCTCTAATGTTCCAGCACTTAGACATCAATTCATGGTGGTCTCAAGCTATGTTTTTGTTCTGGCACATTAAACAGAAAGAAGACATATGTCTAAATTTAAGACATCCTTTTAGTGCTCTGCGCACGAGAGCCAGCTGAGAAATTTGAACAATTTCAAAGCACTAGAAGAGGAATTGTAGACACATCCTTTGTTTGGGCATATATTTTTAATTATCCTGCCTTTTAATATTCTTCTCCATTTGAGGATAATCAGACAAAATGGATCCTGCTGGGCATTGTCATGCTTAATAAAAGTAAAACTGAACATCTGCAAATATGGCGACACTGTGGCGCATGCAATGAGCCAGTGACTGAGCTGCATTCTGATGTAATTATAACACCACATGTCCCTCTGATAATGCAATTCCCTGTTCGCATTAGTTCTAGCGCTCAGAGTAAACTCTTCTCGCGTTAGGTGCTAAGCAATTTCAACCAGGGCAGGCACATAGAATAATGAAGGAAAAAATGTACTAAATGCAGGATGCAGATAATGGCAAGGACAGGCAGATAAAAGGCTGTAGGCTGTCATGTTTGAGTCTACAGGCCAGAGGTCAACTCCCTGGGTTTAATTCCAGCTTCATTGGTTACTAGCTGTGTGACCTAGAGCAAGTCCTCAATGTCTGTGAAGTAGAGATAAGAATCATACTTTTCTCATAAGATTATAGTAAGACTTGAATGTATTAATCTATGTAATGATTTCTCTTTTTCCTCCCTTTGCTCTCCTTTATTATTCTGCCTTCTCTTAATTCATTTAGACAAATATTGCCTTTTTTCTTTCTTTCATCAAAAAGCCATTAGGAAGGTCCAGATGAGGTAGGTAGATCAGAGTTGTCAGGCCTCAGTGACAGCTGGAGCCAATGTGCAAAGAGGGTGACATCCAGGTGATGTCAGAAAACTGGCTACATTTAGGTGTTTGAGGGAATGAGATCTGGCTCCTCACTGTCAAGGAAGGGAGATACACATGTGGAGGGGGAAGCTAGAATGAACCCGTGATGTTGGACTGGAATTGAAGGTATCAGCGGAAACTTAGCATTTTGTAGATGGTATATAGAAATAAATATAGATATAAATGTGTGTGCCCTGGTCTGAATGTTTTTGTCCCCCAAAATTCTTGTATTGAAACCTAACCTTCAATGTGATGGTTTTAGGAGATGCAGCTTTTAGGAGGTGCCTAAGGGTCATCACGGTGGAGCTCTCATGAGTGGGATTAGTTCCCTTGTGAAAAAGACCCCACAGAGCTCCCCAGCTTCTTCTACTATATAAGGATACAATGAGAAGTCTGGGACCAAAAAGATGACTCTCATCTGACCATGACGACACCCTAATCTCAGACTTCCAGCCTCCAGAACTATGAGAAATAAACTTCTATTGTTTATAAACCTTACAAACCACCCTGTCGCTGGTATTTTGTTAGGACTAAATCAGTATGTGTGTGTGTGTGTGTACAAAGGCATGTATTCCCTAGCTTGTTACCTTAAAAGAGCCTGGAAAAGCAATATCAAAATAGCAATGAGCATGCCTAGCGTTCAGATCTTGGTTTCCAAACACCACTCTCCACCAAAAGGAAGCAGGGCTCCTTAGACATATGGCTGCTTCTAGGCCTCAGTTAGGAAATGAACAAAATGAGCGTAGAATTTCTTGTAATGCCACATAATATGAAAATACTCAAAGAACAATGAGTACTTGTAAAGAATAGAGACTCTAGCTTAGAGGGACTTAACCTAGTCAAATCTAGGGTAACTTTGGATCATCAAAATAAATCATAATGGTAGAAAATTATAAACACTGAATAAAATAAAAACCCATATATGTATATATAAGATTTCACATATATTTATATATAATTTCACATATATTTATATATATATTTAAAGAACTAAAAGAAAAAGGGTAAAAAGAAAACTATGAGAATAAATGTAAACGATTATACTCATTTTTCCCAATGAAAATCAGCCTCACAACTACAAAGTCACATTTCATACATTTCCTTTTTGGAACAAATGACTAGTCCTTATTTTTTGAGTTGGAGCCTTTTACCTATAAATCTCAACTCTTTTCTCTACTTTGTTATAACTGCAGTGGTTCCAGATGCACATGTTTCTACCAGCAAAGAAGGGAGTTATTTCCTCATAAGAGGGTCTTTTAATTAAGAAGAAAAATTTTCCAAGAAGGTAGAAGGGAGACTTTCAGATCTTGGTAGAATAAGGTTATGAAACAATTTTTTAACTAATCACTAGTAAAAGGAATGAGGTCATGATTGAATTAAATCTATGATCAATTCCCTGAGGCTATAACATAGAGATTCTCTCTTTCCTTGGGTATGGTGTGAACACCAAAACATAATCATGATTATTCCAGAAAGGGAGAGTGGAGAGCGGGGGCATGGCCACTGCATAAGCAACTCACAGTATCTAACATACTAGAGTTCGAAGAAAACACCCATCTCGCATATAATCTGGCCATTCATGAATCATCAACTTTAGTAAAACAAAAGTACTTGTACAAGCATTTTAATTTCTAATATAAAAGCCATTAATTCTAAAAATGCACATTTTTGACATTTTGACACCTCTGAAATTGAGTCTACCTTGAAGGTATTGTACAAGTGTTTAACTGGCAACTCTCTTCTTTGTGATCCATAAACTAATGGTGCATCTCATATTTGACAGTTAGATAAGATGTAGTAAACAAATAATAGTTACCTTGGTCACTGCTGCCAAACATTCTCTCACTTAATCATTATAACAGCCCTATAAAGTAAGCACTATTACTATCCCTATTTTAAAGATGAAACAACTGAGGCTTTTTAAGGCTAATTTGCCAGATTCCACAGTGAGTTAGGGCAGAATTGAGACTAGAGTCCACTGTTTGTCTGAGAACAAAGTTTGTACTTTTATCAACCCCAATCCTGGCTCTCAATGGTTATGTGCATCCATTTATGCATTTAGCATACATGTGATGTGCCTGCCAGGTGCCAAACACTGTATATGGCACTGAATGTGAAATGGTGATTAACAGACCTGTGGGGCTTAAAGTTGAATAAGGGAGACTAATAATAACAATAATTAATAATAATAATAATAATAATAAAATATACCATTAAAATTGTAATAAGTAATTTGAGACTGTGATGGATTGCTCACAAGTGTTTCACACTCTTCCTTGAGGGAGGATTTTACTTCCCAATCCCATTAATGACAGGTTTTGTCACATGAGACTTTTTTGGCCAATGAAATGTGGGAGAAAGTAACATACATTATTTGCCCAAAGAACTTTTAAGCACTAACATGTGGTTTGCCATGTGTCTTTTTCTTCTGCCACAATGACCAGCAATGTCCCAGATGGAAGCTGCTCTGTCATTCTAGGCTCCAAAGTGAAGAAACTATGAAGCACAGTTGCAGCCACCCTGCGATGTACAAGTTGCAAGAGTATGAAATAAACTTTTGAGGTTGTAAGCCACCGGGATTTTTGACATCATTAGTTGCCACAGCATATCCTAGACTACTCTGATGATTCAGTGACTTCACTTTAAATTGAAAAAATAAAAGCATAACAGTGTGAGAGGCCACATAATATATAGTGCCTAAAAAGCAGGAACTCTGCGGCCAAATTGCCTCGATTCAAATCCCATGTCTCTCATTTACTAGAAAACTGACCTTAGAAAACATACCTAACATCGTTGCCTCAGTTTCCCACAGGATAATACCACATTTAACTCATAGCATTGTCTTGAGGATTAAACACGTTAATATTTACAAACTTTTAAGGACAAGGAATGACACACAGTGAGTGCTACACAAATGTTTGTTAAACAGAATTTCTCTGTTAGGAAATAACAGAGGGCATTTACTTTGGAGAGAAGCAGTCAGGATAGGGATATCTTGTAAAGTTTTAAATATATATATATATATATATATATATATATATATATGTATATGTATATATGTGTATATATATATTTTTTTTAACTTCCACTTGATGGCAGTTTTCCCAAGACACAAAATTCCCTTGAGAATTGCTGTATATTTAAGGATGAGAGAACGACATAAGGCCATATTGAAATGTAGGCTCTGGATGGTTAGCTAGTCTACCCCAAGGGATTGCTCTCATAAAACAGTCTCTTAGAGTTCAAGGTTCAGATTAGTGCCTCCATGTAGTTACAAACTCCTACACTTCACAGACTTTTTGGACAGTTTTGAAACAGCTGACTATAAAAATGTGCTAAGTCCTGCATGCCCACAATATTTCATAATTTAACTGAGCTCTTTATTTAAAATTTAAAACTGGAATCATCGAAAAGCTAGAAATTCACTAGCTCCCTTCTCAGCTGGTTGACTGAATTGTTCATGGTTCTCTGATGGGATATAAAAAGAATATAGGGCCTTCTTCCCTTACTCTTCATCTTTCTCAGCCATCATCTGTTGTTGAAGATTTGGAATCTTTCAGAAGAAGAAAAAAATCCTTCAATTTCCTGAGTAGAGACGAGGCTTAAAATACAAACCTTCCTGATAGGAGTCATATAGCTGGAGCTAAATTTACATGAAGTTGTAAGTCACTGATAACAGGTTCAAACAGCCAGGAGTCATTGACACTGGAACTTGGAAGAAGGCACAAACCATGGAAAGGGAAGGAGGGCAAATGAGGAGCCTCAGTTGTACTTAGGGTGGGCCTTGGTTCTCAGTAGTCCTATCTTTTCAAATAACTCAAAATTCACTTCACATAGAACTTTCCTTAATACAGCAATCCTAGTTTCACTGGATCTGTGTTTGTGCTGCATGAGATCTTTCCCTAAGCTGATTCTCTTGGTTGCCTAATGCTGATCTATGGACCAGGCCCTACCTACAGAGGTTCTGACTCAGCACATCTGGAAATTTGCATTTTATCACTGTGGGATTTACTAGCATATCATGATACATACAGAGGAGAATAAACCATGTTAAGGAAACATTCTACAACAGGTACTGTCCCACAGGTCTGTACATTCTGGAAAACGAGAATTTTTGTTATTATCTTTTATCTTTTGACTATGCAGTATTATATGCTTATCATAGTGTAGAAAATCACACAGGCAATAAAAACAGTGTCTCTAATAAGCCCACCATTCAAAGATAACCATATCACTCATGAAGATTTTCCAGTCTGTTAAGTCAGTTTTATTAAAAATATATTTCACTGAGTAAATCTAGCATGGTTTATTTGACCATAGGGGACATTTAGTGATTTTTTTCCCTCCAATTTTTCTGTTACTATTTTCAATAATATCACAAGCATACTTAGAATTAAATATTGAGCATATCCATAAGGATAAATTCTCAAGGTCAATAATATGAAATTTTTTAAAGTTGGGAGACTATTGCCAAATTGGCATCTAGTGGCAATTTAAAATCTGAATTCTTTATATCAGAACTTTATAAAAACAACACAATGATTTTTTTGAGAACTGGTCTCCTACTATTGTATGAACACTACGAGGAGCCTTTGGCATGCTGAAATTGAACAGTGAGATGTCTGGCTACTCAGGATCAGCATGAAAGTCCATGACACGGTATTTGATTTTTCTGAGGGATAATGTGAACAGCACACCATGCAAAGCAGGTACGTAAGACTCAGTGCCCAGCACCTGCTCCTCAAGATGGCTTTGTAGTTTATTACCCTTTCTTCTATTCACAAAAATTCCACGGTATAACAAAATAAATGATAAAACTTGAAAATATAACTTGTGTGTGGTAAAATGGTATGTGACTCTAATATGATTCAGGGAAAAGCCAGAAGCTTGTACAGATATTTTTCTACTTGAAAATATGGGTATTCTTAAAGGTTTTGGAACAAATTCCACATAAGCGTCAGTGATGTGTTGCTCACATAATTTACTGTATAGTTACCTACTGTCTATACTTAGCAATATATAATATGTATTGAGTGCTGATATGAATATCCAATTCTATCCTTCTAAGAAAGTGTAAAGACAACCCAGATGTGACTAAAAGGAAGGTGTCTGTTCATATCTAAACTTCTCTCATTCTTTCACGGTCCCTTTCCTGTTGTTCCTTCTTGCTTTTCCTCTGTGTCCTATGCAACTCCTTTTCCACCCTGGCTGAGTTTTGTTCACGTCATTGTATTAGGGCCCTTACTACTATTTGCAGATTTTTACAGTCTATTTATAAGCAAGTTTTTCTTAAGTACAAAAGCTCTGGTAACAAAAGCTTTAATAAAGACAGACCTGTTAACTAGGGCTCCAACAATAATTTTCATTTAGTTTGCTGGGTCCTACAGCTTTGCTCTCTAGTATAAGTGTTTTGTGTGTTAAATTAGTTTTCCTTCTTTGTCACTATCTGTTTGGGATCTGAGCTGAAAACAGTATATCATTAGGCAGAAATATGACATTTCCTATTTACACGAATAAACCTTTCTTTAAAACATTATTTTATGCCCCAAATAAGCAACACAACGATTGAATATCATTTCCCATAGCCAGCTCTACTCATTGTGGAGCCCTTATTCCTTCAAATAATATCTGCACAACACTGTACTGTTATTAATTTTGTACAGTTGAGAAATATACTGACATGGAAAAAATCAACAAGAAACAGCCATTTTTTTTGACTTTTCTATATTTTTGTCTATTATCCCAAAGTTTAATACTTTCCATAGAAAGAGTTTTAATACCAGTCATCTAATTGGTAAAACAGATGCTCACAAAATTTTTACTGAAACATAGAGATTACTTCAGTCAGCTATAATTACTAGTGATTACTAGGTATCTGTTGTCCTATTACAGAGAGAGTGAATTTATTAATGACTGACCAACAGTGACTTCGAGGGTAGAATTTTTCGGCTAAGGCTCATGTTTTCAAGTTTTATTGGTTTTCAACTTCCTCACAAAGAAACAGGTTTAATATGGACAAAGCATTTTCATATAGAGATCAATTCCACTCTATTGCTTTAGTCTTTACCATCCTTTCACCAATGTCCATGGTCAACCATGCCAGGTGCCAGGGAGTGCAGACAACTCAGACAAGAACCATCAATGTGCATATTATTACAATGTCTCACAGAAAATACAGTAATTCCTTTCTGGAAAGATAACATAAAACTTATTTCAGACTCAGTACTTATGGCTTACTATTCATTTTCAGGGCATAGTTATTTTAAAAATGTATTTATTAATTTTAAATGAAAACCTTACCAGTATCTTCTCCCTCTATTCCCCTTTCTTTGTTCTTTCTCCTTCCCTATCATCTATACTCCCACACTGATTTTTTAAGTTTAATTGAATCAGAACATTTGCATTTGGTATTAAGGTGCAAAAATCAAGGATGCCCCATTGCTTAGCCATGTAAGGAAAATCCGTTTATCCAAGTACTGTGTTTAACCAGCTCTTAAAGGGATTTTATTTGTTTGGTAGGAACCAAAGCTGGTGAATGAATCATGAGGGTCAATTTGGGGCACTGCAGTATCAAAAAGTATAGACATGCTCCTTCTTGCTTTTTAACTCTTCCAACTGGAAATAAGAAAATCAGTTTTGGCTGCAAATACTGAGTCAGGAAACATTTCCATTTGATCTAAAATTGTATTAAGAGATGAGGCCCAAGTAATATTCCCTTTCCCCATAACGTGTCTTACACACATTTTACATTCTTAACCTGAGCAAGATGTGAAAAAACAAGCCTCACCATTCATTCGCACTCTAAATTATCCATGGACTTCAAAGAAGGCTGGGAAAACTATAAGCAAAGAGGATATTGTGCGTTTTCCAACCATACAATGGTAAATCAGAAAAGACATCCTGTGGGGTTCTTACAGGACTTATTAACTAAATAGTGTTTATCTTCCCTTCCTGGCTAACCTGCTCAGGGCAAGTAATGAGCTCAGAGGAAATAAAGCAAATACTGAGCCCTTTCCAATGCTTCCAACTGCTCTGCCACACACTAGTTCTTTGAATATTTTTCTAATTTTGTATTTGCTTGACCTAAGCGCTCCAACTAAACTGAGGAAGGGCTTCCAGGAGATGGCTTCGGTCAAGCAAAGGTTTCTTTGTTTCTCATGTTCTCAGAGACATATGTCAGTCAAGCCATTGCCTCAATTAAACATGTAGCATTTAAGTTAGAAGAACCTTCTTCTCACAATTTTCAGTCTCTTGTTGGCCAGAAAAGGTAGATATTAAGGGAAAAGTATTTACTGTTAGCCCTATCTGTGGCCTTAAATTAGTTCCACACTGTTTATGATCTCTACCTTCTCTTCCACGGCCACTCAGGGAAGGAATGCTGTTATTCTAATTCTAAGGATAGTGGAGAGGCCAAAAGGATGTTTCACTTACCACCACTAGCTGAGCCATTTTATATCAGGCTGGGAGGATCAAGTGCATTACTGCTTACTGAGAATCACATCATAATTTTTCATTACAAGGAACGCTTTTAATTTCTGGTAAAAATAATACCAACTTTTTCATAAAAACCTTAATACTTCTATTTATTGTGGAGAATCACAATGCATAATATGAAACTTCTATGACCCTCAGTGATGGATTAAGGAAGAAAAGGATGAGAAAGGATGGTTGAGGATTAAGGGACAACAAATGACAAAGAGCATGAGTTGCCAATTTTCCCAAGAAAAGGCAATATGTAAATGGAAGAAGTCAGGAAGTCACCTATCATCTTCTATGTCCTCCTGATTTTCCCAAGATATTTTCACTCCAATTAAAAAATGCAATGAAGAAATAAAACCATATTCCCTTGAGGGCATTGTATTCAAAGTCACTACCCAGCTGTGGTAAACTACTCCTAACAGACTGATTCGATCTCCAGAATCAAAGTTTATTTTGATGGATTACTTTCAGGAAGAGAAAGAGCCTCACTTTGAGAAAGCTCCTATGTTGTTTATAGTTGTTAAGGTCATTTATTTCAAATACTATTCATGTTTATAATTCACTGTCTTCCTTGCTAGAATTTACATAGCATTTTTGAGATAAAATACATTAAAGCCATTTTTAATATTGTGGCACACTAGGAATTATGCATATTTAAAAGTTCTTCTCAAATGATATTATAAACATAGCCAAATTATTACCAGTTTCTTCATGAAGCAATAAAGTCTGAATATTAAGAAAAAAAAGACTTCTATTTTCTTATACAACATTAAGCATGAAAAGATATGCTTAATTAACTGTTTCATACATAGGTCTCCCCAGCTTGGATCTAGCCCCAGAAAAGCAGAAAAAAACTATATAGGAAACTTTAAACATTAAGATACTTTACAGTAAATAAGAAAGAGTATATAATGTCAACAGTGGCTTTCTCTAAGGGGTAAAATGATGGATTTTTAAAATAATTCTCTTTATTTTTCATACTTTCTACAGTAGCATTTACCATATCTACCATGTAAAATAATGAATTTTTAAATAGAAAAGTTTCCTTTCTGCCTTAATTCAGATTTGGAGGTAAAAGGAACAAAAATAAAAGCTATAATAATAATTATAATCAAAACATTACAACCTTAACAATTTAGATGCATATAGTTATATATTAAGAGCCTAAAAATGACAGTTTCCTATATTACTAATCTAAAGAGTGATGAAACTAAGGCTCACACACTTAAATAACTTGCTCAAGGTCACAAAGTGAATAAACGGCTGAATCTGAACTGGAATACAAATTGTCAACTCTTACACTCTTACAAGCACACTCTCTCCCTCATTTCATCAAGGGTCACTCTAGAGGATGTCATCATACCTTTATGTCAACCCTGGAATTGCTTATTCACACAAGCTGTTGCTAATAATAATATGAATATTCATATAGGCTGCCAAGCTCTGCCCTATGTACTTTATAAATATTAATTCATATAATCCTCACAGCAACCCTATGGGATGGATACCATTCTTATGATTCTATTTTACAAATAGCGAAACAGGTTATAAAACTTGGGCCAAGATCATACAGCTAGTGGTAAAATTGGGACACAGGCTAACTGACTTCAGAGTCTGTGTGCCTAACCACCCCGTTAAGTGGTGCAGCAACTTCCCTTTATCAGTTCTGTTAATAAAGGAGGATAGATCTTCTTTGGTGCTAGGTAAGCCTCAAAGCAAATTATAGAAAAGAATCAAGAGGAGTGAGGGGAGCATCATTATTTTTCCAAGGAGTTGCTTTGCCTGTATACTTCCTGATCATTAGGGTCCAACTTGGACAAACTCATTTTCACACTGTGCCTCAGTCAATGCTTGGTCCATTTTACGGAGAAGGAAACTAAGACCCGTAGGAAACACTAACGGTGGAGGAAAGAGTAAAGTACTCAGCAGACTTTAGTCCAAAGACAATTTCATTGAACTCTTCCATTTGTTTGCTGGTTAAACTGTGTCTATTACGTTTCAGGGAGCAAAAACAGAATGTGCCACTTGTACCGTGGTGAAACTTTCCATTTCAAGGAAGTTGATTCCAGCAGGAGTAAGGCTTCCTGGAAACAAAGGGCTTGTTATGGGGTTACTATAAAATAAAGATTAAAAAAAAACGTAATTCGGAATATGACTTCTTCATTGTACACATGCATTACATCTGGGCTGCTCCACCATGTAGGCCACTGACGGAGGCTGTGTTCAGATGTGAAGAATAGGAGAGAGCTATTCTAGGCATAAGAAGAAGAAGGCAGGCAGAAATAGATTTTTTTAATTGTACTAAAATACACATAACATAAATTTAACATTCTAACCTTTTCTAAGTGTCTAGTTCAGTGGCATTAAGTGTATTCGCATAGTTGTAACCATCACTCAACCTCCAAAACTTCTTTCATTTTCCCAAGCTAAAACTCCATACCCATCAAGCTGCCCACTTCTCTACTTTTGCAGCCCCTGGCAACCACCACTTTAATTTCTGTCTCTATGAATTTGACTACTCTGGGTACCACCTAAAAGCAAAATCATACAATATTTGTCTTTTTGCTGACTAGTTTATTTCACTTAACTTAATGTCTTCATGTTTCTCCATGTTGTAGCATGTATTAGAATAGCCTCCCTTTTAAGGCTGCATAATATTCCATTGTGTGTATATATCACATTTTATTTATCCATTCATCCATTTATGGACATTTGGATTGCTTCTACTTTTCGTCTATTGTGAATCATGTTGCCTTGAATGTGGGTATACAAACACCCGTTCAAGTCTCCGCTTTCGTTTCTTTTGGGCATATACCCAGAAGTGAAATTGCTAGATCATATGGTAATTCAACTTTAAATTTCTTTAAACAAACACCATACTGTTTTCCAGAGTGGCCACACCGATTTATAAGAAATAGATTTTAAGGCCAATTATTGAGTTCAGTTTCTCTACCTTCCTCCACTTCCTCAAAAAGACCAAGTTCATAACCACATGATTGCCAACTATACCATTTACCTCCTAAATCCACCCCAGTTTACAGCCTCTCTATGTCCCCTTACCTTAATAAGCCACAATTTCATAGACATTGCAGAACTTGTAGAACCACAGAACCTGGACCACAGCCATCCTCTGCCAAAACTGCACCCTTAATATTTCATGACAGAATCACCCCAGGAGCCATGCTTGTGCTGTTTAATCAGGAAACAAGACTAGCCTCAGAGACCTGCCAAGTTATTATATTTAGACTGCACTGATTACTATTGCAACACCCTGCTTATATTCTGCTGTTTCATAGCAGAGCCGAAATATTATACACAGAAATCACAGTGTGCAGTTGTGTTACAAAATCTTGTTAATGAATTTCATGAGCGTTTTCCTAGATGGATCCATGTCTCACTTACCTTTGACTCTACCATAGTGTCTAACATGGTTACTTGTAAAATGTATAAATTGATAACAAACTTAGATGTTTTACAAACCTGAATGATTCACATTACCACTCTCAATGACTTTTGCCATGTCCAAATAAATCAACTCACTCTTTTTACTTATTTTAGTATCTTTAGTAAGAAAATTTTTATCACCAGTACAAATGGAAAAGCTATCTTTGGCTATAAGTAAAACAAATGCACTTATAAAAAAAGTCATCCTAAAATTATTTTACATACCGCCAGTAGAAATCCTGGACTAGCTGCCTTGATATATGAACATGAATGCATTCATCTCCTTCAAAATAGTATATAAATATTTCAAGAAGAAAATCTAACAAATAAGGGCTGCATCAGGATAAAGAATTTGGTGCTAAAATGTTAGCAGTGATTTGGGGGGGAATGCAATTATGGATAATTTCTTTTTTATGGTTTTAAAATGGAAATAAATGTCTATATGTATACATATATATGAGTGTGCATGTGTGTGTAATATTTTGTTGACAGAGACAACGGGTGAATGAAAAAAAGGAAAAGACGGTGACCTCTAATAGCCAAGTCCATCATACTGATGTTGGCTATCAGTGGGGTGATGGTTGTTGTAGCCAGATCATTCTCACGTCCAGCAGTAGGGTGCATCAGAGGAATGATTTTAAAAGAAAGCAGATATAAAGGATTATGGGAGGGAGAGTAAATATGTGAGTCAAAGCAATGACAGCCAGCCCAACACAGGCATCTTCTGAAATGCTTCCCTCCATATTTAATCGATGAAATGTACTGCTGGACTGTTGGAGGATCCACAAATATGCAGGGTAATATATGAGGGCATAATATATGATACAAGTATTATACATCGCTGCTCTTGCCCCATAGTTTTAAAAATCTAAATGAGACAGCCATGAAAAAGTGTATTATAAATTAAAGTGATGCAAAGGCTGAATAGAGATACATGTAATATTCTGTTGTTACAGAAAGGAGGAAGCAGGATTAAGGATGGGAAAGCAACCGACCGAGGAAGATATTTAGGATGAAGTAATGCTGAAGGCTATTGATGACCGGAGTAAAATGGATGAAGTTTCTCTTGTCTCCACCAGATAAACACTCCCTTCTCCAGGACCAAAGAGAGGAAGAGACCATCTTGAACCTAGAGTACCCCATTTCCCTAGTTAGAACCTGGAGAATGCTGGAAGGGTGCACACATGAACAGGCTGCTGAGGAAGGGGAAGTGGACTCAGGGGAAGTCATAGCCCTGAAATTTCACATGATGCTAGCAAGTTAAATGAGGGAGCTTGTGCCAACTGCTCACACTCCTGAGGCCTGGCCTGAACTGCCTCACTCCCTGACGTCCTTCTCCAGCTGGGCTATTTCCTGGGCTGCTGCAGACTCATCCCTTCACACCCCCTTCACAGCTGTGGTTTGGCATCTCTGCTGCAAAAGCCCCAATGGCCAAAGTGCCCTCTGGGCTTGTCTCCTGAGAGCAGAGGCCTGCCTATTTCCACTACTGAATTTACCCACAGAGACAGGCGGAGGAAGCTTTTTTTAGATGGCTGAAGCAAATTGGCCTGCATGAATTACACTGGAGCCGTGTGGTAGTAATCAAATTTGGTGTCTGGGACACCCAAGAGGCACATGCATAGGCTTTAAGTAGCTTAGAACTTTTCCTGCTGCATCATTGAAGCTGCTGGCTTAAGAAATGGAAGAATTTGAGGGATGAATGAAAGCTCCTCCTCATACATGATGTTTGGCTGTGGCCAAAGGGAGTAGTCAAAACAGTTGGTTTTTTTCCAGAGCCAAGAAAGTGACTAGGATTTTCTATATCCTGATGGTGATAAAACAGGGGTCTATAAACTCTGGCTTGCAAGCCAAACCCAGCTTACCCTCTATTTTCATATAGCCTACAAGCTCAGAATGGCTTTTCCATGTTTAAACAGCTGAAAAAAAAAATCGAAAGCATACTTTACAACACATGAAAATGATATAAAATTCAATGCCTATGACAAAGTTTAATTGGAACACAACCACGCCCATTCACCTACATATTATCTCAGGTTGGTTTCAAGTTTCAAATGTAGAGCAGATACTTTATGGCCGGCAAAGGCTAAACTATTGACTATCTATCTGGCCTTTTACAGACAGTTTTTCAACCCCTGTACTAAAGCAGTGGCCAGTGTGACCAAGGGCAAGGGCAAGGCAGAATAGTAGTGGGTGGGAAATTTTTTAAATGGGGTTGATTTTTTTTTTCAATCTGAGCTGCATTTTTAAATGTTCCAGCATACTTGGTTGTACATTGCACTACACTAAGGAAGAGCTGTATCTGGAGCTCAGCTTTAAACCTTAAAATAATGCTTAGATTTCCTGTTTGCTTTTGTGATACTCCCACTCCCTGCCCCCATGCACATAACGGTGTGCATGCAAACACACACATGCACACAAACACAAGGGAAAAAACAATGGGCAGATCACGCATGTATCTTGTAAGAGCTCAGCAACATGCTTGTGCTCACAGAGGCTCAGTGGCAGGAAGTACAAGAGCAGTGAAATGTAGACCCCCCACGATGGACCCCAAAGAAGGATTAACTGAAACAGTTTTATGGAAATGTATTCAGCATGCACAGATGACAACGTGCCAGCAAGCCATTTCAGCACAGCATTCTAATTATAGACACCACTCTCAAAGTTTAGCCAAGCTATAAGTTTAGCCAAGCTATACAGTATCATCCCTTTTACAGGGTGTGGTTTAAATTGACCACTTAAAGACTGGAGAGGTCACTTTTGGTTAACTAGTACAACTTGGTGTCTCAAGGAAACACTGTACCTCACTCTACAGTATCAAGACTTTATTTTTGCTCTTAGAGTTCTAAGATTCCTCCAAGCCAGAGAGCTAGAATGAGAAGTTAAAGATGAATATTGTGTTAATCAAGAAAAAGCCTTATGTTCTGATACAAAGAAGTTACATAAGGAAACCTAGTTTCTGAAGAAAGCAAGCTGAGGTAGAGGTGTGTTGATGAGCTGGAGTGTGGCAGCAATGTACATGGGAGTTGTAGGTGGAGGAAGAGTAGGAAAGGAAATTTTCAACCCATTAGACATGCTGGTATACTGAGGGTAACTACTTTTGTGGGCACAAACCCAGCCAACTGATGTAGTGAAAGGTCTGAAGGCAGCGAGTACAAACTGTTTAGCCATGACAGTCACCATCCACATTATCTGGTTCTTCCATTTAGTAGAGGTAATATGGTGTCTTAGAAACAGCATTAAGCTACTAAACTACATCAAACGCCATGCCTGAGGTATGTCATCAAAGGAAGCTATCATAGAAACCATCATTAAAAAAACAACAAGAACAAAAACAAGTTGTGTTGACCTAGACATACTTCTTGGTAACAGAAAGGAGAGGGTGATTTGGCAGTGAGCTACAGAGAACCAAAATCAAGGAGCACTAAGGCTTGGGAAAGGGGCTTGAGAAAGCCCCAGAGCTCACACACTCCCTAGTTTGTGAGAAATCTGTTGCTCTGTGTAGATTTGGAATAAGGAATAAGAATACAAACTCTATTTTTCTCTGTGAGCATTGCAAGCTCTTACACTGCCAGGAGATGGAAACTTGATCTCAGTCAATCTCTGCCCACTCACTAGGTCTTAGGAGAGCTAGATTTACATAGTACCAAAGGATTGTGAGGAGAGTAAGTTTCCTGTCCTATTTCTAAAGAAAGGCCTATTCAAGTCCACCAGCTCCCTTGTCGATTTCAGCACCACTCTTGTTGACACTGGGGTTTTCTGCTAATTCTCTTGCATTCCGAGGCTGTGGGTACTTTGCTAAGGCTGCCTCTAGGACCATTCGTAAATCCTCACTGCCCTTGGGTGCAATGGAATCGTTCTACTTTTAACCCAAGACCAGATGCAAGGAACTCTGTGGGGCTGCTCAGGCCCTCCTTCCTAGAAGCAATATACAGTCATCTCTAGGCTTTCACAGGAGAAAGGACATAGCTTTTTTCTGCTCTAAGGTCTCCAAAAATTTTCTGTTGTGCCCTCCTCTAAGTCTTGAACTGTAAGACAGAGGCAGAGTGCAGAGTGGAGGGACCTTTCTTTCCTCTCTAACAGTTGTCTTTCTGAAGCTCAAGTTATAGAGAGGTCAGGGGCACAAAGGATACAATCCTCTGGTGTTCTTCCCAGCCTTTTGCCTTATGGCCACAGCTAGGCTTTTAGATTCAAAGTGAGAGTTTGATCACTGTCATCTAAATTATTCTGTAAGTTCAAATAAACTAGCTGCTACCTTGATTGAGGGATGAGAGGATTACTATTATAAAATATTTTCCCACTATTGATTTATGATCTTTGGATAAATTTAGTGACACTTCATTATCAAATGTCCAAGGTTTTATTACTTATTACATGATTAACATTTTAGAAAATTAGTCTTTAAAGATGAAAGATACAGTAGGTAGTACTTTCTTAGACCAAAATGTTTTAGTGACCCTCTTATATAATTCTCAAATATGTACCATTAATTCCCTGTGCCTCTTCTGGTAATCATCATAAAGACTGGATCAATAATATAGTTTATTTTTTATTTCTTTTTTTTTTACTTATTATTTTTTATGTGGGGGGTAGGTAATTGGGTCTTTTATTTATTTACTTAATTTTAGTGGAGGCCCTGGGGATTGAACCCAGGACCTCATGCTTGCTGGGCATGTGCTCTTCCACTGAGCTATCCTTTCCCCCTAAAATGGTTTATTTTATTGGAAAACGGACATTGGGTAGAAATGTTGACAATGGAAATCGATATTGCCTCAATACGTTAGAAACAATGCATTTTCTTCGTTTTAAGGCAACTTTATTTTCCTTAGGAATCCCAGGTGCCTTTGAACAACTACATTATGCCATTTTTTTTTAAAGGTAAATCAACATAGAAGATAAAGGAGAAACAATTATTTCCGACGGAAACTCGCGCTTTTCCTTGATCTGAAAATTAATGGGAGTTGTTAAATCTCACAGCGCATAATCCAGCTATTTTTCTTTAGTTTAATAATGAACAAATAAAAATATGAAAAATGCAATTATTTTCCTCTTTAATTTAAAGCTGCTTGGTTCTGAGCCTCTTACTTGGCACTGAAACTGTTTCTATTGGGAGTGAGTAGGACAGAGACTTTTAAAGGGAAAAGCACAGGAACAAACTTTGCCTTCATTATTAAAAATCTGAATATTCTTCAGATTCAACAAAGCACTACAGTTTGAAGAAGTATGTCATTAACAAGTTCAGGGATGAAGGTCTGAGTTCTGGCCTTCCATCTGAAGAAACAAATATATTTTCAGATTTCAATCCATAAAGATATTCAAGGAATATACAGTTAAATACTCCTTTTTATAGATGTATCCTTGCCATAATTCAAGTTGACCCTCTACTTGCTGAAGTACAGTTTTTTTGCAGATTTTAGTCATCCATTTGAGTCAAAAGAAAATCAGTCCAGCACCTCAGCTCTTGGAAGTATTTTTTTTTCATAGATTCAGAGCTTAAACAGATATGTTTTCTGAATTATCATTATAAGTTCATATAATTAATTATAATAAGAGATAAATATGCCTCTTATTTGCATAGCTTTCTTTCCAAGCCCTCACACCTTGCTGTGTGTTACTTTATTTCTCTTAACCACATCCTTACAAGGTAGAAAAGGAAAAGCATTGTGCCTTTATCCAAAGATGGTATGTTACAGTTCATAAAGCACTTACACATATATTGTTTCATTTTGGTTCTGACCCTGACAGTACCCTGTGATATATGTAAGTCAGTCAGGTGTAATTTTCTTCAATTTATATATGGGAAGACTAGACAGAATTCAGAAAGGTGAAGTGTCTGCCTGTGTTTTGCATCTAAGAAATGGAGGAACCAGCTTTGCTAGGCCTGTCAGTAACTCTGCACTGTGGAGACACAGAACGATCAGGTGAATAATTCTATATCAAGTGAGAGAAATACTCCAATGGTTTTTATATTTTACTTTATAGCTTTACTTTTTATTTTTCTTGTGTTACATTTTTTCAATGTCATCATTGTGTCAAATACACTGTGAAGTACCTCCCAGACTGCACGTATGAGAAACAGCCCTATTTGTTCCTTTCTCCACAGAACTCCAGGGTGTTTGTTGGATTTGGGGATTATTTTCCTCTTTGGTTTTACATTTTGAGAGACTTGCTCCAACTCTCAAAGGATGCTGTTAAACACAGAATAAATATTGAATTGTCTCTCTATCCTCACGGTCTTCGTGGCAGCAAATAAATGTTTCTGTGAAGGAGTTTGCTCCCTGAAGACCCACAAGTGGTGGTTAAAAAGTGTCCACAAATTAAAGGCAATGAAAGATCACTAACCACAAGTAATAGATGTTAGGGGGAAAAAAAAGGAAAATACATAAAATAGCTTTATATGCATCTATATTCTAGACTCTAACCAGGTGACTACCATGTAAATGTTTTCCCAATTATGAGCACTTTTATATATACAAAGATGCTTTCATAACAGCTGTGTAGGACAAATATTATTCATAATTACATGATTTCTTTTAACTTCAAACAGTAGAACAGTGTCAGTCTAAGAGAAAACACTTTAAAATTTTAATCTCTAATTTCTGAATCAGTAGTCATCTGAAAGACTATTCTGATTTTAATAAAAGGAAAAGAAAATATGAAACAAAAACATTGATTCAACATTGGAAACCATTTCTTACTGAGGTAGGAGATATGAATGTAAGATTTCTAATAATTTGCATTTCTTCTCATTTGAAAGTCACCAAGAACTTAATAGTCACCGACTCTACATCCAGTTATCTTTTGAGAAGGTCAAAAGTAACATGGCGAAACGAACGTCGGTTTTGTTTCGAACGCCTGGTTATTCTCAGAATAGCTAGAGAAAGACAGAAACCAAATATTTGCCTATTTTCCCCACTAAGAATGTTTCCTCTCTCTTTTCTACCTAATAAAAACTAAGTATGTCTTTCAAGGCTCATTTCAAAGCCCTTCAAGAACGGCTGTTTCCTTCCCCTGAAATCTGCTCCTTTGTTCAGTCCTGTTGATTCTGTGTCTTCATTTTCTCAAATCCATCTATTTCTCTGTCTCTACTGGCAATGTTCTAGCCTGAGTCTATTACTCTTTGCTGGAACTGCAGCCATAGCATCCTAACTTCTCCTTGCCTTCAATCTGTTTCTCCACCAATCCTATTTGCAAACATCTATAGCTTAATGTTCTTAAAGAACCACTTAGAATATGTCATTTTTCTGTTCAGAATTTTTCCATTGGCTGCTCATTGCCTACCAAATAAAGTGCTAATTATTTAATCTTGTATATTACAGTCTTCTAAGAGTCATTATAACTTGCCTTTTCCTCACCAGCAACCTCTCACGCATGCTATGCTCAAACAGAACAGAGCAACTTCTAATGTCAGTACAGGCTGTGATCACCAGCCCTCCTCAGTTCCCCCAAATTCTCATATTCAAATGTTGTCTAATTTTCAGAGCTGCGTGTGACTATTAGCCTTTTCTGAACCCCCATTTCTACATGTGCTCTAGGATACACACATTTTTTACCTCCATACTTTTCTTGGTGCAAGAGAATTATTATATTCTTGGCGGGGGGTCAAACTTCTTGAGGTTTAATTCCAGGCTATTTATGTGACCCTGAGGAAGGATTAATCCTTGGTGTGCCAGTATTAGGGGGAAAGGGAAGACTAATACTACCAACATCACAGACTGTTGTGAAGATTGTGAATTAATATGAGTAAGTTTCCCTAGTAAGTGCTCAATGTAAATGTAAGCTATTATTGCGTACATCTCTCTGCTAATACAGTAGGACCTTGGGATAGGACTTCCAGCCACTTATCATTGTGTCTCACCAGTGTCAGCACGCTCCAATGTTCAACACATCTATGTTGAAAAAATACTAAGGGAAAAGTTCCATTCTGTGTCTTCCAGTGTCAACAGCATCAGAATTCTGTAAAAGACCATTGTTTACTGATGATCTCAGCAGCCTTCTCCTCTCCTCTTATGACGTAGTTGGGAATGATGAATGGGGCGTGAAGTATGCAACTCCACATCCCCCATAAGAATACTTCCCATTCTTTCTGAAGGTGAGAGGGGTCGTCCTTGCTCATTCTGTTTCTCCAAAGAGTTAGAAACATTGGTAGCCAGGAGACAAAGGAGAAGGGTCCTGGGCAGTAGATTCAGGGAAATCTCATCCTACAGTTTTGTTTACATGTCTCTGAAAAATATTCTTTGTGTGATATACATTTCTGAGCAGGAGAAATTAGGAATGGCAGACTGTGTATATGTCTAACTGGGGCACAACATTTTCAGGAACCTCTTTGTCTATCACTTTACTATGTGACTTTTAAGCAAATAGGATGCTAACTCTGGGTTGTGCACAGAAATGCATTAAAAAGGATTGCCTACAGAATCAGAAAGTCAACATTCAGAAGCATATGGTATTTATTTAGGGATTCTTAGACTCTGATGTGTAACATTAATCCAGGCACAGACAGAATGAAAAGTAAGATTTCTCCAAATGGCACTCATGTCTAAACACCAGTTTTATAAATACTGAATTACTCATCAACCTGGAATATGTGTATTTTTTCAAGAGTAGCTATGTTTAGCATCTAAAGTTTCTTAAGAAGGGACATTTATGATGGATACATTTGGTCAAATCTGTAATTCCACACACATGTGCATTAAGCTAGAAAGACTTCATATTTTTACTAAAATACTAAAGTTGTTTTTTCACATCGATAATTTGTGTGTTCCTATGTGAAAGAGTTTCCTTAGCTTGGCCTTCATCCTCTATCATTAGCAATCATAAAAATAATAACAGAAAAATAGCTACCATTTGCCGAGTGTGCACTACCTGATCAGTATACAATGCTCAAAATAAGCCTGCAAGGTAGGTATTATTATTTCTGTGTTAGAGGCGAGGAAATGGAGGCTCAGAGTAGCTCAATGGTTTGCCAAAGTCATGTCACTAGTCAGTAGCAGAGCCAAGACTCAAATTCACATGTCTCATTAACAAAGCCCCTTCACTAGTGCTAGTTCATAAGTTTGGATTTACAAAGTTTTTAAGTTTGGCTTATAAAGTTCATTGTATTTATAAAGGTTTAAAGTTTTGTTCTCTATGCGCTTTAGTCCAAGTTTTGATCCCCCTGCACATGCTCAGGACTGTGACCTGCCTCTGGCCAACTACCCTGCATGGAAATGTTTACTAGCCGTGCTCTCAGCAATCCTCCCATCCTGGGGGCCTGGATATAAATCCACCTAAGCACTTGTTTCCTAATTCTTACTCCTGTCTCACTTTCTTCAGTAACATCCTATCTTCAGAACGATTGGTCTAGGGATGGACACTCCAATCTCAGTCAAAAACATGAGAGGAGACATTTTCTGGAAGGGTTTCCTAGACTTTCCCAGCTTTCCTAATGGGGAAGTGCCTTCTCTTTATCTGTTCCAAGATCCCTCTTATGTGTCATAGCTCATAAAAAATAGTTTAAAAGTCTCTGTATAAGGAGGAGCACAGTCAGAACTGAGGACATACAATTCCTCAGTTATAAAAGCAACAGTTGTACACCCATGTTCACAGCAGTATCATTTGTAACAGCCAAGGGGTGGAAGCAACCCAAGTGTCCACTGATGGATGAATGGTTAAACAAAATGTGGTCTGCACATCAATGGAATATCATTCAGCCTTTAAAGGAAGGAAAATCTAACATATGCTACATCACAGATAAATGTTGAGGACATTATGATAATGAAATAAGTCAGTCACAAAAAGACAAATACTGTCTTATTCCACTTGCATAAGGTATCTAGAATAGTCAAATTCATAGAAACAGAAAATAGAATGGTGGTTGCAAGGGGCTTGGGGGAGGAGAATATGAGGAGCAGTGTTACTGTTTAAAGGGTAAAGAGTTTCAGTTTTACAAGATGAAAAAGTTGGTTGCATAACAATGTGAATATACTTAACACTACTGAACTTTACACTTAAGAGATGGTTAAGATGGTAAATTTTATATGTGTGTTTTACCACATTTAAAAAGAAAACAATGGTAAATTTGTGAGGTAAGTGATCTAAATTTCTAAGATTTCAGCATGTGAGGAAAAAAGACATTTGGAGAATGTAGAATAACAGAAAAGAATGGTACAAACAGCTAATCCCCAAGCCCTTAATGATCCCCCACCTTATCCTGGAACCAATTCTTAAGTCTCTGGTTTGAGGGACAAGCAAGAAGAAATGTGTATCTAAACATTTAGGATTTTATGTCATTTATTGACATGAATTATTTGGGTAATTGCAGTATCCTTCACACTATTTTAAAGAACTTAAAAATCAGTCACAATGATGACTTTCTCTCCTTTAAATTTCATTTAAACAAGCAGAATGATTTCCTTTGAATTAATACTAAATTAAGTCCTTTAATTGAACGTATTCAGCCATTGGTACTTTGTTGCATTTATTTCACTTTTTATTGACAAGATATTTTCATAGTATGATTAAATTTCTTTCCCATTTTGTGGTATAAACTGCCAGTCTCTTGTGTATACAACAAAGGAAAAGCATACTGCATTGGAACAGGAATGCAATCAAAAGACCAGGCATGGATTTGAGTCTTACTCTCCTTCTGGGTAACCCTAGAAAATAACCTAAAATCTCTAGACCCCAGCTTATCTTTCATCAATATGAAGGAATTAGAGGAATTAGTCTAAAGTAGAGGTTGGCAAACTTTTTCTATTAGGACCAAATATTAAATATGTTAGGCTTTTAGGCATTGCGGGTCAAAAGGTAAAATCAGGGTAACAAGGGAGAAAAACAGTATCCACAAATGTTTTTACTGATGAGACAGATATACATAGATATACAGGTATCTGTATCTGTATATCTATACACACACACACACACACACACACACACACACATACATATATGGAGAGAGAGAGAGACAGGTTTACTAACAGGAAGAATAGAAATCCTTTTTTGGAGGAAACATTTTGCTTAATTGGTGTTCAAAGTTAGTTTTCTTTATTAATTCAATTGCAAATATTTGTTAAAGAAAAACATTTTTAGCTCATAGGTTCTATAAAAACCAGCATCAGGCCATCAGACCCAATTTGCTCCATTGGCTGTTGCTTGCCCACTCCTGTTCTAGGATCTATATAATTCCCAAGGTTTTTTCCCACCATGAATGTCAGGCTTCTGGAATGTTCCTTCTCAACCTCTTTTGCTAAATTTAACTCCTCTGCTCAATTTCTAAATGTTGGTGTGTCCCAGGGTCCTCACTTCCCTTCTAACTAGATTTTTTGTGTGTGTGCATGAGCTTATGTAGTCTAGTCGTTTTTTTTTAAAAAACACCTATATGAGATGAATTCCAAATTTTTATCTTTATTGTTAACCTCTCCGCTATAGGATATATTTATAAAACCAACTTCCTCCTTGATGTCTAAGAGGTGTCTCACATAAAACAGTTTCTAAAATTGTCCCCCACTCCTTCAGTAAAGGACATTTATTTATCCACGTATCAAGCAAAAATATCTAGGTGCCATCCTAGCTCATTCTTTTTACCCTTCCCTGGACCACCTGAGCCATCAGCATTTGTTTGAATACCTTTTGTGTAAGGAGAAAAGCAATCCAAGTGGAGAATCTATATAGCTGCATTCAAGACAGAAATAATCATAAGTATTCTGGTTATAAAAATAATTGTAAGTATCAAGTCCTCACTGGCAAAACCCATTAACAATTCTCAGGAAATAAAAATAGAATCTGGGTAATAAAGTAAAGTCTAACCTTTTTTTCCTTTCACTTTGTGCTTAGTCATGTCTCATTTGCTCGTAGGGTCCTGCGTACAGAGGCCTGGGCCCTGGCACTTCAGACCGAAGTTTCGGGCGCCAAACGCTGCGGCTGCGCAGGATGCGGCAGCTGGTGGGGGGGGGGTTGGGGCGGGGGGCGGCCAGAAGCCCGCGCATGACAACTCCATTCAAGATGGCGGCGGGGTGGCGGCGGCGGCGGGCCGCGTGCAGAAGCGCTGCGCCCCGCGCTGTGACCTGAAGCGGAGAGCCCACAGCTGTGACTGAGCCTCAGTAATGGCCTATCCGGGAGCGCGTGTGCTCTAGAGCATGAGCTCGGAGCACCTACCGCTCCATTCTCTGATCAAAGAATAACACTCTCTTCTGAACCGAACTCGGTGTGTTCTGCGGGCTGGAAGGACGTCAGGTAGGAGGACCCTTGTGGAGGCCTGAGGGCCGTTAACAATATCAGCCTCTCAGACAAATCTTGGACACATTCACCGCTATTACCTCAGCCCAAGGCACCGTCGTCGCTTACCTGAAATACTGCTTCTGCTTTGTAATGGTGTTGCTTATTCCATTTTCAGCTCCAACTCCGCCCCTCCTGTCTATTCTTTGCAGATTAGGCAAAATGGTCATCTTGAAACACAAGTCATGTTTTGTCATTTCTTGCTTAAGATTTTTTTATTTCTTTCTGCCATTAATCTGACATACGACATCTGCTTACTATGTTCCGGGCACTAGTCTCCTTGCTGAGGACATGGCAGGGAACGAAATGTACAAAAATTCCTGTCAAATGTAACTTAAGTTCTAATGAGGGAACAAACTGAAAAAAAAAAGAAAAGAAGTAAATTATGTAGCATATTAGATGCAGTAAACACTGTGGAAAATAAATAAATCAAGGAGGTGGGCAAGGAGTTTGAGAGTAGGAGGAGTTACAACGTTAAAAAGGGTGGTCAGGAAAAGGCCCCACTGTGATGGTGCCTTTTGAGCAAAGACCTGATGGAGGTGAGGCCACAGGCAGGTGAATTTTGCAGGGAATAGAGTTTCAGGGAGAAGAAACAGCAACTGCTGAGGGACAGCAAAAAGCAGATTGAGTGAGGGTGAGTGAGAGTGAGAGGAATCAGAGGACTCAGATGACAGAGACCAGGTTATGGAGGACCCTGTAGACTCTGAGTGAGGTGTTGATCTGAGAAGAGACGTGCTCTGACTTAGGGTTTAAGAAGAACACAGGATACTGTGATGTGGTTACCTGAAGGGGAGCAAGAGCTGAGGAGAGAGTATCAGCAAGAACTCCACTGCAATTTTTGAGCCAAAATATGCTCAGCCTCTGTACATGGAGCAGAGAGGAGTCAAGGATGACTTCCAAGTTTTTAGTCTGATCACCTGGAAGGTCAGAGTTGCCATCAAGTCTAAGCCAGGGAAGTCTGAAGAAAGAAAAGATTTGGGACAACTCATCAGGACCTTGGTTTTGTATTGGGGTACATCTGAGACATATGTTAGACATCCAAGCAAAAATGTCAAGTCGGCAGTTGGATATTTAAGTCTGAAATGCAGAGGTGAGGTACAGGCTAGGGATACATATTTGTTGGTCATTCACGTACAGATGTTGTTTGAAGCCATGAGGCTGGGTAGTCATCAAAACAGTGAACGTAAATAGAGAAAGGAAAACGTCTGAAGGCTGGGTCCAGTGGAAATTGGAAGATGGGGAGGAGTCAGCAAAGGAGACTGAGAAGGAACAGCCAGTGAAGGGCATGGTAAATAGGTAGAGTGCAGTGTCTGAAAACTGAGTGAAGAAAAGGTTTCCAGGAGGAAGGAGAAATTAACACGGCTGAATGCTGCATGTAGGATGAGCAAAATTAGAAGAAATTCTAAGTAGAATACGTTCTAAAATTCCTCTTTCTGGACTTGAAAGCATCTACACAATGCTTCTTCAATACCTTTCTGACTTCATCTATTATTTTCTCCCTTCTCAATATGATATGGCCCCTGACTACCTCTCCAGTTTTTATTTCCTACCTCACTATCTCCCACATTCACACTACTTAACTGTATATACTGGTCTTTCTGTTTTTCCTATTTTTTGTCCTATCTGCCTAAAATGCTCCTCCTCACTATTACTTTTTATCATTATGATTCCTTTTCATGACCACTCCTCTAAAATGCCACTATCACCAATACTATTCCCATCTCATTCTGTTTCCTCTTTATCTCACCACTTGATTCTGTTCACTTTATGATATTTTGACACTCCATCTCCAAAATTACCAGTTTATTGTTTGTCTCCTCACATGAGAGCAAGGATCTAGTCCATCTTGTTCTCTGCTGTATCCCAGGCTAAATCAGAACAAGGAATGATGTATTAAGTATCAATAAATATTTGCTGAATAAAGTAATATAGATCTCAAAAAATTAGCAAAATTGTGTACAAAGTACTCTGGTAAATAATTCTGAACTTAGATGTACAGCGGAAAAAAAGCTGGTGTATATTTTCAGTTGATGATTCTATAAAGTATTTTTTCAAGTTTCCTTCAATTTCCGTTAAGCTAAAAATATAGACAGCCTTCCATCCAGTCCATTTGAGACATAGTTCACCTAATACACTTCTCCAGTCAATATAAATATATATATATATATATGTATAAAGTCTCATGTTACTTTTTAAATCTTCAGGCACCTATAATAGTAACAGCATTACCTTTACACAGATGGAAGCATATAGTAGACACACCTCGGTTGTTTACTGAAAAGTTGTTGAAATGAATGAATAAATTAATATTGAAATCTTTAAGAGTAAATGATGATTAGTTAAGTAAAATATTCTCAGCTACTTATGTCCTACCATCCTTCTCACTACTTATCACTGAAATCTTTTTTTTTTAAATCTCTCTAATTAAATTCAGGGACAACTAGACGTGGGGTACGGGCAGGCAGTGCGTTTGATAACTCGCTGTGCTCTTTCATCTTCCCTCTGCAGTCTTACACTCATTGTCTGTTGCTGCTAAAGCAGTAAATGTTGTTTGTCTTAGTTTCAAAACCAAGTCTAGAAAACTTTGAAGTGTTTTCTGTTGCTTAATGTCACCTACTGTTCCTGTCAGCAAGCTGAGATAAACCTGATGGACTGAGGTGTCTGGTCTAATTCCTTTATTGACACATAGTCCTGTCTTCAAACACCAGTGTAAATGCGTAAGTACTGAGATAGTAATGTGTCAGTAATAGGCTGCCAGATAAACGCCGTTGTTTACGTACTGATCCCGCTTCCTAAGGCCCAAACAGCTCAAAAATCTTACAAATTAGCACCTCACTGAGATCAAAGAATTGTCTTTTCTTTCTGCAATTACCTACTTGGAGAGCCCAGCAAGCAAAGGAGACTAGTTTAAGCTGTCTCTCTCCAGCCCAAATCTTTCTTTTGAGGAGAACAAATGGTGGAATTATACACTTTTTCAGAAGGAGGTGGTTAAGAATAAGAGACTTGTGTTTTATTTTGCTATGTAAGAGCGAGGGGATTCTGTATTTTATTTTTATATTAATTATTCTAACTTCACTATAGTTCTTACTTCTAAAAAAAAAAAATGAATGGAAAGAGCCATGTTCATCCTTCAGAACCAGTCTTTTGAGATCAGATTAAACTTCAAATTACAAAGACAAAAATAGTTTTAAATTTAGTGGCACCATAGGACCTACAGTTTCAAACAGAAGGTATGGGAAAATTAGTATTTTCTGAAGGGGTGAAAATTTAGACCACAAATCTAGTTTCAGTTTTGATACCTTATAAAGTGCACCATTAGTCTAAATAAAAACTAAATGAACTTTACTTGTTCATTATGTAAATTTCCTTGCCCTGAGAACATTCCAGCTCCATTAGCCTATGTCCAGAATGACATTTTTTTTAATTTGAAGACATTGAGAGATGAGAAAATAAAAATTAATTATAGAATGTTATTAACTACATTATTTAGTAACCATGTCTTTCATACTAGTTATACAACCTGGAAACAGAAAAATCAAGTGGCCAGACCTCATGGTTTAGGATGAATTTGGCTTATTTATAAGAAAAGCAAGATTTTCCTGGTGACAGACTTTATCTTTTAGGTAAATGAGGAAAATGTACTTTCAAATTCTAATGGTACAATGACCAATTCTGTCTCAAAGTCTTGACTCGTATGGTAGATCAGTTTAAAGAAATGAAAACTGTTTTCTCCTTGAAAACTAATTAACTGGAATAGTAAAGTTGGTCATCCTTTTTTCAAATACATGTTTTACTTCACTTATTCACATCCACGGTCTTTAAAGGAGTATTAAAGTATTCTTTCTTATGCCAAAGAGTTCATGAAAATGAATGTGAACTAAGGGCAAATTTTAATATGATTTGTCTCATTTTCCTAAAACTTACATCTGTGGAAAAAATTCTAGTATCCCTGGGACCAGCCAAGTTTAGAGTAAGACCCCCTGCCAGGATACTATAACCTCCAAGTTTCAAAAATGTTGATAATTCCAACCTAGGAGAACTCGCTATGGGACCACCAAAACTGAGACAACTCTAGTAGAACTCTGATAATTATCATAAAACAAGGAAGTTTCTTCAGTAGCCCTTGAAATATATTTAAATATCTTATTATATTTAGCCTAATAATATCTCTATTGGCTTCTGGTGTTAAAGTAGAACTTGAGAAAAAAAGTAGAAAATTTGAATCAGTGCAGGGTAATCAAGTGGCAAAGTAACCTCTCAGAATGTGTCTGGCCAATGTGAACACTTGTCAACAGATATCACTCAAAAACTGTGGTGTAGTTACTTGAAAAACTTTAACTTGTGGCCAAAATTAAAAATGGGCAAAGCAACAGCAACAATCATACCAACTATTTTGACTGTTCTATCTTTTAATGAAGAGGGGGTTACATAGAAAGATGAAGGAGCATAGAATTTGAAGGTGGAACACGCAGCAGGGCTAAGTCTGTCTATCTGTGTGACCAAGGCAAGTCATTTAAATTAAGAGCCTCAATTTCCTCCTGTCTAATGGAACATAACAGTCCAGACCCTTCTACATTATAAAGTTGTTGTGAAGATCTAATCACAATGAAATACACTTATAGATAGTTGTCTGCTGGCAAATATTTATATATTTTCAATTTGGGGAAGGGGTAATAAAGTGTATTTATTTGCTTATTTTAACAGAGATACTGAGGATTAAACCCAGTACCTAGTTCATGCTAAGCATGCACTCCGCCACTAAGCTATACCCTCCCCCTGCTGATAAATATGTTTTGTCTTGGAAGAGGGTCTATTTTATGTCAGCAGAGCTTAAAGGTCTACTGCTAACAGCTGAATTACACTAATGAGCCTGAGTAATCAAAAAGGAAGCATGCTTTATTAACTAACCTGTATGAAAAGGAAAGTTACGGAGCCTGGAGGAGAAATTTTCCTTTCACCTTGGTACTTGTTCTTACTTTCCCTGAAATAGAGATTATGATACTCCACCACTAATTCCCAAGCCTTAGTTCTGGCTTGGAAATTGGAGGAAAGGGTCCAAGAACACATAACTGAGAGCACCAGTGAGTGTCCCAGAGCAGACTGTAGAATCATAGATGCTAGTTTGTAAAATTACCTTGCTATTCAGGCTTCAGGCAGTTAGACACCACGTTTAGATTCTTAATCTTCAGTGTCAGCATAGTAATATTACCTCTGAGGTTAATGAGCTGTGAAGTGGGCCTTTCTACCTTCCTTCCTTTCTTAAACCTACCAGGAAAATATCATAAGTTTCTGTGCTTCCATATTATCTCTTTTTGGTCTCTATAATGAAAATACAGTGGTGTGTAAATTCTGGCAATGTATATGGCAAAGTTCATTTCTATTTTCTAAGTAATAGTAGAAAAGGAAGGAAGGTAAAACTTTTGATGCCATTCCATAATCGAGCAAGCTAGGACACCCCTGCCTGAGTCCAGTGCTTACACAAGCACCTAAATGCAGAGCTGCCAGACTGGGTCCATGTGTCAAATTCTGCTGAAGCCCTGAAAGCACCTGTTGTGAAAAGCTGGAAAAAGGACTTGGCTACCAGAACTTATGTTGATTTTTGTCACCCTTTTGAGCAAATATTCTTTGCAGATCAATAGTGTACTGGTTTGTCTTTAAGAATGTTTTCTTTTGAATTTCCTTTCCTCTCAATGTGGTTTTAGAAACTAGTCCTTTTAAAAATGAACCTTTTCATGGAGTAGAAGAATACAATACTTAGAGTGGTCACATGCTCAGGTTCAAAGATGCTATTTTTGTTTCTTTTTCTGCAAGTCCTATTTCCAGTTAATTGCTCCAAGACTAATTACAATTCATCACCTATTGTAGATTCAGACACTATATTGTCAACACAATATGAAACAGCATTAAAATTCATGTTATTATTTAACGGTGTTGAAAAAAATTCCAAAATGTACATTTTTTGCTTTTTCAAGTTTAGAATTTTCCATTTATTTTATAGTAAAAGTCGCAGAAAATATGTTCCTTATAAGTACTGAGGCATCATTATTGAATCAAATTTACAGCAACTGTGCTTTTTAAGAGTTCTCTGTAAGAAATATTCAGAGTTATTAGCCAGGCAGGGTGGGAAGTGCAAGTATGAATGCAAAGGATCCAGTGTTTTTCCAGCAGGGTACTGAAAACTCATTCTTCTTGGTGAGGAGAAGGTAAACAACTCTCTCTTTACTGTGATTCATTTCTTGGTCTAAGTTATTTCCCAAACCAAGAGTGGACTCTCTCCTGAGTTTCTGTTGACTTATCTGGCTGCCAACAAAGAAAGTTTACTAGTCTCTTGGAATCCTTATAATTATATCCTTGTGGGCACTTATAAGGAACCATCAGCTCTGTCCTTGCACACCCCACTTCTAGGCTGGCATCCATCTGGGGGTGGTGAGAACTTAAAAGAAGGCATTTTTTAACTTACTTCATACTTCATAAATCAAATGTTATCCCTTCAAATAACACTCAAATCCCATCTTGTTCATAAGTGCCAAGCTGAATCAGATCTAATTTTACTTTCTTGTTTATGATTGCAAATAGTATTATTCACGTATTTAAATTTTAGTAAATACTATGTCAGTTACTATTTGCATGCCACAGAATGCTAGAAATTAAAAAAAAAAATTAAGAAAGTCAGACCTCCAATGGTCTTGATTCAAGTAAGTTCTGACCAAAGGTTTAACCAGAATGTTTCTGAATTCAGTGCTACTAAAAAAATGTTTATTTATTTATGTATTTATGTAACACTTCTCCTTTGAAAAGAGAATTTGAGGTAGTTTCCAGAAATGTATACAAACCAATGTAAGAAAAACAGACCAATCTGTGGAAACTAAAACAATGAGAAAGATAAATAGATTGGAAAAAAATTAAGATAGATTAAATTAAGGTTAGTACCCACAATGCCAGTCCCAGGGTCCTTCTAGATGTGCTATATATGGATGGCAGTTTTGAAGCAGGTTATTCTAATAATCCAGTAAATATAGTTTGAAAGTACAGTCAGGCATGAGATTAACCAAAATCAAAGCACTGAGAGAGAGCATAGTTGTTCCAGTTCCTGTGATATGTGAGGAATTTTTCCCATGGTTCCTCAGAGACCGTGAGTGGACACTGAGTGCTTAGTGACTGTTAGTGGGCATGTAGACCTCTGGGAAGAAGGTGAAGTGAATGACAGCGTTGAAGGGTAGGGGTGAAGGGGGATGTCTTTATCATTTTTAATGTGAGCTTCTAGTGATTAATGAGTTTGAGATGCCAGGTTTGAGTATGTGTGCTTCATTCCAGGAGAGCTGGAGTCCAGCAGTTTGGATAGGGGCTAAATTTGTGGGAATGGAGTTTTCTGCCTAGATTCCTGAGCAACCCTTAGGGCAGATTCATCAGAGTAAGCCCTTGTGCACCAAGAAAGCAGGCCCACTACTTACTACTTACAAATCTTCTGGGGCTCTCATCAAATAAGGGTCCCCAATTCCTGGATCTCTGGAATTTCTATGCTCTTCCATTCTTAATACATGGAGAAGGGATCAGGGATCTGGATATCTAGCAGAGACTTGTTCTACTTACTGGAGAATGGCACTTTGAAACTCAGAGATACAGAAGGCAGATTTAAATATAGTCATTTGGTGATCACCTGTCCTATTTAAAATAGAGGCCTCAATTTCTTAGCATGACTATTGTTAGAAAAAGAGACTCTTACTGAGTGACTACTCTGTGCAAGCTACTAGGTAAACACTAATGTATTTTCCAAGAGAAGATGGAAATTTTGAGACCCTTTCAGAAGCGTCAAAGCTTATATAATTAGCAGTGGGGCAGGCTTTAAGAAAATACGAATATAAAATTTATAAGACTGTGCGTGCAGCCCATGCCAGTGAAGTGAAGCGTAAGCCTCATTAACTTCATTAAAAATCTCTCTGATGGTTTCTCTTGTAATCCTCAGAGCAACCAAGGATGCAGGTAATATTCTTTCTATCTGATATAAGAAAAAACTTCTTAGGTTAATCAGACGGAGACTAACCTATCCAATTATTGGTGTTGCCAGATTTTTCAAATAAAAATATAAGACTGTCAGTTAAATTTGAATTACACATATGCAACAAATAATTTTTAATATAAGTGTGTTCTATAAAGTGTTTGGAACATATATATGTTTAAAAATTATCTGTTGGTATCTGAAGTTCAAATTTAACTTGGAAGTTTGTATTTTATCTACAACCCTATCAATGATAAAAAGCCAGGCTTTTGAACTCAGGTTTCTTGTATACAAAGCTCAAGTGTATATCACTTCTTCCCTATTATAACTGCCACATGCTTAACAATTGTTAAGCCCAATCGTTTTCTCATTAAATAAAAATAATCTTCACATTAAAAAATTTTATTTAAGTAACTGAAAATGTATATAATATTCTACTCTCAAAAACTCTTAATTCAACAAACAATAATAGTTAATTATAGAAAAACATTAAATACAAACCAAAAAAAGAAAGAACTCTCTTTTGTAAGTAACTTCTTCATCATTTAGTTTATACACTCTTCTGATGTTTTATATAAATAGCTGTATATATGACTTAAAAAATAGAACCAGCACTATATATCCTTTGAAATACAAAGTGACTTAGGAAAAAAAAAAGGAAACAACAAAACTTTATTTTCTTTGTGCTTGGCCTGGTGTGTGATGATAGAGATTTGGCAATCAATTGTCTGGATTTGGATTGCAAAAATCAGCAAGTAGAATACCAGATGTGAAATGTTCCCTCTGTAATTCTCACTTCTTTTGAAGTGTGAGATTAATGATCTATATCAGATGGCTGATTCTGTTATAGTCAGACTTAATGTGAAGTATTTCAGATGGCTACAGGATGATACACGTGTGGCTGACAAAAACCCTCTTGGAATTGAGATAAATTTCCTTAGTCTCATCACCATGATTCACTGTCTCATAAAGCAATGCAGGCAAGAAGAAAAAAAGAATTAAGTTCTTATTGCAGATTAAAAATAAATAAGTGACTTTCTTAGTGATATATATGTCAAATTTCTCTACTAGAATTGCCATGGATGTCATATGTACCCTTTATATTATAAAGTAGATATTAGGTTTCCTTTCAGAGGAAGGGACAAATAGAGGAAAAAGGATAAATTGTCATGAATGTAGGACTTCTGAGATAACCAAGAGAAGCATACAAGTCAGCTTTTTACAGATAAAACTGTTTTCCTCTATGGAATAAGCCTATGGTAAGCAAAATCAGTGGCCCAGATTTTGCTCAAGTGCAGAATTTAGGGATGTGTTGAGATGAAGCAAATGGAAGTGTCAAATAAATTATTGGCAAAATGTTCTTCTATACCTGAATTACTTTATTTGGCCATGTAGACTTAGCTCAGATCTCCTGACAATTTCCTGAAATTTTTTAATTTAGTGTACCTGTTCAAAGTAGAATGGTCAACACTGACAGTCACTTGTGATTTTCCCTAAGGATGACCCACTCTTGACTCCATCCCTGACTTCCATCTTTGTAATCAACTCCTACTGTTAACCTGGAGGAGGGGCTAGGTGACAATGTCTACAGTTAACAGATATTCCACTATCAGTTCCTTAGCAGAATAGAGAAGAGGAACCCTGGAGACTTAGAAACTAGTCATGGATCTAACAATGTCTGTACACAAGTTTCCAGGTTGGCACAATGTCAACTTATCCAACTTGCACATTATTTACTGTAGCTCTCAGTGTCCTCACCTGTAAATAAAGCAGTGGGATTTTGTTGATTCTTTGAGGCCACTCTCTGGATTCCTAGCTCTAACTCTTGAGTTATTTCAAAGTTATTTCTTGTCTTTAAAAAAATTCTAGATGCATATTTCTGTTTGAAATTTCTTTGAGCAGCTTACTTCTGCTGAAAAGTTACTACCGGGTTTACAGAACAAGCATCTGTTTGTGAACTAGGGATAATCACTGCAGCAAATTCCTGCTGCTATTTTGAGGATTAAACAGTAAAATATATATTCTATGTGTGTGTTTTACTATTAGAATTTCTTTTTTTTAAATTTCAGTTTTGTTGTATATATATATATATTTTTGTGAATAAATTATATGTATATAAATTCATGTATATGGATAAGTAGAGATATATAGACATAGTAGTGTATGTATTCAAAATAATCTGAACTAATACATACCAAACTCTCTTTAGTCCAGTGCTTTTCAGTTTATCTATAGTGAAGAAATAAGGTTTTTTAAAGTTGTTATTATTGTTATTTCTAATCCCACAGGGACCAGAAGTTTTGTAAAATATAATTAGAGTGTCAAACTGCTATTAAAGTTTCTGTTTATTCTCTCCCAGCAGACTCGTTACAAACAGTTTGAGACATACCATCCCAGGTCTGTGGACCACATTTTGAGTAGAGTAGCTCTAGGGCATGAGATGACATGAAACTTTCACTTTCTTTTTTCAATATTTTGTATAGTTTTATTTTTAAAGTTGATTTTGTTTCTATAATAAAGGGAAGATAGAAAAATAGAGTTAATTTTAGTAAAATAAATTTAATTTTATATGTGCATATGTATATGACCTGAATAATATACTCTCAATTGTTAATCTAAGTCATCTCTGGTTAAAAATACCCTTTTTTAGGAGATAGGTGTTTGTATTTCTCAGTCTTTCATGATCACCCATTACAAAACAAAGACTAATATAAAGACTGTTACCAAGTTGGATCAACACAACTGTTCACTTCCAGTTACTAGAACCATTCTTTTGAAGGGATTTCTGAAGGGGAACTTCTGTAAGTTTTTAGTCCAATTCCAGTTCTAGCTCTTTATAAACTCTAATTAAAAATAGATGTGATTTGGCACCCCAAAATATTACTCATCAATTTTCATTCATCAGTGAACACTTGTTTAAACAAGCCACAAAGTTTCCTGAAGAAGTTCTTTAGGTAGTAGTTGCCTGGCTTCTAGCAGTAGTTGACCACTACTTTCAAGTCAGCTGATGCTGGTATTCAACATGTTTGATTTTTCTAGCTAACATTTGGATACTCATTTATTAATTTACCAAATGTTAATGAGCTTAGTACTATCAATCAGGCATCGTGCTAGTCCCCAAGAATAAAATGTGGAGGAAAGAGACACAGTCCTTGTCCACCTGGAGCAGAAAACTGGCAGGGACGGCTCATAAGGAGCAAGTACCTGCTCTGGCAGCAACGTGGAGAGGGGAGGGAAAGGAGAGTGAGAAGCGCGTGGACACTGCTTAAAAGTTAACCAGCTAACCAGGTATTAACATGATTCATTTCTTCAAAGAGTCTATTTTACTCTACACAGAAGAGTCACGAGAACGCTGCTAACCAATCTCAGATTTTATTTAAAAAAAAAAGAAAGTTTCACTTGTTTATATGAAAAAGCAAGAAAAGTTTGGAGAACATAAAACAGCTTCTTGAACAGGTATATAGCAGCACGCAGGGGATTCTACTGTGTCGTTCAAGGGCTACAGTGTGGATGCTGACATCTGCTATTAACATTCCAGGGTAGATATACACTTGTCAACTCACCAGTTTAAAATTTAATGATGGGTTTCTTGATGATTTTTGTCTTGAGACTGGTTGGGGGAATGCTTGGACAGTTGATAGGTGAGGTTGGAAATTTAATTTTATTTCAGAGAGACTTCCACCCATAAATATGAGCACTAATTTATCCTTTTCTTGTTTCAATATGGGAAGCATAGAGTTTTCAAAATAACAGCTAACATGTTCTGTGCACTTGCTACATGCCAGTAAAGTACTGTGCTAAATGTCACAAGCAGATCTCTTAACCTTATGAAAGAAGTACTATTTTTATTTCATTTTTCATATGAGGAATTGAGATTTGGAGAAAATAAGTCAGTTACCCAAGGTTACAGAGCAAAAGACAAAGCCAAGCTCACAGCCAAGCAGCTTGAGGGTGTAACCTTCCTCCGCACTCTACTTCAGAGGCATCATCAGTGGCCCCATGACCATGACTGCAATCTATATTAAGAAATGGTGCACATTTTCTTAGGCGATTAGGTCCTCTCTTTAGAATAGGTTCAGAAATCAAACCCACCAATTTCATGGTGTATTAAGTAAATGTCAAATAATAATCATAATGAAAATAATAAGAAACAACCAGGTGCTCTTCAATCAAAGGGAAGCTGAGGTCTGAGATAGGGAGAAACTTTAGCTCAGTCTTCACAGAACAACAGCTGGTTCCAGCCAGCATCAGCTCCAGTGCAGTTACATCAACTGCACCCAGAGTGAGTGTGATCAGGGCCTTTCCCTTTACAGGACAAACACTTGGCCTCCACGTAACTCCAGCTAGAGCAGCTTTGTCCAGCTATTGTTCTTCTCTCTTAGCCAGGGCTATCTTAGCATGTGAGTAAAGAGGTACTTGCACTGCACCCCCCACCCCAGCCGACACACATGCCCTCCACACAAGGAAATTCACCGTTCCCTTAGCACATGAGGCTGGTATTGTTTGGCCCAAACCCATAATTGCACCACTTATGAGGAGACATGAGTGCATATCAACTCCAGCTCAGTATTGATCAAACTGAATCTTTCTAAAATTGATTTATTGTTCTAGCAGCACTTTCCCTCTGGATACTTACACAGATATCAAATCATTTGCACGAAAAACTAAACTGAAATAAACCAAAAAAAAGAAGAGGACCATGAATACCTATAAGATGGTCTCGAGTTCACTATTCCCACACCCTTTAAGACATGCACCTGCTCTTTCCTGGCCGCTGGGCTGTTATTCTTGCCTTTCTCAGTGAATTAAACAGATCTGAGGGCACCTGTTACCTGTATCTAAATATGAGGCCACCATCCGCTGGAATTCATAATTTCATCATGCACTATTTTCTTAGGAATTAAAAATGACTAAAAGTAACAGACAGATTAGTTTCTAGTTTCTACTCTTGAGTCCACATAATTTTCTGCTACCCAGGATCAGAGGAATTGTTCAGAACCCTTTATCTTTCCTTCATCTATCCTTTTTTCCCCCAATGGAAACAAATTAATTAAATAATCCTGAACAAATGCATTAGTTGTTTGAGGATTTGAAAAGCAAAGTGCAGATATCACCTTGCCAATTCTGAAAGAGATTTAAAGCTGTATTTAAATACAACTGTGTTATTACAGCTCTGTGTTTATTATTTATTCATTTACTCAACAGTTATCCCCACTGAATACTAACTGCATCTAAAAATACTGCCATTTCCCAGAGGGAGAGAAGGAGGAAAATCAGTGTCCTTCTTACCCAACCCCCTGACCTAGTGCAGAATACAGACATGTACATAAATAACCATAATGTAAGGCACGGTATAAGTTCTATAAAAAAAGATTAAGATGTTATGAAAAGAAACCCTCTCAAGCTGGCCCCAAAAAGTTTTTCCTGGCTTCCTTAGCCATAAAGTCCAAATGCAGATCTAGTTGTAGGCTAGGCTTCATCCAGCAGTTTAAATGTCTTCCCTAGTGGCTAGTCTGAGCCCTACAATCTTACCTTTTGGTAGCAACATGGCTATAAACTTTCCACAGCTTACATATTTTTACCCCACATCTAGGAAAAAAGAGAAAGATTCTGTTTCACAGACACCCCAGCAAAATCTCCTCTCATCCCTTGGACTATGATTGTCTTGAGTGCCCAATCCCAAACCAATCATTTTGACCAGGAGTATGGGTATTCTAATTGGCTTAAGGCAATCAGGGCACAGCCCTTGGGTTAAGAAAGAGATCAAGGCCACCAAAACCACATGGCTGAGAATAGAAGGGGTGGCTTCCCAAAGAAAATCAGGATTGTGTTAGCCAAAGAAAGGAAAATGGATGCTGGACAGGCAATACCTCACAGTAGGAAACAATTCTGAGAGGGGTAGGGGGAAGGAAGAGGGTAAGAAAGATGGCTCCTTAGAGACCCTGCTCTCCAGGGGTCTTAATTAGAAGATAAGAACCATCTATGATTGAAGATATGAAACAGATGCCTTTAGTCCACAATCCCTGCTGGAGTGCCACTTGCCCTCCATTAATCACTCCTTGAAAATGACACCAGAACTGCCTTTAAGAGTCCCACAAGTTCATCAGCTCCTCCCCACCTGCCTCACCAGCTACATGATTGTGGCCCCAGTTTTTGCTGATATTTGGGCAATAACTGAATTAAAACCATAACAGAAATAGTTTTCAAGGGGCTCCTAGTAGGGTAGCCGTGGCTTGTAGCATAGCCCTTCTATTAGAAATATGACCAAACTTCATTCCCTTCATGAAAAATCACTGAGCCTGAGCACGCAGATATGGCTGCCATTTACCAAAAACCTGCTGCAAAGGAGAAGGTGGTAATTGCTTTACATGCATTGTACCTGATCCTCCAAAATACACCAGACATGAGGGAAATACTATTTTTTATACCCATTTTAGAGATTAAAACATTGATGCTTAAAGTTACAGGGAGAAGGTAGTGAAAATGAAATTTGAACTTGAAGATTTCTGACAACAAATCCTATGCTATTAATCATTATACCTTATAACTAAATTTGATGAGCTGGAAACTCTTGAACTGTATATAATTCATAAAGTGAGATACACTTGCTTTATGTTGTACAGATTATGAATTGGCAACCCAAAACACCTGAGGAGATTTTATAATCTTTGTTTCCAGAAGAGTTGAATTTTGAATGTGCCCAATTTACCACAGTAATGAGGAGAACTAGAATATAAAAATATCTGAAACAGTGATCTTTAAAGAAATTATTTGTATTTTTCTTTGGAACACATTATATTATGTCCCCCTTCATATACATGTACATATTCATTATATTAACTGATTAAAGACGTTTGGATTCATGAGTAATAAAGTAAGTTTCTATTTGCTGAATACACACTGATGAAATTTAGGGGTCACTGAATATCTTTAAATGGCTGGGAGATACTTTCCATGAATAATGCAGTCATTTAAAGGTAAACCAAAATAGTCAGTGAATTGTATTGCAGTAGTCTATGAGCTGAATCCATTTCACTCTAATCTAATTCTAATAGTTTCTAGATGCGTAACTAGGGGCGTTATTTAATGTCTCTAAACATCAGGTTCCTGCTTTGTATAACAGGAATAGCAGTGGCACCTTCCTTACAGATGAAGTTGCATGTGTTAAGTGTGTAGTACTGTGACTGACCCATAGTAAGTGCCCAGGAAAGGTTATCTTCATCAGCTATTAATAGAGTCAGCTTTTTATTCTCCATTCTTCCCCTTGCTCTCTTCTATGTAAGTTCATCCAAAAGAAGCAATAATTCTATAGACTTTTAGTATTTCTATAGAAATACTGATACCTTTCCCTGACTATACCCCTCCAAATTACAACATTTTACCTGCTGGGGCAAGGAAATTACCACTGCAAGAATTTTCACCTCATTTGGACCTATCAAACATACTCAGCATATTCTTTTTCCTGGCCCTACCTAAATGATGTCTTGACAGCATTAAATCATTCTGATTTCACAAGGGAGAAAAAGTTTTGAATTCTTTATACTGAAAAAAAAATTAATTAGAAAAAAATAATTATGAATGAGTGAATGGACTTATCAGCACACTAGTTTTGTACTTGGAAAACAAGCAAAAATATAGTCCAAGACATTTTTGCAATCCAGGGGACAACTGGCAAGGACTGGAGACATTTTAGGTTATCACAACTGTGTGTGTGTGTGTGTGTTGAGGGATTGCTCCTACCTAGTAGGTAGAGATCAAGGATATGCCAAACACCCTATGATGCACAGGACAGCCCCTACATCAAAGAATTACCAGATTCAAATTTTAGCAGTGCCAATATTGAGAAATCTTGGTCTGGACACATTGCCATTGATGATAAAGATGTATTTACTTCGAGTACGTTCTCCAGCATAACCTCCAACATGATCCTATTTAGTTAGAAATACATTATTATAATAGCCAGATTTTAAATTATTTTTTCTGCTTCTTTCCTTCTTCCAAAGGATACAAAATTATATTTGAACCCATTTAGTGGCCTGGGGAAAGCCAGATTCAGATGCTTTCAGAAGTGCCACCCTTTGACATGTTTTTTCACTTGTTAAATGATAGTTTAATAGCTTCAGTCACCTGCAGGGAGGGCCTCCCATTTCCACTCTGGGAATCCATGTGTGTGTGTCATGGGGTCACACATAAGAAACCATGATTTACTAGGACTTTACACTGCATGGCAAGGCCTTTGGAAACATTCTTTACTGTTCCAATGAGACCTGTTGTTTCAGACCCAGAGAGGGTCTGTGACAGCAGAAAAGACAAGGGGATTTTTTTTTCTATAAACATACATAAAACACAAATAAAATGACTCCAATTCTCAAATTGTTTCATGGGTGCTTTTTGTTAGGTATAGAAGGAAGGCAAAATCAAACACATCTGATTTTTGAAGAATATAAAACTTCTCAGCAGAGTTTCACGTTCACCAAGTTTCTGTTGCTATTTTGATTTTTCCAAAATTGCGACATCCTGTATCTTAGTGGTGTGAAACTGAAACAAATCAATACAACACGTTCCATTTGTAAGAATATGCCATTTTGAGTTAATCACACAGATGACTAAACTACAAAATTGTTCTTTGGCATAGCACTACAAAAATATATATTAAAAATATAAACAGTGTTACATGAAATACGTATTGCTACATCACCTTAGAAATGTATTTACCCTTACATAGTTAACTTTCTCATTTATTTACATTTCATAGAAATCTAGGATGTATCTTTGAAACTCTAAAATTGCATATATTGAATGGGGAGAAATTCAGATGTTTGCGGTTTATGATTTAGTCTGCATGAATACCTAGGCACTCCCCCCCCCCCCATTTTGGTTTAGTTTCAAATAGCGCAAGCGTGTGCTTGACTTCGCTTCTTCACCTGCCAAGTTTTCTCTTGGTTCATAGTAAACAGAAGAGACTTTAGAGAAAAAGCACCTCCTTTGAATATGACATTAAAAAGAAAGAAGCTTTTCTTTCTTTGCTTCAAATTTTCATTTGGAAGGCTTGCATTTTGTAACTTTTTCTTAAAACTGCAAAACTTTTCCTTAAAATGTTTTAAACTTAAAATAAAAGGTGTTACTAGGGAAACAGCCAGGAGATTTGAAAGCTTTTTCATCCCTCTTCCTTCTTCATTTGAAATTAAAAAATATGGAACACCAGTTGATCCACATAAACATTTAATTGTACTTCAGTTTCTAAAAGTTTTTAAGTATAATTGTCATTTTTAGATGAATTCTGAGCTGAAAGGCAACCACAATAGAAAAAGATGATTGAAATGTTTATTTTCTCTTATTTCACAAAATAACTCCTAAAACATAGGTTTAACTGAGTTAAATAATTTTGGAGATATGACATTCTAAAGGATTTTGGCGATAAATCAGTACCGAAACATAATAAATCAAAATTCTGATGTTAGGGATCATTTATTCTTAAATGAGGCTATTTATTGTTAAAATACTTGATTTAAAAGCTAACTGTAAGGCTGATCTTCCTTATTCAATAAAGATTGAGCAATTGCCTAAAACATGTCAAGTATAATTAATGAACAATGCCTTGTCATTTCTAAGTGCAATGAAACTGTTAACTAGCAAATCTATGCATTGCCCAGTGCAGACTGTGCTTTGAATTTTGATAAATTCAAAGGAAATATAGACAAATGCTCATAAATATATTACTATATTTTAGGTGGGCTTGGTCTTTGAGTTTAGGTTGAAGAAGTTAATTTGATTCTAAGGTTCTATGAAAGAGGTAATGGTCAGGAAAAACAAGGACATTAAATAAATCAGTGAATGAATGATGAGACTTGCCCTAGCAGGTGTTAAAATACACTATGTTGCTTGGTAACTAAGAAAATATTTACACAGGGGTAGTAGAAAAATTGATCATTGGAAAAAATTAGTCAAGAAACAGGCCATTTATACATGGAAATTTAGTTTGAGATAAAGGTGGCATTTCAAATAGAGGTATTTGACAGGCAGATGAAAATATCTATTGAAGTTTAAATATGAATATACCTGGATGAGGTAACCATACTTTCAGAAAACTGTTCAAAGGAAATACTATCATAAATGCAAAAGAAGGTAAGCAAAATGATACTCATTGCTTTATCATTTGCAATAGCAAAGTATTTAAAATAGACTAAATATACAAAGAGGTATTTTAAATATATATTATAAACATAATGGAATATAATGAAACCTTTAAAATAAATGGTATAGACATATGTATGAGTATGGAATTCTCTCACGAAATATTAAGTGAATGAAAGCAAGCTACAAAATGCATAAAGAATGTTGCTATTCATATAAATAACCAGAAAGAAACATGTATGCATGGACATATTACAAAGTACATAGAAAGGGATTGGAAGAATATACATCAAATTGTTTACAGGGTCTATCTCTAGTAAGTAGAGGGAAATTTGGGTCATGGGTGCGAATGGGGACTGTTAACTGAAGAAAAATAATATATCTCTGTATTGTTGGAAGTTTAAAGAGAACAATGAAAAGAACTCTACACTTGCACTATCCAATAAGTAGCCACTAGCCATATGGGGCTGTGGAGCTCATAAAAAGCGGTTAGTGTGATTGAAGAATGAATTTTTTATTTTATTTAATTTTAATTAAATTCATTGTAATTTCAATATCCCTATGGCTAGTGGCTACTGAATTATATAGTGCAGCTCTACACCATCAGCTATCTGAAGAAGGAGGTACAAATATACTTCCACTTACTAATACAGTCCTCCCTTGCTACCCATGCAGGATTGGTTCCAGGACCTCTGGAGGATTCTAAAGCCCTCCCAGGAAATACTTGTGCTGTGATATGAAAGCCATATACATCAGTGGTTCTGAGTGGCCCCAGACCCGCAGCATAGGTAACATCTGGGCACTTTAAAAATGCAAATTTATCTAACCTCACTCTGAATCTACCGGATCAGAAATTCTGAGAGTGAAGCCCAGTAATTCATGTTTTAATTAAGCCCTCCAAGTAATTCTGATGAAGGCTAAAGTTTAAGAACCATTACCTTATACTGCTGCTTTTCAAACTTAGCTACACACTAGATTCATCTGGAAAGTTTTCAAAAGTACAGATTCCTAAGTCCCATCTCTAAAAATTCTGATTTAATAGGTGTCAGGTGCTGCCTAACCATCAGGATTTTCATGTACTGCATTATAAGAACTACCACCTTTCATTGTAGCATAAAACCCTGCTTTTCAAATTAGGATCTCTGGACAAAAGGCATTGGAAAACAGACGGAACTTGTCAGAAATAAGAAATGTCACACCACATTCCAGACTTAGTAAATCAGATCCGCAAGTGATTTTTATGCATATTAAAATTTAAGAAGCACTGGTCTGGACAAACACTAGAACAGCATTATTTAATAGAATTATTTCAGATGATAGAAAGGTTCTGTATCTGAGTTGTCTGGTACAGTAGCCACTAGTCATATGTGGCTGTTGAGTACTTGAAATGTGTCTAATGCAGTTTGGAAACAAAATGTTTTAATTAGTTTAAATAGCCGCATATGTCAAGTGTCTACCATGTTGGACAATGTAGAGATTGCTCTAGAGAAAGAACAATCATTTCAAGTTTATAATTACATAAGTAAATAATTAAAGTTTGCCATTGTTACAACATTTGACGTTACCTCATTTGTATAGTTAAAGGCAAGGACTGGACAGTAGGCAATATCATCTGGTAGGAGAATTGTGTGCCTATCGTTTTCTTTTCTGGGTACTCAGTAACTTTATTTGGTACACAAGTGTTCCATAATCCCTGACACTCTGTTAAGTCTGTTTTCCATTATCCCCATAACTTACCTATTTAGATCTTATTTGAGAGAACTGTTGATTGTTTATTAATGGGAAAGGACTAAATCCAGGATTTGGAACAGAAAAGAAAAAAATGAATGCAGGTAATTTGGGGCAAGCTTGAAAGGAAGCCGATTCTAACAAACCAGTGAAGAGCGAGATATTTGGTAAGAAATAAGACTTAAGGAGGTGCCTCACTTCATATCTACCTACTTTTAGGTCAAAAGCGGGGCTGTAGTATAATCACATGGATTAAGAGCCTCCGAATGCTGGGAACAAATTGTTCCTAAGGTCCTACAGTTTTAGGGGTCTTCAGTCAAAAAAGAATTGATGACCTAGTAGATGTTGCTCCTCTTTCATGGTAGAGTAATAGATTATTTTAATATTCAACTTAAATGCTGAGTTGTTTGATTCAAAAGGATTAGTCATGGCCATTTAGAGAGTGTTCAGTAAACAGTGTTGAATTTTGTTGATCTTTAACATATTTTTGAACTTCAAACTTCTATTATCACTTTGCAATAATCTTTTAAAGTTATGGCCATAATTTGGTAACTGTTGTAACCATTTATGTGACCCATACTAAGTAGTCAGAAAAGAGCTTTAAAAAAACCAGTTAAGAGTTATTCCTGCCAGTTCCTGCCAGGTTTTGAAGCCTGGCCGTTTGCTGTGTTCTTGGTCACATTAAGGGAAACAAAAAGCATTGTAATAGGAAAGTTGATTTCATTCCCCAGGGGCATGTTCTCCCTGACACTCCCAGGAAGGCAGTGCTCTCTGATCTAAAAGACAGAGTTCAGTTGTAGGAAATAGTGTTTTCACGGCACAAGTCAAGAACAAGGGGCATAACTATAGAGCATGTGCAGCCTTTTGTCAGGAGGTTAGCAACACATGGGAGGGTGACAGAATGAATGAGATTGGATTTGGAGCAGAGAGAAGCATTGGATTAGGAAACAAGTATAGACAGTCGAGGAAAAAGTCTACAAATTGAAACCAGAAAAAATATAGGAGGGAACACAAAAAGTGTGTAGAATTTTTAAATAAAGTAACAGATTGATCTGGATTCAAGACTCAATTTTCCCCCTTACTAATTAATTGATCTTAGATGGATTAGTTTCCTTATATGTCAAATTGGGGTAGTAATAGTGCCTTCTTCATAGGGCTGTTGTGAAGGTTAATTGAGATGGTTTTATAACATATTTAGCAAGTGCTCAGCAAAGGTTATTTTACAAGAGACAGGAAGTGATGTGAAGTGCATGAAAAATGCATAAATTACAGGAACTCATGAAAGCAAAGGACAATGAAAGTGAAGACATAAAAAAAGTGCAGCATGTACGGAAAAGATTTTTTTTTTTGAGTGTCTGGACTTTGAGTAAATTGTACAGAGAGTTTTAGAACAGAAAAATAAATGAAAATACAGAGGACAGAAGAACAATATTTTGAAATACCCTTGAATAAAATTATTTTACCTATAAAAGATAGCAGTGATAACATGAGTAACAACATAAACTTACCAATGGCAAAAAAATTTGATGCCATAAATTTATATAAAATAATAAAAAGTAATAAGTAATATGATAACTTAAATCATTTTACTATTTTTTTCTGGCTTGCTTTCCTGCAATTTCATTTATTAGGTCATCAAAATTTTATCCTAAAAGGAGGTTCATTTTCAATCAATATAACTGAAAGCAGCACCAGTCACTCTTGGCATATGTGAGAGTGCAAATCATTTTTGATATTTTTTTAAATTTTGAGGAGTGTCTTTCTGCTGATGCAACAACTATCACGTGAGCTGCTAAGAGTATTTTATAGACTGAAGCAACGTGCAATACATTTTCAGATAAATTATTTTGAAATAAAAATTTTTGGACATCCAATGTTGATTCTCATGGAACAGTTTTTCTAAAATCACTTTTGTATAAGTCTGAATTTTAAGTGTAAATTTACACCATGGCAACTTAATGTCTCTGATATTTTCTGTAGTGTTTGGAGATTGAACAAGAAGCTGAAAGTGGCATCATGCTTTGCCTATAATTCAAAATGCCTATCTATGCAGTCCATCATTGTATTTTCAATTAAAAAAGAATCATTAACTTTGAAGAAAAAGAAATACCCTTGAAAATGTATGGAAAAATCTGACTGCATTTGTGTATAAGGATTTGACAGTTATAGCTTAGATCAGAATCTCAATTGAATTATTTTAAAATATTAAAGCCCATTGTTGTATATCTATATTGTTCTGAAACTTGCCTTTTTTATCTAAAATCATATATCCATAGGTTTTTATTTGCATTTCATTAGCTAAACTGTTTTCAAATGTTTATTGAACATATGTATTGCTCTTCACATGAATTCCGTTTATGTATTAGTTATCTATTGATACATAACAAAATACTCCAAAGTACAAGCAGCTTAAAATTTTAAATGAAACAAACAAAAACACCTTTGTAAAGTGTTATAAACAACCTCAGACTTTCCCCAAATCATTCTAGCACAATTAACTGGCACCAACCTTGGAGCATGTCGTCTTGAATTTTTCTTCTTCCAACTAGGCCAGTCTAATTAAGAGTCCAATCAGGAGCCATGGATTGATTATTCAGGTCTGCTTTATCATTTTCACACATAAACACAGGGACTGCAATTGCTGTGACACTGTTCCCGAATCATTCTGGCAGGTGGCTAATCAGGATGTTCTCAGTTGCAGGTGACTGAAACTCCATTAAAACTAAGTTAAACAAAATGAAGAATTCATTAGTTCACATCATGGAAAGTCCAGGTGTTAAGCCAACTTAAGACATCCAAGGGCTCAAAAGATGACCAAAACCATTCTGAATTTAGGTGTCTAGGACTTAGTCTCACTCTCTCCTCTCTCAGTTGTGCTTCTCTCTGTTAGGTGTCCTTTCTTAGACAGATTCCAGCAGCCCCAGCCTTATGTGCTCACAGCCAGCTCCAAGTCCCAGCAGAATGAAAGAACGTCTCTTTCCCCAGAAAACTGCCTTTTTCACCACAGAAAACATTCCCCACTAGAATGTAAGCTCCATGAGGGCAGGGGCTGTGTTTTCACCATTGTATCCCCAGAACCTATGATGCCTGTCACAGAGTAGTTGCTCAATATTGATTGAATGAATGACTAAGATCAGACTGAGCTAAATTAGGTCACTTGTCTTCCCTGAACTACACGTTTAGGCCTGAGGAGTGAAAAATACTGAGTAGGCTATATGATCACCCATGATTGAACTATCACAAATCTCATCAGTGCTTTTTCATCAATACTTCTGTTTATTAACTGTGGCTACTTAATACCATATTTTAGAGATGCATTTTGTGACATATGGCACTGAGAGAGGGGCTATCATGTTCCTCAAGGGACACTGGACTATTATTAGAAAAAGAAAATACCGATGTTAGAAGGCTGGAGAGGAATAGATGTCCATCTACGTAAGTTTTCCATTTCTCAAGATCATATTGGAAACTCAGAATTATTCCTTGGAATTATTTTCCAAATGAGAAAAATGCAAGCACTTTTAAGATAAAATGAAAGAAAATTAATAGGGGGATAATTAAGCCTTTATTCCGATGCAATTACATAGGGGATTTAGATAGATAAAATGTAATTATCTGAGTAGGAATTTGGCAGGATGCCTGATTTTCAGAGATTTTATCATGAGGTTACTGATTTCTGGCTGACTTACAGGAGGGCTCACCTGAAGGATTAGTAGTGCCATTTACACATTTATCAGAATTGAAGTAGCTAGAAGAATGGGAAACACCAGGATGATTTTTGCACACAGTACAAGGGAGTTATCTTTATGAACACAAATCTGAATCATCTGAAGTTTCTGAGCCTGTTATGAATGATCAAAAGAGAGATCACATTATATTCTAATTCTCTTAAAATTGGTTTGAACAATGAATGCCCTAAAGGTAGAGCTTAAATTAACCAGCTGCTTTTTCAGCAACACCTCTGTGTACTGTGCATAGTTTTATTTAATGCTGTATTTTAGAGATGCATTATATTGCAATATAATTTATATATCTATATATGACATCTGTATGCTTTATACATATATTTATACAATATAAGAAGTAAGTAAAAATTATATAATGTGGTATTTGTATTTATCATACTTTATCATTACATACCTTCTATTGTTCTAAGTAGATCATAAACAATTTGAAGTCTAACACCAATCAGTAAACTGTCCCTCCATTGGACTTTAATAATGTATGAGAAATATGTTAGGAACTTATTATGTAAAGTCTGCTTTGAACACGTAAAATGAGAATTCTTATGTTTTTACCAGTAAAAAACCTTTTAATATGTTTAACATGGAAGAAATGTTTGAAAGATGTGATTTCAAGTTGTATTTGTTATATAAGTTGTTTTCCCATTTTTGATTAATCAAAGATACTTATATCTGGAAAAATCTTTCTTGCAACACTCTATTCTCACATCTTCTCCCCAAACATTTACTGATTAGCTGGGGGCAGGGAAGCGAGAGACTTAATCTTTGCATAAGTGTACAAATAATTTCCTTGCAGGTTTTTGAAATATTAGGAGAATTTACACTCATGAACACCACTGAGAACCTCAAGTTGAAAACTGCTGTCAGAAAAAGGGCATCTCTTATGGAAGGAAGGTAAGTTCCCTGAATCAACATAATAGCTGGTCTAGTGCTTTTTAGTCAAATCTGTTTTGGGTGCTGCTCCATGGCTAGGAAGTTCAAAAAGCATTCATTGGTTTGACAAATATTTATTGAGTGCTTATGATGTACCAAGCTCTACTCTGGACCCTGAAGAACCAGAAATGAACCAAACACAAACAATCCTTAACCTTGTGGAGCCTTTGATCAAATGGGGGAGATAGAAGAGAAACATGATCAGTCAATAAAAATATATGTCAAAAATACATGTCAGTGATAAAGAGCAGACATCATGATTTTAAACAAATTGTTCAAAGGAGTGCTACCCTGAAATTATAACAATTTGTTAAAGACTGAAAACTGTGGGGAAATGAGATATGAGGAAGAGGAGAAAGTGCAAAGGCCCCGAGGCAGAGGTAGTCCTCACACATTTGAGGAACAAGCAAGGAACCCAACACTGTCCACTCTGTTCCTCAGGTTTCAAGTTGAAGTTTAAGGTGACTTCCTAAAATCACATTTTGTTATTTCTCTTTTTTCCCACCAGTCATCATTGAGTTATACAGTGGTCATGAGGGCCATCTAAAGTTCAGGGCAGCGGTAAAACCCAGTAAAAATCTTTTCAGAGTCTCTAGGTTATTAACATTACAGTTCAGAGAACTGTCTTGAAACCTCAACGTGAGCATGTTGCAGAGGACAAAACAGGTGCTTAAGCAATTCTTTCAGGGAAAGAAGTTACAGAATATGATTGTCATTGATGCTTCTGAACTATAACTACAAAGCAGCGTGAGTTTTAATCATTCACAACAACTATAAAATTATTTACTTTCAACAAAGATCTAGTTTAAATGATGTTGGTAAACTTATACCTACAAGAATGTTTTTTCCAGAAATGTAATAGCATTGTTATTTTTCTCAAAGAAAAGACATAATCTCCAAAAGGGTGTATAAAATGACTATACATACAAATTAATATTTATCTCTTAGTACATGAACATGATTTGGTTACCAATTAGTTTCCCTTATTTTGAGGGTTTTATAAAATACAGAGGGAATAACAATATAGGCAGCACATACAGAATTTCACATAACAAATAACCTATTTAAGGTAGAGAAGACAATTACTGATCTTAGCATAAACTAAGGCAAGGAAGATTTATCTAGTTGACACCATTGAAGGAAGATTTATCCAGTTGACTCTGAGAAGATAAAATGTAGAAGCAATAAATGATGGTATAAAGTGGGGTGAAATAATAAAGTAGATATAGACTCTTGCAATTTAGAAACCTGAGGTCTCACAGCCTAATAAAACAGACCCCAGAATATGAAATTCTGGTAATAGGCCTCAAATATAGTTGGCCCTTGAAGGAAGGTGTAAATAACAAGAATGTTTCAAGGGAGGGAAGCCTTAGAACAAGAAAATTTCTCAGGTAATTTCAGCCAGTAGCGGTATTTAACCAAGACTATCCGGGTCAAATTCCATAGTGCATTTACATAGACATTTTAAAAATCATTGGAAGTCTATTCATGAGAAAGCTCACAAATTTTACAATCTTAATGTCAATGCCTTTATTGTGAAATGACTCCACCCTCTAACAAAGAATCTTTTATTATAAATGTGTTATTCATTCAGGGAATAGGCAAAACCCTTACAGACATGCCCTTTGGGTTTGGAAAGAGAAGAAACTAGCAGATAGAGGAATACAATGAACAGACAATATCATTTTATCATAAAACAAAGCCCAAAGGGAATTTAAATATTTAAACAAATACGCAGGCATTCCCCACTTGCAAGAGCCAAGTGTATTTTGGCAGAAGGGAATTTCCATATTGTTTCAACTTTGATACAGTGGTTAGTTCTCTTCTAATTAGAATCCCAACTAAGCAAATGTAGTTTTTCTTTTTTGGCCTTATCAAAGCCCAAATACGATATCTCTCACAGATAAAACACTTTTATTTCAAAACTATGTTAAAATTTTAATTAATTCTTCAATTTCTTGAGTTCAGATAAAAACCTCATGAAGCAAAACGTGGTAAAACACCAAATTTCAAAATTGATACATTCCTATTTCCGCATGTATTGTCATTTGAAAAGTCATGTTTTCAGTAAGAGTTGGCAAAGACACTGATTAAGTTTCTGAATATCCCCAGAAAGAAAACAAGAAACAGAAAGAAACAAAAAAGCAAATATTACTTTGATGATATAAGTATTACAGGGAAAAATGTGTACTTCACTGGAAAAGTATGCATTGTCTATGGGGAGATATTTTACAAGTCTGTAAGTTGTAGAAAACTGATAGTAAAGCAAACATAATTCTTGTCTGTAGACATGTAAATAAATCCTGTCCTGTGGAGTTTATCTAAACCCTTTTTGCTTGGAGAAAGTTGGATAATAGGTGAGAGCTGTATATTCTGTTCCTCTAAGTGGGCTCTTCAAAACTTTATATAATTATTTCATTTTAAGTAAATTTACAGAATATCATGCTCACTTATACATGAATGCAAGCAGCAAACTACCGGACATATATGCCATTAATCTGAATTTATCCTAGAGATCATCTAAAAGCTATTTTTTTTAACCTATTTACCTATTAACCTGAGTGTCTGGGAAACAAGCAGCTAGCTTTCAAGAGGAAGCCATAAGATCCTTACCCAATAAATAAATGAATACAATGAATGCTCACAAGTACACTTAAAACTCATTAAAGATAAAGACCATTTTGGAGTATACTGAAGTACTGTACCTAGGCGTGTTTGAGCATAAAATCTCATTTAGTGTGCAAGATACTACAATATGAAGGAAAATCCAATTGCCTGTAGAAAATATGCCTGAAAACAGGGTTTTTAGTAACTCACTATAAACAGGGATGGAATAAAAATGCATTGAGCATTATAAAATTTGGTAAGATCAAATCATGTGAAAACATAGGAGAAAAACATGTATGGTACATAAGTAAGTCAAAATGTGGAATTAGTTAGGTTCAAAGCTAATTGTGAGTTAGACATCTCTCGCCACTAATAATTAAATTTACTGTTAAAATTTGTATCGCCATCCAACTTTTGCCATCACTGTATATGTTGTAATAGAAAAGTCACACTTAAAAAATTGTTATGCATTAGTTTATGGATTTCTTACAAGCAGTATGGTACGTAAAATTTAGCAATGTACTCAGCAGCTAAATTTTTATACACTGTGACTTCAGTATAAAGAAGAAGTTGCAAACCAGCACTCAAAAGAGACCAGTCAGGGACAAGCAGATTAGTAAAGCGGACTTCCTACAAAGCTATAGGAACTGGTGGAGTCTGCAATTAATTGGACACTTTATAACCTATCTGAAGGTGATCAGCAGTATTGGTTCCAACTAGTTATTGTTATGCAAGGATGCAGGACCAGTGTTGCTTGATCTGGTTTTTTAAGAGTTTGCATTACAAATTGTATATAAGATCTCTAAATTTTGGCAACTGATTAAAAAAAACCAGTTTTGCATATGTGTGGGCCAAACAAAACAAATCTACTGTCCAAATCTGGCCATGGGGCTACTAGTGTATGACCTCTGGTTAAGAAACCAGAGAGAATCCAAGAAAAACACAAAAACAGACAGTACAGTGGATAGATGGTGAATTAAGTGACTCAAGAAATCCAGGGCCCATTTGGCACTGACTTTTATGAAATATGGGATCAAATTATTAGGCCCTTCAGAATCTGTTTTTCTCTTGTCCCTCACTATATTTCTAGTAACTAGTAGAGGATCTGGAGTTGATGATCTATACATATTTGTGAAATTGATTAATTAATTAATTAATTAGTAGTTTAAACCAAATGATTTCTAAGTTTTCTACCTCTTACAGTCCTTAAAAAAAACTTGAGTGACATAAAATGCTTTCTGTGAGAAAACATAGTAGAAATTAGGATTTATTTGACACAAAGAAGGAAAGTCAAGGATCCTTGAGTATTTTTGATGGACTGATGGGAGAAGAAACTCTCTCTCTCTACATATATATATATATATATATATATATATATATTTATTTCATGCACTCTGTTTTATATTATATAAATAAAATTATATAGTTATATCTATATATAGAGAGAGCTATATAAATGTATATATATATGTTAAGCTATAAGAGTAAGTCTGATAAGGAGATTATGAAAGTTGATAATCTTTAAAATAATGTTATCAAATACCTTTCTTGGCCTTTAGCCAGTCACCCAACCAAACTGGCCTTACTATTCTTTGGAAATCTACAGTGATTTTCATGCACTCTATTTTATATTATATAAATTAAGTTATATAAATGTATCAATTTTAAAGTTCCAGAGCTATGGTGGCTGCAAGGGTGGCAGTGGCATTAAGGGAGGAACCATAAAGGCACAGAGATGGAAGAGGGGGGCTAACGAGAAGTGATTGGCAGGTTTGAGAGATTAGTTATGGACAGAGAAATGGAGCAAATAAACAGAAAGAGTAATCAACTTTCTCACTGCCAAAAAAAAGGTTTATAAATAAAAAAGGGGGGAAGACTAGAAAGGACTCTGAGGCTCTGCATTGGAGGTATCCAAGGGAACTAATGACCCATTTTTTTCTATATATATGACACAGATATCAATGTAAATGTGTGTATGTGTGCATCTCTGTGTGCATTTGTGTGTGTGTGTGTATATATATATATATATATATACACACACACACACATACATGCATACATTTCTTTGCTCTATCCACTGAGAAGGTTAAAAGCCAGGACAACCCAGTAACAGTGAACATACCTTTTGCCCAGACCTTGATTTCTAAACACCTTGGAGAAATGGCTGATCCTAAGGAAATATTCTGATTACTCATTCCCCAAAACAGCATTTTAATTAAATGCAAGACAGAAATGCCAAGATTGGGTTAATTTCAATGTTTTTGAAAAATTTCCTCAGCAAATTAAAATTTCCCATAGATATAGAACACTCAGTCTGGACCACCTAAAAACTGCTCACAAAGACAGAAGTGAAGGCACAAATGTTCCTCAACTAAATGATAAACACATGAACCGACCAAGGGATATTTTCATAATGCTGAAACTTTAAACTTCTTCATGTGTTGAAAAAAAAATCTTTTTAAAAATAACTGGAACTGTTTAACAGTAGAAATGAATGTGTTTATGTGCAGCATTTATGGAATGCTGGCCACCAAAGAGACAATTATGGCAATTGTAAATTTGTTTCTGAATTACTGCCCCATGACCCTAGTGTTTTTTTATCACTTGCCAATTAATGTTTTCTCTCATAAATAACCTTGCCTCTTTTATAATACTTTACTCTTATTGTATGTTTTTCTACCAAATGCACAGTTATCTTTACCTTTGTTTTAACAGGCAAAGGGAAGTCACAAAAAACTTTCTTTGAACCTGTATATTCTTTTACCTATATATTTATGTTTATTTTTGTCAGACTTTCTCCATACCTGATAGTTATTTAATTCAATTTAACTAAATATTATGGATTAAAAAGTTAACATCACATTGGAGGTGGAAATTGTCATAATTTAAGGTTTTTGAGGCCACTGATGTCATGCTTTTTTAGGAATAAGTAGACATCACAAAAGAAATATCATTTTCACTGCTTCAGATATCATCGTACTGGCAAGCGTATTCTCAGGAATTTCTCATGTGAGACCTCATGAATAATGAGACATATCAGTGAGGCATTCACGGGAAATGAAATATTCTACTTATGTGAATATCTAAATTAACTAAAATGTTCTCCACTTAAGCAGAATTTCAAGCAATTCAAATGGATTTTATTCCTAAATTATATTCATTGTCATTGATTTATGTATTTCCTTATATAATTCAGGATTATCATTGTGAACATCTAGTGTATCCCCAAGGATTTATGAAGACTCCAGGTTTGGGGAGTTGAATATCCGGCTCCCACCTTCTCTGGCGCTGGAGATGAGAAGAGAGGATCTCAGACATCATTTATTAAACCATGCTTTGTCCACACTCCTGGTTCACAGGTGGGCTTCTATTCCATTTGGGCCCATGAGACTACAGAAGCTATTTGCTTGAGATTTCTAAGAAAAAATGTTCCTGAATCTTTCCAGGTACAATTGATATTGTCCCAGAAGTTAGCTCCCAGGACCAGCAGTCACAGTTCAACCACAAGAATAGCCAGTATGAAACTGCCTTAGTACAGTTCCTGTTACAAACCAGAAGACAGAACAGAGCAAAGTAAAGATAACCAGCCTGTGATGACCTCACTGAGTAACTGAATCAAACCATTCATGAAGTTTCCTCTTCCTCTGCATTTCTGTGTCTCCCTTTCTCTTTTATCTGTGTCAGGCAATATTGTTTGAGCATGGTTGATCACCAGTTATAACTAAAATCATCCTGTCAAGACAATAATTTATTCTGTTATGATAGTGATGCTTGCAGGGCTGATAACCAGCCTTTGCTGTATTTCATTACATAAGATAATTCAGAATATTCTGTGTTTTCTAGTTTGTGTGTTCAATTGTATAGTTTGTCTCCTCTCCTGTCAGTTATCACTCTGTAAGCCTGGAAATTAATCACTAACAGGTAGAATTGTCGACTAATTTCCTTTTATCCACCATGACCTTAGAAATAGAGTCTGCACCTCAGGCTTCAGATTCCTTCCATAATTTCTCAGGAAAAACTTCCCAGACCTACAACAAGGTCAAATCCCTTTAAGTATCCTTTGAGCACTGACCGTGTACTAAGCTCTCTTCTAAGAGTTTTACCTGAATTAACTTGTTTAATCCTCATGTCAACCTTATTTTACAGACCCTATTATTCTCACTTTACAAATGAAGACACTGAGGCACAGACAGGTCAGTAAATAGTTCAAAGTCACAAAAGCAGGAACCATTGGGAGTAGAATTCAAATCAAGGCAACTCAAAGCCCTCCCTCTTAACTTCTGTGTTAAATTCTTTTCCAGAATGCTTGTATCACTCAGTTGTTAAACATTTCCTAACACAGTAATGTGATTAACAGTCAAGCCTTCCAAAAGATTTCAAGTTCCATGTGGTCAGAGATCATATCTAGTTTGATTCATCATTGGTTCCTCAACCCTTAGCACAATGCCTACGTCATAATAGATACTCAGTAAATGTTTATTAAATGAGAGAGGAAAGGAAAGAAGGAAGGGAACAAGGCAAGGAAGCAGGAAGAGAAGGAAGGAAGGGAGGGAGGGAGGGAAGGATGTCAGTTTCAGCTGAGCAAGGACCAGAAAGGAGTCTTTAGGTAAATTATAATTAAGGACTATTTCAGCTGTGGACCTTTTCTGGTCATTTCTAGGTAGTTAAATTTATCAGAAGAATGAGCTATTACTGTATTAATGTCTAGTAGTGGTGCTTCCTTCAGCAAGTAATTCAGAACATGTCTAACTCTTGCAGTCATGAGGAAGACTGAGAAACATACCAAGAACATAAATAACCTTTTTATACTTACAGGGATGAGATTATAAGGATGAGGTTATACCTGGCTGCATGCTCAGGCTTTAAAGATACAGAATAGAAAACAAACTCCAGGAAACCTGAAGGAAGCTGTAACGGAGTAAGGAAATGGAGTAGGACATAGTCTGTACCAAATAGCTACTACTATGTAACAAATTATCCTAAAACTTAGCAGTATAAAACAGCACACATTAATTTTCTCACAGTTTCTGTGAGTCAGGAATAGCTTCCCTGGGTCTCCCAGCTCAGCATCATTCACAGGGCTGCAGTCAGGGTTTTGGCACAGGTTCACAGCCATCTCAAGGTTCAGTGGGGACAGGATCTGCTTCCAGGTTTATTCAGTGATTGTTGATAGGATTTAGTTCCTTGTGGGCTGTTGGACAGAGGTTGCCCTCAGTTCCTTGCCACAAGGGCCTCCTCATTATGACAGCTTGATTCATCAAACTAGCAAGATAGTCTGCTAGTGAAACAGAAGTCACAATCTTTTGTCACTGAGGTTTGGAAGGAACATCTCACTTTTGCTATATTCTCTTCATTAGAAGCAAGGCACTAGGTCCAGTGCACACTCAATAGGAGAGAATTACTGAAGGGCATGAAACCAGGGCTTGGGGATCATCTTCGGAGCTGTCATCCTATGTAGTTCTTTTTATAGTTGAAAAAAACTACGTATATCATTTATAATTATGTAATTATAAATATGTTTTGTGTTTTAAACAAGAAAACTGTAAAAGTGTAAAATACAACTATATTATTATTATTATTATTATTATTATTATTATTATTATTATTTAAGTCCTTTTACTTTCAAGGAAAGTGCCCCAAATCACAAACTAAAACAATAAAAGTTTAAGTTCAAATGAAGCATATGCATGCAGGAATATATTTGAATATTTTTAATGGTGGAATAGGAAATGAAATGTTCCTGCCACTCAAGCATGCCCTCTAAGGGGTATTTTAATAAATCAGCATTAAAGGCAGGAAATATAATTCACACACTAGATAAGGAGTAGTAAACTAAAACTCTTAGAAAATTACAGTAAGTTTTAACTAGATGCTGAACATAACAAGCCTAACTTCCAGACCTAAAAGTCTAAGGGCAGATTTCCAGTAAATCACTAAAGGGCTCCTCCCCCAGCTTCCTGCAAAGAGAAGAGATTGTCTCCCAAACCAAAACCTGTGTGTCTCTGGGTAACTTCCTTAAGATATGGCAGAAGCAAGAGGGACCATGGATACTTCTGGGGACATTAACTGTGTCATTATGAGTAAACATTGAATTGAATACTCAAAATATGCCCACATCCTTTTCCAGAAGAGCCTAGTCCCTTTTACAAATAACAAGTGTGAATTTGTTTACTGGTGGTTTTAATTGGCCCGAGGTTTGGCACAGCTTTACTTTGTCATTAAGGACTCCTTCAGTTTGAAATACAACAAGACAACTTAACGTCATCTTAAAAGGCAGGACAAGCCAACAGATCACCTAGCTGGAGACCAGCTCTAAGCCTCAGTTAAAATTTACTTTACTCCCTAACCTTCTGAATGGGGAGCAGGGAAGACCACTAGCAGGTGCATGAGAGCTGCCCAATAATGCATATATTTCCTTTTCCTTCCACTGGTTTTGTAGAAAGAAGAAAGCAGCCAGAAAATAGCTGAAAGGCCATTTTTAATGGGGAGTTCAAGATTTGCAGATACTGACTAATTTATAAAAAATAGGTAAACAACAAGTTTATATTGTATAGCACAGGGAACTATATTCAGTATCTTGTAGTAACTTATGGTGAAAGAGAATATGAAAACAAATAGATATACGTTCCTATATGACTGAAGTATTTTGCTATACACCAGAAATTGACACAATATTGTAAACTGACTACACTTCAATAAAAATATGTATTAAAAAATATAAGAGAAACAGAAGAGGAATAAGACATAGAAAAATGCCTTCACTGAGACTTGAAGCAGAGAAAGAAACTTGGGACTCTGGTTTTCAAAAAAACAAAAACAAAACTGCAAGAGGACACAATGGACATACATCAGGACAGCTACTTGTATTTTCTGGCAACTGAAATTAGGAAAGTGGAAGGGAATATCTATCAGGATTTTAACACAGTAATAGATTTCAATATTAATTCAACCTAATATCTGTATCAACTGGTCAAATGGGAATTGACCACTGGAGACATATCAAGAGACTATTCTTAAAATCAGTCCTATAGAATTAGAGTAAAGAAGAGAATAGTACCATATTATGTTTCCAGGTTATCAGGATACTTCCATCAAAATCAAGATAACCAGCTTGGAGAGTGAGCATTTAATCACTATGGGCAAAGACAGAGGCTGATGTCCTAGACTATCTAAGAACCCCAGGCTCCTGTACAACCTTGGAGGGTAGGGAGGTGAGGGATCCCTGATAAAAGTAGTGGTTTAATTTCCTGCCTACCAGGTGGGAAGGAGTATTGGAGCAAATTAAAGCTTTTTTGGGGAAATAAAAGAATGTGACATTCCTTAAACCTACACTGTATAGTAAAATTCAAGCTGATATATATTCTTAGAGACAAGAATGAAGAAATTGATATTTTAGGAAATTAAATCAGTTACTCAGAGTTCTTCGAGCTAGGACTCAGCTTCTGATTCCTTTTCAAACATGTTTCACCTTCTAACTGTATTTGTTCTTATTTTGACATTAGATATTTTAAGTCATTTTAATGAATAAAAACCTAAATTATTCAATATGGATTGTAATAAATGTATATGTGATAGAAAATTATATTGTGACAAAGAAGACAGATATATTCATAAAGACACGACGTAGGTATTAACTTCAAAAACTGTTTATGAACAGGAATTTTTGCTAGGTCCTTTTACAAGGTACTACTTGAAACAAAAAGATGAATGAGATGGATTTCTATCCTTAAAATACACTTAAAATATCGAATGCCTAGAGGCAAAAAATAAAAAGAGAAAATAATTCAGAGAAGCTATCAAATATATGTTTTTAACTATCGAATATGTATTTTAAAAACTTAGTTCTGAGATAGATGTACTAAGTTAAGCCAAATGTATCTCCAAGATAAAGATGCATATATTTCTAAACTTACTTGAACATGTAACTCTTTTTTACAAAATGTCCAACAGGACTAGTGTAGATGGATCACAAGTTGTCACAATTTTCTTACGTCAGTCATGTTAAGTAATTTAGGACTACTCTTTAACTCCCTAAAAGTGAAAGAAAATCTTCCTAAAACCAAATAATTATTAAAGAAAGTGTACCAGAGGTGAAATTGTATTCACTTTGAGACAATCTGTGTTAATTCAACTTGATAAAATTAAATAAAATGGCTCTTTAATATTGGGATCCATGTCAATGTTAATAATGCAGTAAATAAGAAAGAACAATTAACACTATGATTAAAATCCTATTATATCAGTTATTGACAATAATCATTGATCGAACTGAGACACCCACTTTCGTTAGTGGTCAGTGCCTGCTGGTGATTCTATTGCCAAAACTTTGTATTTGTATTTCCAAAAATATATTTGAATTTAGTATGGTTTGACACAATCTCTCCACAATATTACATGTTGAGTGTTTATTCAAACAAACTTTCGAAGAGTTATTACTGAGTTCTTACTAAACACAAAGTGTTTCTGTAAAGTGAATCATCTGTCCATTTAAAACGGGATTTTTTTTAGAAAAAAATTCCCAAAGTAAAATTTAAAAAGGCTGATGACAAAGTACTAAGATGTTAGCCATTTTTCTTATTCCCCTTAAACTTTCTCTCTAGGATGCAGAGATCACCTGATTTCAACCACCCAGAGCCTAGAATTAACTCTCTTCCTTCTGTGGTTTGCCATTTTAAAGTAATGAACCTAATAATGAACCAATGCAGATTGTCTTTGCAGCAGAAGCTAGAGGGTTGGGAAAGGTGAGCAATTTTGTAAAATAGTGGTTACTCTGAGGAGCTAAAAGTTTGGTGGCAGTTGGTGTTGTTTGCTGGCAGTTGCCAGCCAACTGTGCATCGCCTTATGGAGGAAAACGGTTCAGGTTAGTGGGAGAAGGGAGTGGTTTATATATAAAGCAAACTCTTATAACTGCAGAAGATCAAAGCCTGAACCAAATAGGTGAGAACTGTTCACTTAGAGGGTCATCTAAGGGAAAGCTATCAAGGGGAGTTACAAAGCTTGCTAATTCTATTTGAGATTCAACACTAACCAAAAAAAAAAAAAATATAGAAACCAAGGGGCCTATTTCCAAACAGTTTAAGGGAATGTGTTACATTTGTCTTCCTCCTAAAGCAAGTACCAGCTATGTGGCTACAATGCTTGAAGAGGTGGGCCTCTTGACATTCTGGTTTGTCAGGATGAATTCCTAAGTAGAACGGCGGTAGTAATAATTCAGAAAGGAAGTCAGGAGACCATGACTCTGATTACACAGCCAAAACTCAGAACCATTTCAAAGAACATTCAATAAAAGGTATAGAATAGGAAGAGAAATAGAAACTATTTTCCCATAGCACCTCTGTAAGTCTGCATAGATGAGGAGAGAACAAAGAAGTGGCCCCACTGGAGAGTCACCTGAAGACACATCCATAAAGAATAGATCTGGTATTTAAGAGAAGGGCTTTTTCTACAGAATCTACATACAAAAGTCCCTAAAAGAATATTTGTTGAATGAATGAATGATTAGATTACTAAAGAGGAATCACTCCTAAATCTAGGAAATCTGATATGATCTGAGAAAAATAAATATATTTGACACTGTCAGTGGACCAATAGACCAAAACTGAAGTGCCCTGTGTTTCTGAAGCATGTATCCAGAAAGTAACAGCCCACAGAGACACTGTCCACTCCATTTGATTCAAGTGAGAATCAACAATACCACCAGAAGAGGTTGGGAATACCTAAGGGATATTTTAAAGTATCCAGTAATACACATAAGAAATAATAAATTAGGAAGAGAAACAAAAAGAATACAGATACTTACAATAACAGATCTCCAAATAACAATACACAGAGCATGAAAAGACAAAATGAATTTGAGGTTTTATAAGGCAGGGTTAGAAATACTGACTTTAAAGTCTTTAGGATGAAACTTACAATTTATATAATATAAAAATGTGTGCATTATTGAACCAGAACAGATATTTGGGGGGCAGGGAGAGAAAGAAAAAGAGATAGATTAATGCTACATATCTAAGATATATCTTATTGCAGAAAGAGGAAGAAAATTACCATATATATCACTAATATGTGGAATCTAAAAAATGATACAAATAAACTTATTTACAAAACAGAAACAGACTCACAGACATAGAAGACAAACTTATGGTTACCAAAGGGAAAAGGTGGGGTGGAGGGATAAATTGGGAGTTCTAGATTTGCAGATAACTAATTACCATATAAAAAACAGATAAACAACAGAGTCCTACTGTATAGCACAGGGAACTATATTCAATACTTTATAACAGCCTATAATGAAAAAGAATAGGAAAAGAAATATATATATATTTAACTGAATCACTATGCTGTACAACAGAAATTAACACAGCATTGTAAACCAAGTATATACTTCAATAAAAAATAATACATACTAAAAAAAAAGAAAAGCCAGCTAGAGAAAAATAGAGTAAGATGAATGAAAAATTCAAAATGTTAAAGATTAAAAAGTGAGAAAAAATTTGACCAAAAAATTGACAAAATGTTACCGTATACTAAAGAGAAAACAGGGACATTAAGAGATGTGTTATTAAGATATAGCAAATCACCCAAAAGAAAATAAAATAAGTTCATAAGTATACAACAATTGAAATAAAGTATTTAAAAAGGGAAAGGGAAAAAAATAGCCACAGATGAGCAATATGGGTCCATAGGGAATTTCTAGGGACAGTCTAACTTCCTGAATTAATAGTTTTCAGCTGAGGCAGCTGGTGTGCATTCTTCCAGGGCAGGGAACAAAGGAGGAAAGAACCATGTGTTTTCCTTATGCTTGTCACCTTTTTGACCATAGAATTGTACATCTCATCCACTGTTATCTCTGGGGACTTCATCACCCTGTAGGAACCATTGTAGAGGGGCCAGGGATGTTCCTAATTCCCGTGCTTTGTACTATGGGACAGCAGGGCAGCAGAGCCACCACTACCACCATGACCATAACTTTAACAGCATGGCCTCATAAAATTCAGATCTTTTATATCCCTAAGAAAATGAATACACACTATGGAGAAATTCTCCGTCAGGGAAGTCAAAGCATACTGGCGGTCACAGACTGAGAAAGAGAACAGTAGGATTGATACAGACTCTCTCTCTTCCTTACCATTTGTATTCACAAACATTGCCAACTTTTTTCCCTTAAATGTTGCATTTTATGATCTAGCACATGTAGAAGTATCACTGCACTCAGACCAGGATGAAAGTCTTTACTTTGCTAATTACTAACTGTGTGGCCTTATGGCAAGTCACTTAAGTAAGGTTGTGATGAGCCAATGAAAGGAAATGTGTGAAAATACTTTGAAGACTATAAAGCACTATCCAGATGTGAAACATTTAAATCTTTGTAACATTCTGAGTTGGACATCTATTGGTTTAAGGAGTTCTTTTTCTACCTTTCACATACAAAGTACTAAGAAACATGATCCTGTGGTGTGAACAAGCCCCACACACCATGCATCGTGTTGAACTTCTGCAGATCTGAGTTGAGCTAGGTGTGGCTGTATAGCTGTTGTGACAATGTGCTTTTGTGCCCATTTCTAAAAGGAACCTATCTGCAACACCGGTCAGCCTCCTACAAAAATACTTCTCCACTGAAAGTTGGCACAAGCAGCTGAAATGACTATGTCATGAAAGGCACATGGAGTATAAGCTTACCTAATTAATAATTTTCAGGGTTGTTTCCCTTTTCCTCTGTGCAGCTGCTAAACAGAGTGGTTCTGATTAAGCCGTAGCACATCGTGAGAAATGCCGCTTCACAAGGGTGCTACATTCTGTATTTCCCCCCACTTTGATCCCCGTTCATTGGCCCCTTTGATCTCTGAACAGGATGTACAAGGTTCACTAATCAATACTTTCCCTGATTTTTGCTCTTTAGTCTGTTAGGTGTTTATATTTAAATCATTGACTAAACTAGGTGAATATGGATGACCTATGTCTTTTCCCACTTGGTGTTTATGTCTTCAAAAGACAGAAAGAAGAGAAAAGCCTTCTAATTTTCAACCAAGTTTTCATTAAGAGCAGAGTTAGGCAGGACTACAGATACGGTGCTCATTTCTTCCTCTTTGAAAATTTGGATCACTTTGTAGGGAGCATGGAAGACAGTGGAATGGAAGAATCAGACCCACTGGTAGTCCACCCCCAACCCATGCAAACTAGAACACAAGTCTTTTTCATGTCAGATGCCAATGGAGAGACATGTGTCTCCTGTAGGCTTAGTAAGGAAGCTACGCCATGTGCTACCTTTTCTAAACCCAGACAACAATGTGCTTGGACAGTTAAGAAGCTTACCACTGAGAAGGGAACTAAATACTAAGTGTCAAATGAGGAGCACCATAAGATACGGGCCACTGGAGTCTAGAAAAGGGAGAGAACCCTTGAGAGCTGGGTACTCAGGAGAGACTTCTCACGGGAAACAAGTTTTGCTGGGTCAGATTCATTCCAGAGACTGGGAATTGTGTGCTGAGTTTCAGGGATGAGAATGCATAGGAGCAGGTCCTGGGCCTAGTTGGCCAGAGTAACTAAGGAGTTGGGAAAAGATTGGTATTGAATACCAAGCAGGTACCCTTAGAAAGTGAATAATCCATCTAGTGAGGCAGGACTAGTTTGGAACCTGAACTGTTATTTTTAGCTAGCTATGGTAAAATAACCAAGTTACTTGAACGACAGGGAGCTGCAACTTTGTTATCTCTAAGAATGGACCAATTACCACATACCCCTCAAAATTGTATGTATCAAGTAAAAGAATACGTGCCCTGATTTTCTTCTTTCCTTTCCCCTTGTTTTTATGAACTTGATGATTTCAGTAGTAATGGTCCAGACAATTATACAAGGAATCTCTAATACATGCAGATATTTTTATACCACCCCTTTTCTTTATAAACATGTGAAGAATCTATTCTGGTTTGAAGGTGATACATCTGTTGCTATTCATCAACCCCCCCATCCACCAATTTTTATTTGAACAGAGAAAATGAAGGCAGATGTCAGCAGTATTGAATTACTCTATGGGATATCATGTTTTCCATATTACACTGTACCAGTAGCTCATCAAATCAGACATGGCAGGTGGCAGATTATTAGACCCTTTCTCTTTTGATTGAGCAAACTCACTAATAAGGTAGCCTAAATCCTTAAGCCTCAAGCAAAGGAAAAAGAAAGACATCTCAAATTCCATAGTTCCATATGAAGAATTTTAACAACTACTTAAATTTTCTGCTTTCATAGAATAACAAATTCATAGGTTACTGGATCTTGGAATTTGAGATCTAATGACGTTTGGAACTATGATCAATAAAATCGATGTCAATTTTCAGACCAAGAAATTGAGCCTGAGAATGTTTTCGTGATTTGCTCAGAACTGTATGGCTCTTTAATTTCCAGGCTTTCTATCCTGTACCCTTTCCGTGGGATCAAGTGTTCCTCATTTATTAAACAAAGCAGTCATATCTCTGAGGGTTTATCCAGCTTTAAATTCTGTGATTTCCTTCTTTGTAAATCTTGGAAAAAATCAAAGCCTAAAAAGCAAATGACAGCACTCTAATTTCAGCTTATGAAGGACCACACTAGACTGGTCCACTGTGGTTCAAATGTTAAGTGCTAAATGGCAGAGCAAGTTAATGCCCTGGTTGTTTGCCTTCGGAGGTAAAAATATATCTGTAGGTCTCAGCCAAGTTCCTGTGGAGATTTGTCCACATCCCCAAAATACCACACGCATTTGGCAAGAATGACAGATTATGTCCAAGTAAGGCCCAGAGCTTGAATAGCAAGAGTATTTCGAGTAAAGAACAACATACAATGGCAAAGCTCTCATTCTTAGGAATGCCATTTATCTCCCTAAATTTCTATAATATTCTCTTCCCCTTTATTTTTCTGGCTCTCCCCACCCTGATTTCCAAATTCTACAAAAACCTTTCATCGTAAGTTATATTTGAGATAGGATAATGATCACAATTAAACATTGTTCATTGCCTTTTCTTCTTTATCCTTTTCTGTATTTTCCAAATTTTCTCTAAAATGGCAATATGTATGTTATGCTATTTCCCTTCCTCTCTTCCTTCAGTTATCTCTTTCCTGCTCTCTTTTTCTCCTCTCCACTCACCCTCTGTATGTGTGAGCCGGTATGTTCCTATGTGTATGTACCTGTCTGTGGACACCTGTTTGGGCTTATGAAATTGCTTAGATAGGTATTTTTGTTTAATACGTGCACAGATCCAGAGAGAGAAATTGTAAAGAAGGAAAAATGTGTGTCTGGTGCCATCATCTCATCTCGTAGTAACTTTTTTCCCTTCCTGCCTGACAAGCACTGCCTTTGTCCTGCCTCCTCGGCTGGCCTTGCTTCAATTCTCCCAACTCATTGTTCATTTGATAATCTGTTGTTTAATTCACACTGTATGCCAGCACTGAATCAGTTTTCTTTAGAAATATTTTTATGCTCCATATTCATGATTCTTCAAATGTATTCCAAGGAACACTCACAAGGAGAAAAGCTTTTTGGAGTGAGGGTGAGGTAGTCAAATAAGTTTGAAACCAAATGTAGCAGCTGAACTCAGTTTGATTCCTGGTTCAAAACAAAGCAGGCAGACAGAAATAGTTATCAAAGAATTCTTGCCACATTTGGGAAAATTTCGAAGTGAACTGGATATTTGAATTTATTGGAATTATTGTTAATTTTTTTCTGGTGTAATCACTGTAATACAGTTATATAGAAAAATGCCCTTATTCTTAGCAGATGTGTGTCAGGTTTAAAGGTGAAGAATTTGAAGTGTTAGGGTGCCTGAAACTTGCTTTCAAATGGTTTCAATAAATAGTAAATAAATGTGTCTTTTGTGCCTAAAACTGGCATATTTACATAAAAAATGTATGGCTCCAGAAAAATGCTTATTATAAAGCTACGTATTATATATGTATACTTATTATATGTAACACATATACTTATATCATCTATAAATATGTTTATATATGTATGTAAGATATGTTTAACATATGTAAATCAAAATGTATGTTATATAAATATATTGTATAACTTATATATTAGAATAAACATATATGTATGGTTGACCCTTGAACAACATGGGGATTTGGGGTGCCCAATACCCATGCAGTGGAAAATCCACTTATAACTTTGTAGTCCACCCTCCTTATCTGTAGCTCTGAATCCGCAAATTCAACCAAGTGCGGATTGTGTAGTACTGTAATATTTATTGAAAAAAATCCACATATAAGTAGACCTATGCAGTTCAAACACATCTTGTTCAAGGGTAAACTGTATGTATTACATACAATAAGCATATGAATATCAAAATATATAGTTTTTTAGTGGGACTGTATATTGTTTATACACACGTATCAGAAAATTTATAATAAAACACACACAAAGTATTGCTGTGAAGATGAAGTAAACATATTTTTATTTTCCAGAATATGTTTATTTATTTTTGCTAAACCATTTGAAAGTAGGTTGCATGCTGAACTCTGACAAGCTCTGATCACATAGCATTTTTAGGTACTGGGGAACCAGTGGATAGTTGAAGGGAATGGGACTAATTAACGGAAGAGAATCTCATCATGGATAATTGATTCGACTTAACAAGAAGAGAAAATGCCCTTAGCCATTAGACTTTTGATGCAGGAAAGAAATACCAGTACGTGAGAGGTAGGGGGTGGGCATGCTGCTTGTGGCTCAATTTGGGGACTTCTAGACTTTCACAGGAAGTACCTCGCTCCTTACCGCACCCCTTAAACTACTGCTTACAGGGAACACGCTCCTAATTGCAGAGTGGTAAGGGTTGGGATGCATGATGAAAAGGTTTGTTTTTGGAAAGAAACTTCCTTATTTCACTTATGTTCTTGTGAAAGATGTTTCTGATGCGGGCAAATAAGCCAGAGAAAGGCTTCAAACATCTAGTATAAAAAGCAGAATTCAAATGTTAGATGCTCACCCAAAACAGATAAACATCAATAAAAGTGACCCTGTAATGTGACTGTGATAAGTAAGGTGCTGCTATTTTATTTTACAATTTTTCCCCCTTTAGGAGAAAGAGACCGAGACCATACCTGCTTTTGGAAAAGTGAGGGCTCTGAGGCAGTTCCTTTTTGAATTCTGAGGCAAATTATATGACTTTAGTTAACTACCTTTGTTTCCTTGTTTATGAGATGGAGATAACGATATCAATTTAGCTCAGAGAGTCTTTGTGAATTATACATTACTTATAAAAGTAATTATAAACCACTTTGTAAATACAAAGTGCTATATAAATGCTTAATAATAGTCCTTTGAGCCACATGACACCCCCTAATGGGAGCTTATTAAGGAGTTCCTGTTTAGCTTGGATTAATTCTTTAAAAAATGTTTTCTCCTCAAATGAAGCAAGGTACTATGACTAGGAAAACAGCAAGCTTAGTCATAGTATATTTTTATAATTCAGGAAACATGAAATCAAGGACTGTGTCCCATCATTCCTTGCAATATCTGCTTTTTCTAAAACAGAACTGAAATTAATTTTAAAAGGTATCCTGCTGTCTGAATAGGAGCAAGATAACTGGAAACCTGAGCAAAGGATCTCCTTGAAATTTCTTAGAACCAGAGAATTCTTTCTCGGGGTAGTTTTAATGGGACAGAACAAAAGACCCTACTACCATGGCACAGAGGAAAGGGCCTGCCTAAACACCAATATAAACATGCGTGTAAAGTCTTTATTCATGGAGTAGATATCAGGAATTATGTCAAGACCCTTTGTAAATTGTATGATTTAACTCTCATGTCTCCTTTTTGAGGTAGACATTACATTTCCCAAATTATAGATGAGAAAACTGAGGCTCTGAAATGCTGAATACTAAAATTCACATGGCTGGTACATGGTAGAGCTAGGATTTGATTACAGGTGTTTACTCTGCACAGAATTTCCTTGGATGAGAACATAAATTAAAAAGTAAGCCACATAAATTAAAAACTAGACCACAGAATGTACAAACTTTGGGCATTGTTCATAATGAAATACTTTACATTCTTACCTTTCCGAATAAGTTTCTGTGGGTGCATAATAAGTGTTTCTTGTTGAATGTGATATTGTAACTAATTGTATTTCCCAACTTAGTAGAAATTCCATGATGTTAGTTATCTAAATGTTTACATTTCTTTCTTCAAAGTGTAAGTTTCATATGTTTATTAAACATTAATTGAGCTTTATATTTACCATATATATACTATTTTGCAGTACAAAATAACAGGCATTTTATGAAAAATTAAAGTGAAGAGAAGATACAGCATGTGATCTCTAGAAAGAGCCACTATCTGAAAATTGTCAGACAAGTTTAAAAATGCTAGACACCGAGTCTAAAAGACAATATCCGTTAATATCCAAGCAAACATATCCTATGCAGGGTATAATTAAAACACCATTGAAAAGATGCTCCCATTTGCTTGCAAAGATTGAATTAATGTATATAAATGGCAGAAAAGACATTATTTATTTCCATTTTCTTCTCTCTTCTCCATTCAGAAGATGACTCATCAAAGTGGAAAGAGAGAGGAGGGAATTGAAATCTGAAATGCAAAGAAAGCATAGAACCCTACAGAGTGAGTTTAATTTTGTGGACCCAAATGAATCAGTCTCAAGATAGTGGGAGAATATGGAAATAAGGTTATATTGGAGAAGTGCACAAGACTGCAGACAGGCAGATGTCACCTTAAAAAAAAAAAGTGGTGCACTCCTGAAACTGCAAAATATGACATTTATATAATTGTCAGGAAAAATTCTGAAACAGCTGATGAAATCAATGGCTTGTAAGAGCTGACTAGGAGCAATCATGGATTCATTAAAAATATACCATGCAAAGCAGTGGGGGTTTTTTATCAACAGTATTGATTATTATCATTAGATCAGTAAATTAAGATAATGGTGTTAGAATAAGTCTTGGTTTCAACAATACAGTGATCAAAGTTTAACATTGTTTCTCTAGAATGCTGAACATACATCACGACTGAGGAACCAGAGTATGTGATTTCATAGCCCCATATTCACAATCTCTGGCAGGAGGACAAGTCTAAGAGGAGTTCAGGAGTTAGTACACCGTGTGTGGAAGCCAGCCCTGCCCGCTGCCTCAAAGAAAGATCCCCTTTCCTCAAGACACGTCACTGCCATCTGCTGGAAAATAGAGTAACTGTAGAAATCCATGATGACCATGACATGAAGGGTGCCTCCTAGAGTTGTGCAAAGCCCATGTACACAATCACATGTAGTAACCATGGGTGAATTTTCAGTCTGAAAATCCTACAGACTGAATGCCAGATACTCTCTATTAATCTCACTCTTTTGAGCTATTTACTAAATGAAAACCTTTGTTTCTTTAGCTCAGTGGACTCCAAACTTCATTCTGATATATGTATATTTATTTATAAATAGGAGTGTACTACTATACTAATATATCATGTACAGTATAAAACATTAAAATGGAAATTATAAATGATAATTTAAAAATCAGTATTAACAGAAGTTCTAGTATTTTCTTCCCACATTCTACTTTGAAGACTGATTTAGGTCCCCTAGACTCCCAATGGCAGAATGAGGTCAGACCTTGTTCCTTGTCAGAAAAAGAAATTCTCTTTTGCCAACAGCCTTGTCTGAATGTGTGTGTGTGTCTATGTGCACACGGGTGTATACTCAACTGGTTGAGAATGGATAGGTGAGGTGAGCATTCAGGAGCTATAATGCTTTTCTTAGTATACCTGATTTGACAATCGGCAGGTGGTTCCCATATGGGGAGTCATATTGGTAAAGTACAGGGCTGAAGGTTTCAGTTATTCAGACTCAATTTTTCAGGGAGGGCTTAAACTCTAAAAATCATGCTGTTTCCTCTGGATGAAGTTTAAGACCTACCCCAGGCCCCGAATTACATCGTTCATCTCAGAGTTGATTTCCTACTCTGAGGAGCCTGTTTAAACCAGAATCTGCTATTTCTGAGCAGTTTCTCTGCTTCTGTGTTGCAGGAGGATGGCTTGAAAAGCATCCTGCAGATAATGATGGCTCTGGCTCCCTTACATCCTGTTCTCTCTCACTTACAAGCAGCGCAGAAGAAAGAGGCTCTGATTCATTCCACTCTCGTAAGTACAGTACAAAAAGCAAGCCATATTTATTATCACTGTCTAAATCACTGGGTTTACAGGAGAGTGAACAGTTTTATATTTTATCCTGTTCTCTTTTTTTGAATAGTTGCATAGTTTGCATGTGTACAGTGGAGTCAGAAAGCCTGGGATTGAAGTCTTTTGTCATTTAACACATTTTGTGACTTTTAATATTTAGGTTATATAAATTCCCAAAAATTCACTTTTCCTTTATCTATAAAATGAGGGGTGTTTATAATGCAAAACCAGCCCCTCCTTGTTGCAGTGAGGACTTAATGTGATAACTAATATAGGGTACTTTCTACAATGACCAGCACTATGGTTAATCTCAATAAATATTAGCTATTCTTATAGCATAATTATAGGAGCGTAGTTATCTGGATCTCTTAGCCAAAAATCTTGGGGCCAGGTGTTTTTCAGAATTTAGTATTTTTCAATGAGCTTTGGGAAATTTGGAGTTGGAGAGAAGACACTGTGGAATTCTACTGCTATCCATTTAAAGTTTCACTCAAAATTGAAACATGATAACAAATATCCACCCACTTCTGTCTTTAATTTGCTCATAGCAACCTTTGCTTTTCAATTGAGTTCCATTACTCGCCTGATAAACTCTCTGGGTCACTTATTTAAAACACCAAGTCCAAGGCCTGTCCTAAGAGAGTTTGTAATTAAGAAGAGATCAAGTGGTTTTTCAAACCATTACTCCCAGGCAATCCTTATCATAGGCTACATTTGGAAAACCCTGCGTTACTAGGCATCCCCACAGAGACTCACCTGCTGGCCCCGTTTACACGGAGTCTGTGTCTCACCATATGCGGCTTTGACTGGGTTCCACCACGGGTACCAGGTATTCTCTTCCTCCATCTGCTGCTCTTGCTACCATGCCTCTGGCCAGCCTGAGTGGCTTTTCCTTCCTTTTGTACCTGAAATCATTTTGCCAGAAATTCTAGTTTGTTCCTCCAAGCCTAAGCCTTGCTCCCTTTCTTGCTATTATGTCACTGCCAGGTTTTCCGCAGATCCTCTTTTTTCTTCTCTTTTCTGGCCAGTCTTATCTCATCCTTCTCATGGACAAACCCATGAAACGCAAACTCTCTTCAAAATATACACAATGGTTTCCAAGCTGTTAGAAGAGGTACAGCTAGATAATTCTGGTGACCTGTAGGATGTGCCCCAAAATGTCTACAAGATAAAACTTATTAAGGTGAATATATCTTTGAGAATTATCTCATATCTCTGGAAGAATTAGAGGGAAAAATTAAACAAGAAACAGATACGGAAGATCCAGTTAGATATTAATTCATTTAGGCACCCAATCAAATAAATATTGAATGGTCATCTACTATAGGCCAGAAAGATACATCCCAAATTACCATACCAATTAAAGGAGAAATATTTCTCCAGACCATGATTCAAACAGAATTATTCCTTGGAAAAATATATACAGATATACATATATATATTTTTATATGTTGAATATTAAAATAACTGCCAAAACTCTATCACATTTTTAAAAAGTTATTTTGAAATAATTTCAGATTCACTGAAGTTTCAAAAGTAATACAGAGAAATCCCATATGCACTTTACTCAGATTCACCAATCTTTAACATTTTTAACATTTTGTCAAATGCACTCTCTCTCCATACATGTATATTACATATACATCACACTTAATGTATGTGTATTTTTATATCATATATATCATATTAATACTATTATATATGGCATGTTGCATATTATGTTATACACATATATCTATTTAAATAATATAGATATAACTATATTTCTACATTATATAGAGACATATAATACATGTACATAATATAGTTTTTTCTGATTTGTAAGATAATACGTTGTATATAAGATGCTTTTTCACTTCTCAATACTTCCATGTATATTTTCTAAGAACATGGATTTTAAAAAAAGAACATGGATTTTCTTTTTTTTTTGCAGTTATTAAATACAAAATTATCATTGATGCATAGTTTTTAAAATCTAATCTGTCATTTCTTTTCCCATTTTGTCAGTTGTTCCAATGAGGTATTTTAGAGCCTTTCTTCCACCCTTCAGTCAAGGATCATATATTATACTCAGTTGTCATGTTCTTTAGTTTCCTTTAATATGGAAGAGTTCCTCAGCTTTAGTAGTACTTAATTTGTATTCTTTTACTTTCATAATCTTGGCATTTTTCAAGAACAAAGTCCAATCATTTTATACAGTGTTCCTTCCTTCCCTTGGATCTGCCCCATGTTTCCTCATTCAGTTTACGCATCCTTGCAGGAATAGGATGTAGGTGGTGCAATATCCTTCTCAAGGTATCACACTTGGTGGCATGCTATGCCCATCAGACCTCCTGTGATATTTATTTCGGTCACCTAGTCAGAATGTTGTTCTGTTTCTCCACTGTCTAGTTACTGTTCTTCTGTTTGCAACTAATAAATAAGCCGTGGGGAGTCATGTTACATGGACTAACATGTTACATGTTAAAACCATGGTGTATCCTGCTTCGCATTAATCTTTTCTCTGTAAATTTAGTATTCATTCATGAGAATCTTCACAATGAAGATAAGGAAAATAACATTTTTTTCAACTCCACTACATCTTTAACAATTATAGGTTAATGCTCTAAAAACAAAAACAAAACAAAACAAGACAAAGAAAAAAAGAACCCTTCCCTTCCCTCCCATTTTTCTATTTATCTGGCTAACTCCCTAGCTATTATCAGTGTGAGCCCACGAATTCCCATTCTTTTCCAATTACTTATAATTCCTCATTATCTTTAATTATATTTGTTTATTTTTAATGGCACGTATTCCTAATTTGTCTTCAAACTTAAATAATTATAATCACATTGTACATTTGTGGGTCATTCTATGCTTTCACTGCATTTTCATATACCTATCTAATTTGCTCCTCCACAAAAGCTGTAAAATCCAGTGGGACAAGAGATTAAATTCACAGGAGTGTTTCAGGGCAAACAACTTTTAGGTCCTAAATTAGAAACAAATTCCTAAACATCAGGCATTGATTGCTTTTTGACTGATGGCAAGAAAGAGAAGCAAGGAAACACCTTTTTAGCTCTCCAGAGCATGGGGCTCTTAAAAGCCTCTTTCCAAGAATGGGTATTCATATTTGCTTTAATAATTTTTGTAAAGCTCTCCATTGTTGCAAACAAAGAAACAAAAGCTTACAGAAGTACTGAGTCAAAGATTATATTTATACCACATCATTCCAAATTTTTAATTATTTGAATTTAAAAAGATATGACCTTTTAATATAAATATGAATATAAAATGTGTCTTTATTTATTCATGAGATCAACAGAGCAGTTCTAAGAAATAAAGCAAGCCATATTCTTTACCTTAAATACTTGGTGCAGTTCATTATTCCAGTTATATAATGAATAATGAACTCTGGACCATCTTTGTTTTGGAAAAAAATTTTAGGTTATTTAGGGGAAAAAAAAATCAAATATCTCCCATGAATAGTGTTTTTATGAGGTCATCTCAAATTTTAAACAAATTAAATTTAACTGTTACCAACACTAAAGTGTTATTCAGGACTTTAGATAAATAATTTGCAGGTACCTGAACGTGGGTCACTATAATGGTACCCAGAAGTTGCCAAAAAATTTATGGCAGTTATATAATAAATGTATATATGTCAAAATTATAAAAGCATGGACATAAATAAATTGAACAGAGAATAGCTGATTAACACCTACATATCTGCAAAGCAGGTGAAATTTCTGTGGTGGCCAGTCCCAAGAAGAATGCTGCTCTCTCAGTTACATTTAATACAGTTGGTTGGATTTAGAGATAGGAAGTGGATGATGAAGAAGCTCCTGCTTTGGTAGCGTTTACACAACATTGTGTAGTGTTCCTGCTGTGCATTCCTTTTTAGTCAGTTTCAGGTCCCTCAGTTCCATTCAAAATGCACATCCTCAGCACACTGAGAAAAAGAGCCCATCACAGTTCATTCACCCACCAGAGAAAATCTACCCTAATTTCTTTCATGATCTGTACTTTCTACTTGTTCACAAAAGATTCTCACTGCAGTAGTTACACACTAAACATCTTCAGTGTCATAGACTCTAATGTTGCAAACAAAAGGATTATGACCTCTTTCAGCAGCCTTCCTGCTAGATCGAAGCAGGAAGGGGAGATGGATTATATGGAGAAAAGGCCTTGTTTGAAAACATTAATCTTTGGTAGTTAGTAATTGAGGAAGGAAATGCAACCCGTACATGAAAGTTAAATTAGCTTCTGCAAAAACAAGTGATTTCTAAAGCTGATCGAGTCAGACAGTTTGTCTTCTAAAATAACTAAATACATAAAAAAGAGGATTCTAACAATTATTCAACCACATATGAAACCATTCTGAATCAGAAGACTGAGAAGCTCTTTAAGACAGTGAATGTGTTGTGTGTATGAATGTTTATTTTTCAGCAGAAACAGCTATTAAAATTAATATTTCTTCAAATGCCTGGAGAACAGGAAAGTCCAGGTATCTGGACCCACGTTATTGCTTATTTTAAAGGTTTTAGATAAACTTACCTTCCTTGTTCTCAGTGTTGTCTCTTTTCAAAAAATATCTCCATGTATCACAAATTACCCATATTTACTCCTCTCATTAAAAAAAAAAACTTCTGTCTGCTTTGTAAATGCATATTCTGAATGTGGGGGAAGAGTCTAACTGAACCTGGTAATAACTGAACGCTGTATATATTAATTATTTAACAATAGGCTCCTTTAAAATAGTCTCTTCAAAATGTGGAAACTTAGGTGCTGAAAAAGATAAAACCACTAGCTGCTAAATTTGCAATTTAAAAAAGGCAAATTCAAGATGTGTCAAATTTAACAAAGCCACTCCTGGGAGACCAATTTCAGAGATAAAAGATGAAAGGCCAGCAATCCACTTTACCCCAGCAGCTCAATGAAAGTTGTGTCATTCCTATTGCTTCATCAGGTAACTACAAAGTAGTTTCCTCCCAGTGAATTCCGTTGTTTTGTGGATTCTACAATATCTGACTGTGGAATGACAAAGGCCTGTTTGAATACGATAAACGATATCTAAAACTCCTTATGTTCATTTCTAACACGAAGCCACTGACCAACTACAACTAGTAACACCTGAACTCAAACATTCATAGACCAAGCGTTCGGCAGAGCACTTGGGACTTTGCATTGCTCCTATGAATTTGCCACTTTCTCTCCAATCTTTACCCAATAGTCCTTTCTTATTACTTGTTTAAATTTACACCCTGATAATCAGAGTGCTTTGTTTTTTTATTTTTGTCTGGGTATGTTTAAGATTCTGAATCACATTGTGCTAAGATTCTAAATCACAAGGGCAAAACTAAATGTCCTTCCAATGATTTTCTTGGCAACCAAGAATTATCTTTGCTGATCACCTTAATTATTCCGTTGTCAGAGTCAGAGGTATCTTTGAGTTGCTTGGTTAATTTTATCTTGTAGGGAAAGTTCTGAAATCCTTACTAAGGTATTCATTAAAGTTGTGGGCCAGCATGTACTCATTCCTTTTGACAAAATGAACTCTATGCCCAAACAACAAATGTAATGTCCGAAGTTTGCATCCTTGGAGACAGTCTAGGAGACAGATGGAAAAGTTGTAAACAGACCTGTGAATTGCTTTGGTGCACACAGATTTACTTTGAAGATTTCGCTGAATCTTTTTGACTTGTAAGCCACTCATGGCAAAAGAAAGCAAGTTTACCATGCAAACCTTAACCAGATACTAGCTACAATGGAGGAACCTCAGCAAATTTAGATGTGTGGTTCAGATAATCCCCTTCAAAGTTCAGATAATTACCTAAAGCTTATTTAAATCTATGGAAAGACTTTACCCTCTTCTTCACCCCATCTCATCTTTTCTTCTTTCTTCCATAATCCTTCCCACCCTACTCTGATCTTTTTTGTCATTCTTCAGATCACCCTACTTTAAATCTCCCTGTTTTATGCTAAATTTCCACCTCACTTTTGAAAAGACCTTCCTGTGCTGGTTAATTTCTTAAGTCAGAATGTAGTGGGTTTCCTTGTCATGCATCTCTTTTACATCCAATGTTTTCCAGAATCACATCTTTGGAAACTTTACTAGTTGGTTTCTAGAAAAAAAAAAAAACATCTTTTTAAACAAAGATTCTAATGAAAAGGTGTGAGTCAGAGCGCCTAGCTTCCAAATGTTGCTATGAAAACAAAAATATATTGACTGGCCAATGGAAACATTCACAACTACCTGTAAATCTAAGACATTTGTCTTCCCAGTGTTTCAAAATGTCAAATGAGTAACTGTGAATAATGTTCAGGATTCACATTCAAATAGTTCACATTTGAATACAATATTCCTCACATTTAACTTTCTGAAATATTTTACAGTTTGTTTTGGAAGCAGGGAAGCAAAACTCTTTGATCTTTGTGTTCAAAAACAGCCACCAAGCCCTCAGAAAACAACAGATAAGAGTCTTACCCTTCTGATAAAAGGAAACACATTTAAATCAAGACTCTCTCTTGATAAAAGGTTGTTGAACTGCCCTCCTGCAGAATTAGTAAAGTTCCTGGGATTTGGATTCAGATAGTGCTTTCTGTTTGACAATCAATCAGCAAACCGCTTACCATTAAACCTGTAAGGGCAATCATATGTGAATTTTTATTCCTTCCATTATTCACATTCATTAAAAAGAATACTGATTGAGGATCAATTACGTGCAAATCAAACACTCTCTTCGCAGAATATTGAACTCCATAATAGGGATAAAGCATTTACAGGAACAGTTATAATCCAAAGTAGAAAGTGGCACATATCCTAAGAGAAAGGCAGAAGGAGAGGCAGCGGCATGCAAAGAAGCAAAGCTCACATCTAGTACAGAAGAGGACTTCTCAGAAGAGGTGCGTTAAAGCTGAAATTTGAATGAATGGGGAGGATTTAAATATCTAGGAATATCAAGGGAGGAAAATGCTGTAAACTAAGTAACCAGTGTAACCATTGTGAACTGGAAAGCACAACGCATGCTAAAAATCAAGTAATTTAGGTTAATTGGTACACAGAGTAATGGAAAGAAGATAGTGAAACATTATACTGGTTGTGAATAAGTTGTGATGGGTCTCTGAGATTGTGGTGGGAGGGCTGTGATGTCAGGCAGAAGAGTGTAAAGTGATTCAGTAGGTGTATGGAACTGTTGAGAGCTTATGAATGTACAGTGATTTTCAATCAATTTTCAACAAATGGGAAAAGGATAGTCTTTTCAACAAATAGTTTTTGTGACAGTCAAATATCCACATGCGAAAAGATGAATGTAGACTTCTATTTCATTCCGTACACAAAAATTAGCTCAAAATGGATCATAGACCTATACGTAAGGGCTAAGACTATAAAGCTTCTAGAAGAAAACAGGAGAAAATTTTCATAACTTTAGGTTAGGCAATGCTTTTTTAGGATGTGAACTATGTGATGCCTAAATGAAAAATATTGACAAGTTGAACATGATCAAAATTAACACTTTATAAAGTTAAAAATACCAGTAGGAAAATGTAAAGACAAGACACAAATTGGGAGAAAATGTTTGCAAATCATCAGTCCAATAAAGGACTTGTGTCCAGGATAAATAATGTGCTCTTACAACTTAATAATAAGACAAACAACTCAATTGAAAAAAGGTGGGGAGGAGATTTGAATAGACATTTCACCAAAGATATACAGATGACTAACAATCACAAGAAAAGATACTCAACCTCACTGGTTATTAGAGAAAAAAAATTAAAATCATAATGAGACATAATCTCACATGCACTAGAAAGGCTATAACCAAAATACTATAATAAGCATTGATGAAGTTGTAAAGAAACTAGAACTCTCATACACTACTGTAAGGGATACTAAATGGTGCAGCCACTTTGGAAAACAGTCTGGTAGTTCCTCAAATGATTATACATAGAGTTATGATATGATCCAGCAATTCTACTTCTTATATATCCAGAGAAATGACAACATATGCCTGCATAAAAACTTGTAATTATATTTTCATAACAGCATTATTAATAATAGCCTCAAACTCGAAACAATCCAAACATCTATCAAGTTCTGAACAGAGAAACAAAATGTAGTATATCCATACAATGGAATATTCTGAACTATTGGTAAATTCTACCACATGACTAAATCTTAAAAATATTCTGCTAAGTAAAAGAAGCAGACCAATATGACCACATACTGTATAATGCCATTTATATGAAATGTCTAGAAAAGGCAAATCTATAGAGACAGAGTTAGGTTAGTAGTAGAGTAGGTTAGTATTCACCAGGGGCTGTGGAGAGGAAGTGGGGATTGAATACAGTCATGCATGGGGTGTTCTAAGTGTGACAGAAATGTTCTAAAACTGGGTTTGATAATTGTTGCACAACTTCACAAATTACTCAAAATTATCAAATTGTACACTTAAAACAAGTGAATTTTATGATATGTATAGTATACTTCAATAATACTGCTTTTAAGATTTATGAAAAAAAAAAGACAACAGAGGTAGAGCTGTGTTCTAGGAACTTAATCTGGCAGTAAAGATGTAGCACTGATTGGAGTAGGGAAAAGCCAGAGGTATCAAGATCCATGAGATATCTCTTATGACTGTCCGAGTAAGAGAAACGGAGATCAGAACGAGGAGGGCAACAGTGGGGGAAAAAGGGGAGATCAGACAGGAGACTTGTCCATGGAGGTAGAATTGGGAAGACATCACAAAGAACTGGATGGGTAGGGTATGAGAGGAGTGGCCAAAGATGACTCTACAGTTTGAAGACTAGACAATTTGAAATAACCTGTTCACTGTGGTAGGAAGAGGCAGAAGAAACTTTATGTGGTCAATGTTTTAAATGTTTTATAAACACCCTTTGCTCCATGAAAGAACTGCTAGCTTAATAAAAACTCAGTTCTTTGTAATTCTAGCCTACTTCATGTTTCCTTTACAATACCTACTCTTCCTTCCAGATGAAATTTTCTTGAGTCTGATATACACCAAATTATTCACCTCTGGGAGATAGAGTTTCCAGTAGGTGGATGGGGCAGGATTCTCTATCATCCTTTTATATAATTTATTTTTTAACAAACATGGATTACTTTTGTAGCTAAACATTATTTTTAATTATCTTATATTCACCTAATATTATGTAGCAAGAAAAAGATAATGTTGGATATGTTAAAGAAGTGCTTAAGTTTCTTTGCAATCTTTGTTGAGTAATACCTACGTTTTCTCTTCATCAGGGCAGAAGTATTTCCTTCTATGAAAGAGTTCAATCAAAAAAACTGTGTGAAGAAGGTTTTGTCACCATTATTGAAAAGTCATAGTCCCTTCTCAGGGGGTTGGAATCTAGTCTGTTCCACTGGTCACCTCTCCAGGCCTGGAATCCTGGAATATTCTAGTCTTTTTTTTTTTTTTTCCTTCTTTACAATCCTATCAGCCAGGTTCTGAAGTTACACATGCTTGTGCTGGAGTCTTGAATCTACCACTTTTGGAAATGTATTCTTTCTCAGAGCCTCTGTTTTTCTCTTCGGTAAACAGTGGTTGATAATACCTACCCTAGTGGATTGTGGTGAGGACTGAAGATGACTGAAATGTTGAGCTCATCGGAAATGCTCAATAAATACTATCTGTTATTATAGTTCTCTTTTGGACTAAAGAATTAAATCATACATTTAAGTATATTCTTTAATTAGTAATACTGAGATCATGTGACTTGCTGTGACAAAAACCAAGGACCAAATTCCCAGCCAAGATCAGGAATCAAATTAGAATGATTTCTTCCCCTCCCATCTATATTGTTCTACTTTCTCTGCCCCTGTGTCAGCTCCCCCTCCAAAAAAAGTCCCAGTAGAAGTGGCAATGTCAGCATGGATTTCACCCAGTCAGGGTTCCCCCTCTGAGGGGAAGGAAAATGGACTGTAGGTACATACTGCCTTGAGGAAAAATACATGTTTAGAAATTTTTTTGAGCATCGTCATTTCAATGTCTTAATAAGGCACATGGTAGATAGACCTCCAACTATTGTGGTGAAAAGAATAAACATGAACTTTGAGGTCCCATGGGCCTAGATTTGACTCCTGACTCTCATAACTGATAGTACGACCTTGGGCAAGATACAGGCAGCTCTGCTCCTCTGTTTTTCCATCTGTAAGATGGAAATAATAATGCCTACCTTTTTGGGGTGTTGATAGTATTGAATACCTGAGATCATTTGATGAAGATCTGAACACAGAGCCTGAAACTTAGTCAAGTATACTCAAAAAAATATTATTTTATTATTTCTTTCCTCTTCCTTGTTATTCTCTTCTTCCTTAGGTAATATAAAAGAGAGAGAGAGAAGAAAGTATACATGATAGTAAACATTTCCTGAATTTTCCAAAACCATTTTAATTATAATTTCAAATCATCCCCACAGATGAGTATTCGTATTTGTCATATCTTATGGCTCTGTTTTGGATTCCTAAACCACAGTTTTACAACCTGATATGGTAGGGCTTACTTCACTTTTTAAAATAATTCCCATGTTTCTCCATTTTTATGTCTTTCAGATTACAAAGAATCAGATGCTTGATGTAATGAGTGAAATAGCATGACCCAGAGATGCAGGACCACAACACTAATCTTTAACACACTCCCTCCTTCCAATTATAGCCCATCGTGGTAGCCAGTGGTATGCATTCCTTTCTCCTTCCTCATATGCACATAAACCACATACATGTCTGAGAGAGAGACTTTATTTGCTTGTTTTTCTGAAAAGAGAATAGTTCAAAACACGTTATTCTACATCTTGCTCTTTTAAGCTTAATATATTATGAATTTTTTTACAATCCTTATTTAACATTCTTAAGATGAAGACTACTTAACTCCCTCTCTTTGCTTCCTAATAGTGTTGCCTTTTGTTCTCACCTCCTTTTTATGTTTTTTTTTATGTGAATTATTTCTAAATATTCTTCTAGAGAAGAAAGTTTTGGCCAATCTACTTTTAGGAGATGGTTTGGGGCACGTGACAGGAAAAAGCAATTCTTTTTCTATCACCCAGTAGAGTTAGAACACTGGGCTAATTTCTGTGCAATAACTCCTTACCATATAACAATTCTTTTTCCCTTGTTAACCTTCCTTTTTAAGCTGTAGATTTTTTGACATCAGGGATAACCTCTAATTCATCCTCTTATCCTCAGTAGCACAAAGTAGATACATAAAAACCTTTAGAAAAGGCAGTTGAGGGTAATGGTTAAAAAGTCTAACTTTTGATTTTTGGAGATCAGGGATAACATCTGAGTCATCCTCTTATCCTCAGTGGTGCAAAGTAGATACATAGAAACCTTTAGAAAGAGCAGTTGAGGGTAATGGTTAATAGCCTTAACTTTTGAGGTCAGAGTGATTTGGGTTCAAATTGTTCCTCTTTTACCTACTACTAACAAGTGATCTTAGGCAAATCACTTAACTTCTCTGTGATATATATTACATATATTAAAAATGAAAATAGCATCATGAAACTTACTGATTATTGTAAATAGTAAATGGAAAATGATTTCCACTGGGCTCAATAAATGACCAAATTATTTTAAAAAAAAAAGGATGAAAAAGAAATAAGGGAGGCATTTTAGCTGGGGAATCTTGGGAAGTAAGGAGACCCTAGGCTCTTTCTAAACTTTCAGCAATTAAGGTGTTGCTGTTCTTAAACTTCTCTTTCCCTGGAGGCCTAGTCAATTCCCTCTTGTCTTGGGTACTCATGCTCTGGACCTACATTTTCAGATATCTTAAAATTTTTCTCTACTTTCTTTCAAAAACTTATTTATCTTAAATCTCACCCCCTACCTCTAAATTTAAAGGAGCAATTAATTTGTACTAATGGAAGGTAGACAGAACCACACCTTTAGTGTCTAGCTGAGAAGTAAGACAATGCACATTTCCCCACAGTTCAAGCCCAGAGCTTTGCTTCAGGGGTGTAAAAGATCAGTCTGGAGCTGGGAACCATACTTCTGGTCAGTTCTTTTAGGAAATCTTGAGGAGAGACTGGAGCTGGTATAAAGAAGTTTATCACACTACTAATAGAAGAAAGAAATGAGCAATGTAGACATAAAAGATGAGTGGCTGTTAATAGGGGGCCATGTGATGTGAAGTAAAGTACAAGTATTATCTGCATTCAGCTCCTTCAGTTGGAAAATAGGATAGTTAGTGCTTATTACCTGAAGAATTGTTAGAGTTTGATATCACTATTTATATAAAATGACAGGTATATTGATAAATATAAGAAATATTAATATATCCATCATCTTCGCCTAAAACATCTGTCTTGTGTATTTTCATGTAATTATCTTTATTTTTATCAGCTTTATTGAGGTATAATTTACATAAGATGAAGTTCATCTGTTTTAAGTATACAATTCAATGATTTTTAGTTACAGAATTCTGCAATCTTTATACAAGCTAATCTTAGAAGATTTCTATCAGCCTAAAAAGAAACCTCAGTGCCCCTTTGCAGTCACTCTTCACTCCCACTCTCAGCCCCATAATTACTGATCTCCTTTCTCTGTAGGTTTATCCTCTATGGGTATTTCATGTAAACAGAATCCTATATGATCTTTTGTGTCTGGCTTCTTTTCATTTAGCATAATGTCATAAAGTCTTTGAGGTTCATGCATGTTGTAGCGTAAGTATTTCATTCATTTGAGTGAGTTAAAATTAAAGTTCTGTATTTTTAGATACTAGCATGCATTTTTAAAACACATAATAGCTTTCTGGGGAAATTAATAAGAAGATAAACTCATGGCAAGCCAAATGTACATCTCTATTCCTGACTTCTGGGACCAGCAGGGTGCTTATCAGACAGACATTTTTAATATCATTTAGAAGAGAAGAAAATGTAATACTTTAATGGAAATCCCAGAAACAAAAATGATTCTAGGAGAGAGATGGCAAGCAGGGAAAGGGGAATCACGGAGTTTAAAACAAACACGAGAAGACTTAATCAGCATATGGGCTTTGGCAAAAGAGACCAAAGAGAAGATAGAGTTCAAGAGACTGTTGGCCAAGAAATAAAAAGGTTTGGTGACAGCCTGGATAAGCAGGAAGAAAGGGTTCTGTGTGTTTAAAAGATATGGGTGATAACAAAGTCCCCAGTCAGGGTAGAGAAGTTGAGCAAGTGACTCCTTCAGGATGAAAATAAGTTTGCTCTATGTCAAGCTAATTGTATTTATTTAATGCGTCTCAACACTGCTCAAAGTGAAGAGAGCACAAATTCTAGAGGAGGTTGGGGAGAGGAGAAAAATATGTTATTTACATGTCATCATTGGGAAAAAAATTACAGCAAAGTATTCTGATTTGGCTCATTAATAAAAGTTACATAAAGTTTGATTTGAATAATGTATTAAGCAGTCAAATCTCCACGCTGCATTAACTGTGACTTTTTTCTCAGCAGATTTTACTTTCTTTAGCTCATCAGTAATTGTTAATATCGCTGTTAATGCCTTCCTGGAGAAGTCAGGAATGTGCGAGGGATTCATGGCAAATGAAGGCAAAGACTCACTTCTGAAGTTTGATGTTTAGTCTTTAATCTGCATTGTTTCATATTTTAAAATCCTATATAATCTCAATTCAGGTAAGGATGAAGTCAATTGACAACAGTAAAGAAAAGAAGACAATATTCTAAGTATGAACTTATTTGCTTTAAATAGCCAAGGAAAGCTTTAAACTTCTGATTCTTTTCTATAAAATAATAGTGGATTTACAGACTGTTAAGATACCATAAGATATTTGCTTTCTGATACTTCTTTTTTTCCATTTAAGTACCAAGAGCGTCTCAAAGGGAAAAGTATTGCGTCTGACTAGAGAGCAGCACAAGATCCAGTCCTGTATTAGATTCCATATTCATGCAGTTTTCCGATCGTTATGAAAGATTACTATAAAAATCAGTTAAATCTCACTATTTACCACACTCCAAACATTAAAAATTTAATCAATTGTTTTGTTTATACAATCTCAAATGTTTGATTTTGATTTTGCTACTGTCTCCCACCCCATGCACATACATTTAATTATGAATTGTTCTGAATTTCACTGACCTCATGGCTGACAGTCAGAGTCTTGATATGTGGTTCAAAAGAACACAGTACTGTACCTATTGATTGGCAAGTTATTTGACTTATCTTTACTTGTGTTTTCTCATCTTGATTAGACCTGTCCTATGTCTCTACAGGGCTGATTAGGGGGAAAGAAAAAGGAAAAGAAAAAGAATTAGATAAATGTGTAAACTGAAGAATTGCTTGAAAGTCCATTGTGATGTGATGTTATTCCTGGCCTTGATGGGATAAAAATATTATCTTAATCCACTAAAAACTAATTATTGGTAAATAAATGTCTACTGTGTTGCTAGTCTCCTTTGTTAAGTAAAAGAGAAAAGGGCATGCTAGGAGATCAGCAAGACAAAGATCAAAAACCAGAAATGTAGGGCCCTAAATACATTATCTAACCTGCTTGTAAAGGTTATCAAGAGCATACCAAAGATTAAAAGCAGAAGAGTTTAACTCCTTCATCAGGCCTAGTGCAGTGTACTTAGAAAATGTAACTGAATAGAAAGAAGCAAGAAGTAGTGTTAACAGCCCTTACCTGTAAAAGCCCAAGATAAACCCTAGTCTTGTATGGAATTTATTGCTGTTCTTCTTTAGGTTTTGATCAAACTACCTCCCTTATCTGTATCCCTCCATGTATCATGGTGTGTCTGCTGCTAGAATCCCACTTCATCTTTCTCCTGCAGGTAAAACCCAATATCAAAGGATTCGTTGGCCATGTTCCCCATATTCTGCAGGCAATTCTGTTCATTTTTCTTAGGAGGTAAATGTGGAGATACGACTGAAGATGGTGAAGAGGATGTATGTTACTGAAAGACTGAAAAAGTTTGTACTCTATTTTGAGGTAGAAAGTGAACTTCACCTCCCTCAACTCTAAATTTGATCTAAAAGATTTTTTCACCCTAGCCCACATGAAGGGTAGGAGTGTGGTGTGTGTGTGTGTGTGTGAGCAGCAAGGGTCTAGGGTTTAGAGATATTCTACATAATGTCCCTGGAGCAGGAAGTTCCGTCTTTCCCTGAAGAATTCAAGCTACAACTCCTAAGAAGGCAAATGCTCAAATTCCTACTAATGTGATCTTGAGATACTGCCGGCATGGTGGCCCAACTTTTCCTCTAATTAGGTGGGTGGCCTTGGCAAATTCTAGACCTCTCTCTGGGGCAGTATCTGCCAGGCAAAATGAAGGTGTTACTACCTGCCTCCATAGTACTTTCCTTGAGGCAATTTTTTTTTTCTTTTTTAACCCTAGCTCTATTGAGGTATAACTGACAGAATTGTATACATTTAAGATGTATAACATAACAATTTGATAAACATACATATTGTGAAATGATTACCACAATAAAGTTAGTTACACACCCATCACCTCACATACCTTTTTTTTTCTTTTGTTTTGAAAACATTTAAGATCTATTGTCTTAGCAGATTTCAAGTATACAGTACAGTGTCATTAACAATAATCACCATGTCAAACATTATGTTCCCAGAACTTGTTCACCTTATAACTGGAAGTTTATATCCTTTGACCAGTATCTCCCCATTTCCCTCACGCCTCCTTAGCTCATAGCAACCATCATTCTAATCTCTATACTTATGAGTTCAACTTCTTTAGATACCATGTGGAAGTGAGATCACTGTATGTCTTGCTCTGACTTATTTCATTAAGCATACTGCCTTCAAGGTGCGTCCTGTGTTGTCTCAAGTGCCAAGATTTCCTTCTTCTTTATAACTGAATAATATTCCATTATATAAGTGTACATATACCACATCTTTATCCATTCATCCCTTGATGGACACTAAGATTGTTTCCATGTCTTTGCTATTGTAAATAATGCTGCAGTGAATATGGGGATGCAACTATCTCTTTGAGAGAGTGTTTTCATTTTCTTTGGATATATTCCCAGAAGTTAAATTGCTAGATTATATAATAATTATATGTTTAATTTCTTGAGGAAGCTCCATACTGTTTCCAATAATGGCTATACCAATTTACATGCCTATCAACAGTGCACAAGGATTTCCCTTTTTCCATATCTTCTCCAAAACATCTCTTGTGTTTTTTCTGAAAATAGCCATTCTAACGGGTGTGATGCAGTATCTCATTGCAGTTTTGATTTGCATTTTCTTGATAATTAGTTATGTTGAGCATCTTTTCACATAGGCCATTTGTATGTCTTTGGAAAAATGTCTAAGTCCTTTGTCCGTTTTTAAATTATTTCTTTATTCATTCATTTATTTATTTACTATTGAGTTGTATGAGTTCTTTAAATATTTTGAATATTAACTCCTTATCAGATATATGATTTGCAAATATTTTCTCCCTTTGCATAGGTTGCCTTTTCACTTTGTTGACGGTTTCCTTTGCTGTGCAGAAGCGTTTTAGTTTGATGTAGTTCACTTGTTTCTTTTTGCTTTAGTTGCTTGTGAGGCATTTAAACTTCCAGGCACTATAGGTACAAAGGAAGCAGAAAATATAGTGTAATTGTAATCATTTTTCCTGATCATTTTTGCTTGCTCACGTTTTTTTTTTACACTCAACTACCCGAGTAGTTTTTCAAGTCATTCACACTATTTTGAAGTTTCTTGATAAGAAGACAGAAGTATGACATCTTAACTAAAAGAACACATTTTAGAAATCTGTAACCTCATTGAACAACATTTTAAAATTTCTAGATACTAAAAAAATGGTACTAAATAAGGTCATGTTGATTGAGTGAAAAACAATGGACTACCGTGAAACGCTCTGTCTGAACTTTCCTTTTTACTCTCCTTGCCTAGCTTACCTCTTTGAGTGTGGGCTGTTGCAATGGCTCCCTACTTAGTCTCCTTTCTTTTGTATAATCCTCTCTAATCCATCCTGGCTGCTGCCAGTAATCTTTTAAAAATGTGGATTTAATCCCATCATTCTCAAGCCCTCTCTTAAAATTTTCTGTGCCTACCAAATTTCTCCAGTTTGAAATTCAAGCCCCTGGCGTACAAAACTCTTGGCCCTGAGCACATGGCCAGCCTTGTTTCTCCCTGTCTTTTCCCAGCCCCCGCCAATTCTAAACGATTTTGCAGAGCCCCTTTCAATATCTCTGACATGCTAGTCTTTCTCTGATCTCTGGGCCTTTTCAGTATTTTCCTTCTATCTTCTTTATTACTAAATCTCTTCTTTATTTACCAAATTCTTTCAGACTCATTGCCTTCCCTGTGCAGCCTTCCCTGCACCTTCTTCCTGGATCCCAAGTTGAGTCAAATCATTTCCCTCAAAGCTGTCATAGCATCTACTGATTTTCCTCTTATTTTGTAAGAAATCATATTATTCCTTCTAGTATGAGAGCACCTTGAGGGCAGCAATTACAGTTTTGTATCCCTAGGCATTTTGCAAAATAGATGTCCCATAAATATTTGCCAAATAGCATAATTAGAGAGGCAATATTTTTAACATGATGACTATACTTTTTAGAGTGATTATTAAATATCAAAACTGCGCATGAATTTTCTTATTTAATACTCTCAAAAACTTTCAAAGGAGTTTACTATTATCATCCCCATTTTATAAATGAGGAATTAAAAAAAAAAACAAGGAAGAAAAGGGAAGAGTAGAATTCTGTTCTGTTGTGCCTGAATATATTTTCTATAAAAGATTGCTAGTTAGAACATATTGGATATGCTATAATAAATTACTTCCTGAACTATATCACAGTGAAACCCTGCCTCAGCTACTGAGATTGGCTAATGTTGAATGCTTGTCATAGAAAGAGCTTAGTCTTCATCCTGAATTTAAAAGACCAGAGGAAAGAGAGTGGTAGAATAGAACAGAAAGTTCCAGAGGTAACAATTCACCCCAGAAATTAAAGATGAAAGTGTTTAGGACCAAACAGGAGTGAAGAACTACTAGGTAAATCCTCAGTTGGAACTTTTCTAGTTCTTTTTAGGATCATTCCCATTGTGAAATCAAGGGGGTTCCTCTTCCCATTTGCTCCCATATCATTCTCAGATTCCTTTTTCTGTTTATTGACTGGCTAGGGTTTGAGATGTTGACCAAAGACCCCATGGAAAAGTGATGATTTTAGAATTAGTTTTGCTGATAAAGTACTCAGGTTAAGGAATGGTCTCTCCTGAGTTCCAAGTCATTTGCCATGTTAACATCACATTCTGAGCCATGAGTTGCACACAGGTCAAATTCTCCTAATGAGAGCAGCTCTCTACACGGCCCTCTTCTGAACGCATATAATAGAGGATGTGTCAGTGATCAGTTATGGACACCACTGTCTGTTTCCCAAGTTCCATCCACCAAAGAAGAATGGGTGACACAACCAAAACATTTACGCTGTTTTTTGTGTCTTACTAAGTTTACTTTGGGATCGCAAATTTTAGTACATCAGCCCTCATGTTTTTAAAACAGAAACCAAGAAAATATTCCAGCAGGTTAGCATTTTGCTGTCAGTTGGCAAGCTTTGGGCACTTATTTCCTACTCTAATTTTTCAACTGCTTTTAAATTTGTTACTGTAGTAGGTTTGTAGTCGCAGGCATCTCCTTGGTTATTTGTGCAGAAAAACCTCTAAGACTGTACAGTGTAGTCATTCTTACCATGGTAGTAGGTGGCTTAGCTATTGGCAGAAGAAAATTTTTTCAAGTGATGGTTTTTCTACTCTTTAAATTTAAGTCAACTATCATTGAGCCTCTGACATTTATAAGACATAAGTTTTATTAATTACCTATTTTTAATTCATCTCTCATTTAATACAGTCATAAGAATAGCTGTCATTCATTCTTATGCCAGCTCTGCACTGGTCTCTTTATAAACTTTGCTGCATTTTATCCTCACAGTAATTCGGCAAGGTGAGAATGGCTTTTACCTTTGCCCCATTTTACAGGTAAGTCTATAATTCTGTGAAGTTAAGATAATTGCCTGCGGTCACATAGTAAGTGTATCAAGGTTTATCTTCCCCTAAAGCCTGTGTTCTTCATATTAAAGAAACAAAGAGGAGTGGGAGTGTGAACTAAGTGTTATGTTGGGTCAAGTGAGGAGGAATCCTTTTGATATGGGGAATCAATTAGGTTTTGTAGAAGGTGGATATTTGTAAAATATGGATGTGAAAATGAAGTGAGGGGTGCACTAGAAATTCAAGCAGATATTCCTGGAGAACAGTGAGTGGTAAGACTGGTTGGACTAAAATAATAAGGTATATGCTGGAAAAAATTAGGTTGAGACTGAAAAGTCAAACTGAAGCCACATAGCCTTGCCTTTTGGAGATTGAATCTGTAGCAGGTATGGGACATATTTGAGTGGAAAGAGACTAGAAATAGTTCAAATAGTTGTCAGGATTTTTGCCTTAAAACCTCATACCAAAGTGTGATGAAAACACTCTTGTTTTCCTTTATTCACTACTCACACAATACTCTGTACTCCAAACATGTGGATAGGGAGGTTTCCCACACCAAGGAATTCTGCAACACCAGCTGGGGGTCCTACAATCAATTCATTTCTGCAAATCCAGGTTGCTACCTGTACTTCTGACTGACTGGCTGAAAAGCAGAAGTTCCTACAAACGCCTCCTTGGGTGGATTAATTTTCTAGAATAACTCACAGAACTCAGGAAAGTTTACTTACTAGATTAACAGTATACTACAAAGGATATTAAAGGAAACAAATAGTCAGATGAAGAGATTCAAAAGGTGAGGTCTTGAAGAGTCCAAGCACAGGAGCTTCTGGCCCTGTAGAGTCTGGGGCACGCCACTCCCCCTGCATGCAGATGTATTCTTGTTCATCACCTCGGAAGCTCTTCAAACCCCAGAGAGATAATGGAGCCTTGATGAGAATCAACACAGAATGAACAGTAGAGATATATGTAAGGGGTCTTTTTAAATAAAAAATATCATTACAGTTGACTCTTGAACAACACAGGGGTTATGGTCACTCACCCCATGTGCAGTTGAAAATATGTTGATAACTTTTGGCTCCCCCAAAATCTTAACTACTGTTGACCAGAAGCCCTACTGATAACATAAACAGTTAATACATATTTTGTCTGTTATATGTATTATATACTATAATATTACAATAAAGTAATCTAGAAAAAAAAGAATGTTACTGAGAAAATCATAAGAAAGAAAATCCATTTATAGTACTGTACTGTATTTATTGATACTATAAGTTTATGTCATCAGTTTATAAGATGAATTGTCTGTCAGTACCTATTATCAATACTGTCTTATATGATACAAAGCGGTCTAGATGTTATGTATATTACCAACACTAGACATAAAAAAATGAAAAAATATGTGTAAAAGAGTTCATATTTATTTACAGGTATAGTAATTCCTATATTGATAGTGAAGAAGCAACACTATGATTGCTATGTGGAAGCCTAGTGTAATCTTTATAATTGCTTCACAATAACCTTGCCTTTACATTAATGAATGGTTATAAGATTTTCATGGCATACAGTATTACAGTCATGTTCATCATACAGTATTTGAAACTCTGTTACATTTTTGAAAAAATTACTTAACCTATGATGATAGGCTGATATGCAGTTTCTTCAACTATGGAAGACAGAAACACATACCGTACAGTGAGGCAATTCTTTGAAAGCAAAGTTATAAAACAGTAAGTAAGAAACTAATATATTATTTTTATATTAAATATCACTTTATACCTGTGTAAGGATAGACTTCTATCTATACATATTTTATACATATCATGACATACTTTCTTCATAATTTTTTTTCACATTTCTAGTCTGTGCAATTCATCTATATGTTTTTTAAATTATAAAGTTTTTCCAATATATTTACTGAAAAAAATCTGCATATAAGTGAGCCTGCATGTCTAAAGGTCAACTATATTTGGCATTTGATAAGATATAGACTTGAGTGTGAGGGAATGATAGCATTAATAACAGAATTAGGATGGTTTAAAATAGTGAACTCTGGAACTTCCTGGATTCACAGAATGGATAAGTGGATTAACTAGAGTCACATAGGTGCTTAGGTCTTCTGACAGGTACTCCTGTGCTCAACTCTATTCTGCCTTTCTACCAATTCCTGATTCCATCCTATAAAAAAAAGAATCTTAAGAGGTTATACAATATCCATCCCTGAACTGGCAGGTGGGCGTGATATAGACAAAGACAGAATGAACTTGATGTTTAGTGGATCATAGAGATGGTCAATCGCTAAAAATTTTTCAGGAATTCACTATTTGTATTCTGTATGAAATTGGCATCTTATGTTTGAACCAAATATATTTTCAATCGTGTTTTTAAAATGAGATCTCAAAGTTCAGATGAATCTTTATAGTGAAAAAAAAAAAAGATTAAAATAGCAATGTAAATGTAATGATTTAGTCTGTACCTACTCTTTCAGTCATCATAATCATTAACAACTCTTGGACACATTATATGCCAGGCACTGTTCTAATATTGTGTGTGCAGTAACTTATTTAATTCTCATAAGTAAATTCATGAAGTAGGTACAATTTTCATCAGGCCGTTTTATAAACAAGGAAGCTGAGACTCAAAGAGATGGAGTATCTTTCACAGGTTCAGAATAGGCCAGTTAGACCAGGCTTCAGTTCCAGGTGTCTCTGAGCCTGAAATCTTTTCCATAACTCATAGTATGTGAGCTATATAATGCTCACAACTATTTTAGCTGACATGACCTAGGATAACTGACTTCTTTTTTTTTTTTGGCACCTCAGCCTATAACCATATTTTTCTGAGTATGGCACTGATTTTAATTTCTAGAAGAAAATGATTTGCACTTAGTGACTTTTGATGCAATAGGAAAACTGAAATGACCAAGCTTCCTGTTATTTTTTTTAAAAGGAGTCTATTTTGATGTGTATGAAGATACTCTTTGTATACAAAAAAGGATTTTTTAAAACTACTGTGGTTAACTTTTTACTTGAAACATCATTAAAATAAATGATCACTGATAGATATTATAACTAGATATACACTGAAAGTGTTTATTAATAAATCAAATTATTTTTTATAATTTGTATTTTCTATTGAAGTATAGTTGGTTTACAATGTTTCATGTGTATGGCAAAGTGATTCAGTTATACATATATATATTCCTTTTCAGATTATTTACCATTATAGATTATTACAAGATATTGAATATAGTTCCCCTGTGCTATACAGTAGGTCCTTGTTGTTTATCTGTTCTATATATAGTAGTGTGTACCTATTAATCCCAAAGTCCAAATTTATCCCTTTCCACCCTTTCCTCTTTGGTAACCATAAATTTGTCTTCTATGTCTATGAGTCTATTTCTGTCTAGTAAATAAGTTCATTTGTATCATTTTTTTAGATTCCACTTATAAGTGATATAATATGATATTTGTCTTTCTCTTTCTGGCTTACTTCACTTGGCATGATAATCTCTAGTTCTATCCATGTTGCTGCAAATGGCATTATTTCATTCTTTTTTATGGCCAAGTAATATTCCATTTATCTTTAATCTTTTATCCATCATCTGTTTATGGATACTTCGGTTACTTCCATGTCTTGGCTATTATAAGTAGTGCTGCTCTGGACATTGGGATGCATGTATTTTTTCTAATTAGACTCTTTGTCTTTTCTGGATATATGCCTAGAAGTGTGATTGCTGGATCATATGGTAAGTCTATTTTTAGTTTTTTAAGGAACCTCCATACTGTTTTCCATAGTGACTGAACCAATTCACATTTCCAACAACAGTGCAGGAGGGTTTCATTTTCTGCACATCCTCTTTAGCATTTATTATTTGTAGACTTTTTGATGGTGGCCTTCTGACAAGTGTGAAGGGATACCTCATTGTAGTTTTGATTTGTATTTCTCTAATAATTAGCAATGTTGAATATCATTTCATGTGCCTGTTGGCCATCTGGATGTCTTCTTTGGAGAAATATCTATTTAGATTTTCTGCCATATTTTTGGTGAGTTGTTCATTTCTTTTATTTAACTGAAAAGCATGCACATTTTCAAAAATTAATCTAATTGAATAGATGCAATCATCTTGTAAAATTCAACCTCAATAACAAAACGAATCGTCTAACTATTCTTCCCTGTGATCACCACAATTATTCTCCCAAAAGTTTTTGATGTTTCTTAACATGTGTTGAGTCTGAATTCTGGAGAAATTGGTACCTCAGCACAAGTTAGTAATCATCAATAATATAAGCAGATAGAAGATATCAGTATAGGCTATAGAAGGATGTGATAGATTAGTGATAATTTCCTCTTGTGGATGCGTCTATTTAAGGAGTGCCAATGAAAAAACAAAAATGAAAACAACAAAAAAAATGGGCCTGAGTTTTATTGTCTGTAAAATGGGGAATGGAGATGATTCCTTCAGCTCTTGTCAATGTGTGTTGAATTCTCACAAGAAAAACACGTACTTGATAAATTCTTCAATTCAGCCTGATTCTCTCTGTGGGACCTGTTCTAGGGAAAATTCCTTATCTAATGATTTAGAAATTTTTACTTAGATTAACTCAAGGGTTATGGGTATATAACAGTTATAAGATTTTTTCTTTCTTTCTTTCCAAAGCCAAATTTGCCTGTTAAAAGAATCACCTTAGGAAAATTCTTAGGTCTTTCCCTCTGGAGATTCCTTTGTGAATTTATATTTTAACATAAAGTAAAATCACTCAAATTTGAGAAATGAGAAATAAACTCTCATAGGAAAACTTGCCCAATTTTCAGAACTAACGCATATGTTTGTGGTGAGATGAAAGAGGTAGAGGTGTTATTTAATCCACATTTAAAAGCATCTTTAACTATTTTAGAAATATCTTCTAAAACTTGATAGTATTCCTCTACTGTTGTCCACGGAAATATAAAAACGACAGTAATCTCTTAGAATATATTCAACCTCTTTTTTTGGGTGAGGAAACAGAGGACATAAGTGATTTGAGCAAGGATAAAGTTAAATATAGGAAGTAAAGGACCATTCATCAAAGCCATATTTACATCATCCAGCAATTTTGAATGGTGAATTAATTACATAGCTAATATTTCCTCCATCCTATTTCAGTGACAAAATTTTTCTTTTAAGGCTAACTACTCACTCACCTGTTCTTAAAAAACTCTTTCTCTGCTGATCCTAGACCCCATTTTGCTTGTCAGTAACAAAAGGTAAAGAATCTCTAAATCTCTGATCCTACTTTTTCAACATCTTACTCTGGTATCACTGAGAAGAAGTTGATGGGAAAAATATTACTGGTTATGGTCACTAACAGAAACATTTACAGGGAAAAATACCACAGGACAAGAATGAAGTTCTCATTGGTGTGCAGAATTGGAGAAAACTGGCCCAGGTATTTTATAAATACTGCCCAGTGTTACTATTGTACTAGACCTCCTGAAGTAGCCATGCAGCCAGAGTGAGGAATAGCAACATGGTTGATGCAACAAAACCGTGCATGATTCTGAGTGTTGACAATACAGAGATGAGTATGGTAGATCTCTGGCCTTCAAAGAGCTCATGGTCTGACATGTAAACAGATAGATTATTATGCTGTATTAGCATAAGTACTTACATGGCGTCTATGTAAAATTTAGAACATGGTTTAGAATGGCCGTAAATTATTTGACACTCCCCCTATTGAATATTGGGATCTGTTTCCCCTTCTCTTAAACCTGGACTGGACTGTGACCACTTTGATGCAAAGGAAGTCTCACTATATCATTCAAAGCCTAGTTTTAAGAGGACTGGAAACATCCCTCCTTGGTCTTTGGGATGTTGTGCTGTCATGTAAGAAACACTATTGCTCTGCTGGAGACATCACATGGAGAGCTGTTGAGACTACATGGAGAAGATAGGGGTTCATCTGAGCCCTGCTTCTCAGCCATCCCCATCAAGGTGCCCAGCTTGTGAGAAAAACCATATTAAATTCACAAACCTGACCAGCCACTAGCTGAATATCACCAAGTAACAATGTGTTGTGTCAAGAACCAGCCAATTGAGCACTGCCCAACTTCCTGACCCACAAAATCATGAAACATAATAAAATGGTTGTCATTTTAAGCCACTAAGTTTTAGGGTTGTTTGTTACACAGAAATATATAATCAGAACAAAGGAAGTGATTAATTCTGTCTGACTCAGAAAAGACTCCTCAAATGGGGTGAAATCTGAGTATGGTTTTTAAGGGTAAACAGAGGGATTACCTAGGCAACTAATAGGGAAAAATCACTCTAGATTGATGGAAAATGTGAGAGAAGACAGAGAAACTTTAAAGAGTTGGATGTATTAGAATTTCTCAGTATTTTGAAGAATAAATAGACTAGAGGAATAAATAGGTGGTTGGGGATTTGGCTAGAGAAATATGGATCCCCTGAAAAGATCTCATATGTTAATCTTTTTATACTAGACATATTTTATAGGAAATGGTTGGGAGGTTATTTCGATAATCCAAAGATGTAAAAGGCCTAAATATAGCAGTGAAAATAAATATTAAATAGATTAAAATCTTAAATCATGTAAGGAATGGATTGGATTGCTCAAAGAAAGCAAATAAAGTGGTAATTGAGAATACAGACATGAACGAAACCCAGAATGTAAGGGACTGGGAGAGAAAAAAATTATCCAGATAAACTAAGAAGATCCAGTCAGTAAAACATGTCATGGAGGCCATACTGAGAACTAGACTGTTTACTTCAGTTGCTTAAAACTCACTTGACCCTACTACCCACCCAATAATCTAGACTTTATTTCAGTGTACTTGGGATTGGGATGCTAATAATATCTAAATGTTATGTAAATCTATATAACTATGGATTTAGGTCTGGGGGTGGCAAGACTAAATATATATGATTACATTTTTTCTTATATGTGTATATTTTTCTATACTGTTCACACGAATGCTTTTAAAATAGCCTTTTCACCACCATAATGTGAAAAATAATACACTTGCCTTCACACTGGATTATCAGAATCATTGCTTCTTTTCAATTCAATATCACAAGCCAAAAGAAACACAAATAGTCAGAATTTGTTTTATTATATAAAGTAAAACATGTGTCTGAAGTTAAGAAAATAAATTAGAAAATTATCAGGTTAATGCATATGACATTGAAAACTTCTCATAGATGAAGTGGAGAGTGAGAAGAATTTGAACTGAATTTTATTAAGGACTATTTGCATCTGTCATTCAATAAGAAGTGAATGTTTTCATTGAAACACCATTACTAATAAGCAATTTGTTTGCTTTAATCTCCATGACTGGGAGAATACTAAGCTATTCTGAAAAGAAAATCCTAAGATGTGACTTGAGTCCATATTTTTATTTTAGAGTAGGAATATGATTATTTTTGCTCATGTTTCTGGGGATCGGGATTTGGGAAGAAAAAAATCCACTTCATTTCTTATTTTTTCTGAGACCTTCAATCTCCTTTAAACAGAATATGGTCAATTCCTAGTTGTGGAATAACCACAAGACAATTAGAAGTTAAATTGTTGAGCAGCCCGCATCTAATTGAAGTCTCTCCATTTTAACTTTTATTTTTAGCATCTGAAGCAGTCTGTAGCTCTTCTAGGCTATAATCATGTTTATTTAAGAGTAGTGCAGTCTTCAGTGAGAAAATAAAAACCTACCAGAACTGCTATACTGAACAGAAGAAAACAGGGAGATGGGTAGCATGTTTATTATACTTTGCAGTTTGTGATTTCCTTCAATTTACTGCACAAATATTTCAGCCTGAGTTCTAGGATTCGATGTCTGAATGGGTTGCCTTGGCATAATATCATGAATGTGTGTATCTATCTTAAGAAGTTATTCCAGATTTTTACTTTTCAGAAAGTTAGAGCCCATAAAGCTCTGAAGATGTTGAGTAAGGTTTATTTTGCAAGTCATTCTAGGGAGTCACCATATCTAAAACTCTGTTTTCCAAAACATACAGGTGAAACAAATACAAATGAAGATTATTTACTATAATTTTTTTTCCAGAAAGATAGGACTATAGCCTAGGAGAAGTTTTTGCATATTCAGAAAGAGGACCTCTGGAGAATTTAACTGTCATCACCATCATCATTTTAACAAACATTCCTTAATTGCCTACTGTATTTCAAACTCTGACCTACACCCTTCCTATGCATTTTTCTCTTTAATTGTCAGAACAACTCTACATGTTAGGTAATGTTACAATCCTTTTTTTTTTAAACTAATAAATGAGGTAGGTTTTAAGTGGCTAAAGTATGCTATTTATTGATGCAAATTGGCAGAATGATGCTTTGAATGTAGCAAACCTTACAGTTGTACACTCTTAACCACTGTATGTTATTTTTAACGTAAAGAAAATCAAAATAACAAAATTTTAAAGAGAAAGATTTAAAAGAAAAAAAAAACACTCTTTGTTGCCAATAGCCTTGTTAAAATGGAGGCAGGGTCAAGAAATAGTCCATTGCTCTGACTCAGGTCAAGTCCTTACCAATAAGCACTGTTACCTTAGACAAGGCCCATCCTTCGTTTTTGTTATCTGTCAAATGGAATACTATGAGTAATTTCCTCCTAGGTTGTTGTGAGGATTGAATAGAACAGAAAGTATAATTAAATACTTAGCATACTGATCAGAGCTTTAAAATTTCAGCTAACTTTTGAATGTTCTTGTTTTGTGTTGGTGTGTTATTATCATCTTTATGTATTTCAAAATGCAAGCTTGTGTCGCAATTCAGTTTGGTCCACCAAGGACTATGGGATCAATAGCATCCTAATTCTAGGGGGTGTGTGTGTGTATATATATATATATATATATATATGTATTGATATATATATCAAATGAATATAAAAGTGCTTTTTCCAGTTTGGGAAGACAACAAACAGGTATTTAAAGAAATAATTAAAGAGCATTCTAAAGATAGTATTTGAGAAACTACTAAATTGAACATAAGCTAAATATAGTAAAAGTGGGGAGTTGTGGAGAATGAGATGCTATCACAAAAGCTCTTATTGAAGTGATCAGTCTTAAGATGAGATGGAAAAGGCTGCTAATAACTTCTGGAGTGACAGCCAGGTGATAAACTTAATCATGCATCTGTCTTGTTACTAACAAGAAGGAAAAAAAAAACCTTTAAAATACGATGAATACTACTAGATATCACATCAAAGTGTTGGTGAATAATAACTGTAGATACCGGGGCAGAGGAGTGATGTGAGGAAGTTGGTGGCAGCAAGGCAGGATACATGGGAAAGGGGAAGCCTGGCAGGAGAAACATCAGCTTCAGAGGGTTTTGGAGAATCAGCTCTGATTTGATAAGAGCCTGGAACTATGATGGTGACAGAAGAAATGAATATGTGTTAGGTTTCTGTCTACTCCAAAGGAATGACCCTACTGGCTGAATTTCAGGCTGGAAGAAGGCAAAGGCAGTTCACTTGTGGTGCTATTTGGTGTTTCCCATAGAGTTACCTCAAATCTTTCCTTGTAAAGTGGCTAATTCACCTTGTTCTAGAAATATAGACATTTTTTATACGTACATAACTTTTTGGTTTTCTGCTGACAACTCTCTCTGATCCCTGTGAGCTTTTGTAGGCAAGCATCTTTCTCCATCACTAATATTCTACAATATAGTGAAGCTATTACAAGCCTGGATTCATCTGCATCAGAATTGTTTGGGGTGCTTCCAAAAAATACGTATTTCTGGGCTCTACACCATGCCTACTATATCAGACTCTGTGGCAATGGTCCCTGAGAATCCAAAATGTTATCATACTCCTCAAGTTAATCTTATACATGCCAGAGTTTGAGAACCCTGCTATTTGGAGATGAGTTTAGAGGAGTGAATCATTTCTGTGCACCTACGTAAGCCTGTAGGCTTCTCAAAGATCATCTATCCATTTGCTCTAGCTGCAGTAATTCTGTGTTGCTTTAAAGAACAAACAGATCATTTATTTTCACAGGTCTGTGGATGGATTAGGGTTTGACAAATCTGGGTTAGGTTGGGCAGAGCAGGGCTTTTGGCTTTTGGCCCAGTCAAGTTGGTTTTGTGTGTCTCTTTCTGAAATGTTTTTGTGTGACAATGGCATACATGCAAGCATATTTCAAGCCTCTACGTTACTCAAGGCCACTAAAATCCACGTCCCGTTGGCTAAAGCATATTACATGAGCAAGCCCAAAGTCAAGGGGTAAGGAATTTTCTACCTACCATGAAGCCATGGCAAGGTTCTGAATTTATAATACCACTAGAGGGGAATGATAACTTGTTGCCCATGAATCAGTTACAGCAGTGTGGGACTGTGTTTTAATCATGCTTGTATTCATACTTTCCAAGTGATTTCTTGGCATATAGAGGTGATTTTAAAAAGCACTTTTGAACTTAACAGCATAGCTGTTGCTTTCAACAGTGTAGCTGAAAGGAAAGGATGAGAGGAACCATGAAAATAGCATGTGACCTGGAGATGTTCCCTGAAAACCATGTATATCGCTGTCCAGTTTGTGTCTTAGAATTTATTTGTAAAATCTTAAGCTACCTCATTTAAAAAATTTTGCTTTTAATTATGTATTTTACATATAACAAGATTCACCATCTTAACCGTTTTTCAAGTGGACAATTTAGTAGTGTTAAGTACATTCATACTATTGTGCAACCAATTTCAAGAACTGTTTCCATCGTACAAACTGAAACTCCGTACCTATTAAACAACTCCCCATTCCCCTCCCCCAGCCCGTGACACCCACAATTCTGCTTTCTAGCTCTATGAACTTAAATATTCTAGGTAACTTCTACAAGTGGAATCATACCGTATTTGTCTTTTTGACTGGCTTATTTTACTTAGCATAATGTTCTCAAGATTCATTCATAATAGCAGGTGTCAGAATTCCCTTCCTTTTTAAGGCTGAATAATATTCCATTGTATGTATAGACCAAATTTTCTTTATCCATTCAACTGTTGGTGAATACTTGAGTTGTTTCCACCTTTTGGCATTATGAACAGTGGTGCTATAAACGTGGGTGTACAAACTGCCTTATTTCTTATAATCACATTACATTTTGTGGCTAGACCATGCCATTTGCTGCCATTAAGGCAGTGTCCCTTCCTATTATCAACAATAAAACAGCAAAAACACTAATCAGTTTGGGAACAGGAGTTGGCAAACTGATCTGTGAGCCAAATCCAACCCACTGCCTGTTTTTTTCTACAGCCTACAAGCTAAGAATTCTGTTTACATTTTTAAAGATCAAAAAAGAGAAAAAGAAGATTTCATGACATGAAAACTATATGAAATTCAAATTTCAGTATCCATAAATAAGCTTTGATTGAAATACATCTACTCATGATTTACTTGCTATCTGTGGCTGCTTTTGCACGAGACAGCAGAGTGGAAAGGTTGCAGCAGAGACAGTATACCTGCAAAGCCTAAACATTTACCATCAATCCCTAGAAAAAGTTTGCCAACCCCTATTGTAGGAATTCATCACAACAGGCAGCAAAGAACAGCTTAGAAGTTGAGTCTATTCTTACAGTTTATGGATGTAGCATTTTAGCAAAGTATTATTTTGACAGACCTAGTTATGGTGAATCTGAGAAAAAGTATTTCTAATTCTCTGTGACATTTCATTGTGAGATAATTATCTGTGACATTTCATTGGAGCCATTTAATCCTTGACAGTTGTAGAAATGCTATTCTAATAAACTAAGTGGTCTTGTGGCTTCATGCTCTCTTGAAAATACCACTGTGGCTGTAGAACATTCATCTAGCTAGAACTGATAAAATGGATAGGACACCAGGAGAGCCCACAGGGAGCGTGCAGGCTGGAGAAGAGGCTCTGAACAAGCTTAAAACGTCCTAGAAAACCTGGGGCCTGGGAGCCCTCCAGGTGATCTGGGACTGGAAGGGTGTATTACAGCAGCGGTTCTCGCTCTTTTTTTCACCAGCAGTCACACTGAACATTTTAAAGTACAAAATGTATCATCACAGTATCTTTGGAAGTTGTAGGCATTAATTGTAATAATTAGCGATCCTTAACTACGCGGCAGGTACTAAACCTTTTGCATGTAGGATTGTCTCATTTTCTCCTACCCCTAAACCCTGTAAAGGTGGGTACTATTATTATTATTCCTATTTACCAGTGAGGAAACTAACACAGAGTGAGGTCACGCAGCCAGCCAAAGGTGACCTGGGGTTTGATTTGGGCAGGCAGACTGCGTGCTGGTGCTCTAACTCCAAGGACCAGGGAGCGACACATTTGCCAAGGTGACTGTGACCAGGCTCAAAGGATAAGGGTCTACCAATACTGCCAGCAGCTGCAAAATACTGAAGTAGGCCCTAGAAACGCCAAGCAGCTGGATCAACCTGTAACAACAAACTGGTCTTACCCAGAGATTTCTTTAAACAGTAATAAAAATGAATGGGTGCTTGTGAAGAGACTGTTAAGAAGCAAAGCAGAGAAGACCACATACTGGAGCCTTGGAGGGCGGAAGCTTCGAGACCCTGGAGTCTGGTATTCAGTCTCACTGACCTCTCCTAGCCTCTTCTGAGATCACCCTTGAAGGGTTTTTAGTGTCACCATCCCTTGATTCTGCGGCCTCCCGCCCTTTACCTGTCTATTCTAGTCCTTTGTTTTCTCCTTTCATCCAGGTCTACCTCACCTGGAATTCACCTCACACAATTGCCAGTGATCTTCAATTGTTCTCTGGTCTTTTCATATGTTCCAATCTCTCTCCATTAAGCTTCTTCAATAAAAGGTTAAACCCGGTGAAGGATAGGAACCTTATTTTCTAAGCTTTGGAATCTCTCTCCATTCTTCTCTTCTCCCCTCCCTCTCCAGCCACCCTCCTTGCACTCTCCAAAATGTACAGAATATGGACATATTCGATAGTACCCTGGGACTTCAACACCCATCTGCACAAGTCCTATGGCATAGTTGGCTCACCAACTTGAAGGCAATACTTGTCCTTGTAGAACTGCAATAAAATTACTGTGTTCTCCAGCCCAGCCCCTCTCCTCCTATCGTTGGCCATGGCCGCCTTAAAGAGCTTTCACCTGTTGGATAATTTTCACTCTAATCCACTCATCCTAGACAGTGCTGTCAGAGTAGCCTCTGAAGCTTGTCAAGCAATCACGTTCTTACTCAGCTGCTGTGTTAAATACGAATTTGTGATCTCTACAGAAGGCTGTAACAGGCAGTGTAGCTTAACTCTTAAAAGGACAGGCTCTAGACTCAAAATGCTTAGGATTGAATCCTGGTCCTACTGCTTACCTGCTGTGAGACTGGAGCACGTTGCTTAATATCTCTGAGCTTCAATTTCCTCATTTGTAAAATGGAGCTGACAACAGTACCTTCTTTATAGGACAGTTGTGAGAATTCAGTGTGACACATCTACTTAGCACTGCTCTGATGCTCTGCAGTACCTTGTTCATAGGAAACATTTTATACTCAACCCTGAAAATCCAGTCAATGGCAACCACTTGGGTGTTCCCTCAGTTGGACCAACACTTTTTTTCCACCTCATATATTTTTTGATTGCCTTTGTCCAGATGCCTTTCCCTAGCCCCCATCTCAGTTTATCCAAAACCCTAGTAATTCTTCAAGAACACCGTATCTTCTCAAAGGCCATCCCAGACCTTTCCAAGTGGATGTGATTTTCCCTCCTTTACAGCACTATTTTTTTTTTTTTGGCAGGGATGGGTAGGGGTGGTTTAGGAAAATAGTTTATAATAGCTAACAATCTATAAAGTTATTTACATATACTTTTTTTCTTAATATTCTTTATTAGATATCTACAAATAACAGGAAGGGAGATGAGTGATATTCAGGATTTTAATTTTTCTGATTCCAAAATACAGTCACAAAAGAAATATTTTGTCCAATTCTTGGCATTAATCAGGAATTAAATTTGAACAAGAGAAGGTGGGTTTTTATCATAGGGTTTTAGGAGTGTCTCTTAGAACTCAATTCTCAAATAGGGGCTAGAACCAAACTTTAGAAAATTGCAAGAACTCTCTTTTCTCTTCTCTCTTCCCTCTCCCATACCTCCTCTATCACAGAATTAAGCAGCCCCAGCTGATATATATGTATTACATAGTCCCAGTGAAATGCAGAGATTAATTTGCTCCTGCTGGGGCTAATTCGAAATCTTTGGAATTAGAATCCAATTGGCTAGTTTTGGGTCAGATGTCCCAAATCTAATCCCATTGCATGCTGGGTAGGAAGGGTTTCACCCCACAGATCAGAGGCAGTTCACTGAAGAGGGAGCAGTCGCCGGGAACTAGGCTCATGCTAAAAGGTATCCACTAAACTTTTCAACTATTTTTGAGTCTAGTAGACTTTGCTCATAATATCTACTATCTTTTGTAATATCATAATAATGTTTTTTCCCTGTTTCACACATTTTGGGGAAAATATTTCAAAACTATATGTTTAATATCCAACTTAATAAAGGTTGTGATCTCAATTTGTGATGAAAACAAATGATATTCCTCATGAAATAAGACTTTTAGGCGACACTACATCAATGATAAGAGAGTTCTTTAAAGAAGTTACAGGTTTTACCCTGGTGATTCTAGATCAGACCCAGTCCCTCCCTGGAACAATGTAAGTGGGTCCATGCAGATAGAGGCTTTGCAGTAAAAGCTAGTTTACTAAAATCGTTGTAAGACGTTGGGGCATTAGAAGCACAGATTTGCTGCTACCTGCTACTACAGTGTAGTAACACATTCTCCCAAATTGTACTCCAGAGTGCCCACAGCTCAGGGCCTTGGGAACTTCTCAACAACAGTGGTGGAATTTATTTGAGGCGCCTTAGTGCTCAGTGGAGGACAACAGCAGGAACTAGAGGGGCAGCCTGGCTTGCTCAGCTGATGCAGAAATACTCAGAAAGAGGGGAAATCACATTCAGCAAAGGCTTCTGGGCCCTAAGGGAGCTGCGGTATCTTAAAAAATACAGCATCATAGCCTGGTTGGGCATGGTAGTTGATTCATTTGGGAGCAGACATGAGACTATATAAGCCTTGGTTGCCAAAATTACTTATGAGAGAAATTGAGGGTAAAACAAGCTGAACCTGTGACCCATATGTACCCACAGAGGGAAGCCTAGGGGAAGTTATATTATTATTTTGTGCATTTATTCTAAGAAATGGAAATATCTGCATTATGTAGAAGATTATAATGGAAACCCCAAACACCACCTACATAGATGTAGACAATTAAGATTTTAGACAAGCACTCAATTTTAGTGGCCTGGCATACCACAATATTTTTAACAGCATTCACTACCATCTCTTGTTTTGCCCCAAGACAATTTCTGGTGGTTTTTCTTGGAATCAACAGGGTCGCTACCCAGTCTGGAAACACAAGTGTAAATGTAATACATGATTTATTAATGATACATTCCAATAGCTGGTAAAATAACCTATGTTTGTGGACTTTATGGCTACCTTGTATTTTTCTGTTCCCTTATCCTTTGGGCAGATGAAAACCATCTAGACCATCCTTTCCATAGTCCTCCATTCTAGCGTTTATCACACTGGATTGTTCCTGTATATCAGCTCTTCACCTCCCACTAGATAGCAAATTCTTTACAAGCAGGACCTTTTCTTATTTATCATTGTTTTCTCACACACACACTCACCTTAACTTCCCAAACTTTGTATCTCTCTGTGGATATTTCTTCCCCTTCCTCCCTCCCTTCCTATCTCTGTGCTTCTGCTGAGCACCCCCTCCCCCCTGGCTCTGGCACCCTCTGCTCTAACTCTCCTTCAAGGCAAGGAGTCACGATGGTTTCCTGCCATTCTTTCCTCCTGAGGGATAGTTCTCAAAAATTTCTCAGTGATTCCTTAACTCTGCCCACACCTCTGTGGCTAGCCCCTCATTAAATTAGTTTCCATAATAACCTCTCTGAGTGGAATTCTGTTTCCAGCTGACATCTTCTCTGAAGCAGATTGGCTTTGCTTTTTCCCTGTTACTTAGAATATGTGATGTACCTCTCCTCCCAACTTCTAACATTTTAATATCCAGCATCCTCAAAATTTCCACTATCAGCCCAGAAGATTGGTTTCAGGTATAAAAGAGATTTTCAACTACCTTGCTTTAGAATTTTAAACACATTTCTGCTCAGTAAATCAGTTTGGAAATGTTAAGGCCAAATGTTAACAATGAAACTACCTTCTTTTTTTTCCCTTCAGAATAAAGGTAAAAATAAGACAAAGCAGAAACTTCTCTGTAATTTCTGACCTGTAGGCCACTATTGAATCATCAGGTCAAATTTTAAAAAGACAGTAGCTAACCAAATTCCCTGAAACTCTGAATTCACTCTCCTCCCTCCCTTTTTTTCATTTGGTGTTTACTTGGTTTATTTATTTATTTTTAATATATATATACTCTTTTTAAGTATAGTCAGTTTACAATGTGTCAATTTCTGGTGTACAGCATAATGTTTCAGTCATACATGAACATACATATATTCGTTTTCATATTCTTTTTCACCATTAAGTCACTACAAGATATTGAATATAGTTCCCTGTGCTATACAGTATGAATCTGTTTTTTATTTATTTTATATGTATTAGAATCTGCAAATCGCGAACTCCCAATGTATCCCTTCCCAGGCCCTTCTCCCCCAGTAACCATAAGTTTGTTTTCTATGTGAGTCTGTTTTTGTTTTGTAAATAAGTTAATTTGTGTCATTTTTTTAGATTCTACATATAAGTGATATCATATGGTATTTTTCTTTCTCTTTCTGGCTTCACTTAGAATGAAGATCTTTAGGTTTATCCGTGTTGCTGCAAATGGCATTATTTTATTATCTTGTATGGCTGAATAGTATTCCATTGTATAAATATACCACATCTTCTTTACTCATCTGTCCATGCACACTTAGGTTGTTTCCATGTCTTGGCAATTGTACATAGTGCTGCTATAAACATTGGGGTACATGTATCTTTTTGAATTAAAGTTCCCTCTGGATATATGCCCAGGAGTGGGATTGCTGGATCATATGGTAAGTCTATTCTTAGTCTTTTGAGAAATCTTCATACTGTTTTCCATAATGGCTGCACCAAACTACATTCCCACCAACAGTGTAGGAAGGTTCCCTTTTCTCCATACCCTCTCCAGCATTTATCGTTTGTGTGTTTCTGAATGACAGGCATTCTGACTGATGTAAGGTGATACCTCATTGTAGTTTTGATTTGCATTTCTCTGATTAGCAATATTGAGCATTTTTTCCTGTGTCTATTGGCCATTTGTATGTCTTCACTGGAGAATCACTTGTTTAGGTCTTCTGCCCATTTTTGGATTGGGTAGTTTGTGTTTTTCTTGTTAAGTCATATGAGCTGAACAGCTCATACATATATCTTCTGGAAATGAAGCCCTTGTCAGTCTCATCTTTTGCAAATATTTTCTCCCATTCCATAGGTTATCATTTTGTTTTGCTTATGGTTTCTTTCACTGTGCAAAAACTTAGAAGTTTAATTAGGTCCCATTTGTTATTTTTCCTTATATTTCTATTGCCTGGGTAGACTGCTCTAGGAGAACATTGTTAAGATTTATGTCAGAGAATGTTTTGCCTATGTTTTCTTCTAAGAGGTTTATAGTGTCTTGTCTTATGTTTAAGTCTTTAAGCTATTTTGAGTTTATTTTTGTATGAGGGAGTATTCTAACTTCATTGATTTAAATGCAGCTGTCCAGTTTTCCCAACTTCTCCTTTTTAATTATATTTTTTCCTACACAATGTGCCATTGTTGAATAATATGGTAATTTTTCTTTTGATGCTCGAATTTGGCCAGTGAGAGCCCCTTCAGGCTGACTGCTGTGTCTTTATGACTTGTCCCCGTTAGTCTTGGAGCACCTCCTGGGTTTCTGGTACAGCAAAGCATTTGGGGTTTACTTTGTCCTTTGCCTGTCCTAGACTTGGAATCAGAAATTTCTTAAACAAATACCCTCCCCAGAGCATTTGTTCTATAAGAGATATAATGATGTTTAGAAATCAAGATCTTTACTCTAGCTGTATTTGTTGCTACTGGAGTATCATGGCTTCTGGATTCGTTCAATACAGTGAGCTAGGAAAAGTATTTTTAAAACATGAATCCATATTAATACCTCTGGCAAAGATCATCCATTGACATAAAACCTATTGCCTGAGAAGTTGTTGGGAACAGAATAATCACATGGTCTGAAATTGTCACCCCTCCGGCTACTTATATATTGATCACAAAGGAAAAAGGGTGGCTTTACAGTGGAGAGATCTAGTGGACACTACCTTAACCAGATAAACTTCACCTTGTCAGTAATGGAACAAACTGATCTTGTGGGCCTCCTGATATGATACAAATGTAAGTCACACCACCTATGTAGTAAACTTGCTGGAAATGTTTAATCAGAAATTATCACAAGTAAATGATCACATTAATACACATTGTGGTATATGTGACAACTGGCTTGGTCTCAAACTCTTCCTTAAAGTGTCAAGGAAAAACAAAAGGGTGGGGCAACTTCTTCATCAAAGAGCCTAAAAAGATATGGCAACCAAATGAAATGTATAATTTTTTTCTTAGATTAAAAGTAAATGTTATAAAAAGCATTTGGGGGATGATTAGAGAAATTTGACTATAGACTGCATCTAGATAATAATATTTACTGGGCTAAATGTATTGGTTTCGATAATGCTGTTCTGGTTATGTAGAAGCATATTCTCATTCTGAGGAAATAACTGCTGATGTATTCAAGTGGGGGAGGGGAATGGCATAATGTCTGCAATTTATTTTTAAATGCTTCAGAAAAATGTACACAGGAAAGAAATGAAATGATAAAAATACTTAGTTATTAATCTAGGTGAAGGGTGTTCATTGTACTATTCTTTCAACCTTTCCAAAATAAAAAGAACTTGGAGGGAAAGTACAGAGAGTTAAGGTGAACATTTTCAAATATAGAAAATTTGTAAACATTAGTCATCTTGGAGCATTAGCAACATTTTGAAGTTGACTGCGCACACACACAAAAGAAACCTCGCAGAGCTACAAGGAAAAGGATTAATATTTCTAACTTAATCTTCTTAGATTAAGTTTTTGAAAATCACATATTGTTTCTAGCTAACATTTACTGAGTACTTATTGTATACTACAGTAGGTACTTCAAAGGCAACATTAGTGTACAGTTTACCTAAATTTTGCAACATTCCTCTTTGGTAGGTACTTTCATTCCCAATATGTGGAGGAGGAAAATTAAGTTTAGAGAATTTAAGTAACTTGCCTAATGCCCAAAGCTAGTCTGTGATGAAGCTGGATTCGGATTCCAGTCCAGAGGCTTGAAATGCTTACCCACTTCACTCTATGAGATGAGAATGGCTAGTTAAGGTCCAGAACCTAATTCTCAACTTAGTTTCTTCTATCTACCACTGACTAGTTGTCTGATCTTGAGGAAACTACCTAAAATGAGCATAATAATGATCGTACCTGCACTGTAGATTAGTTTGGAAGTGATAAACCCATCAAAAACCCTTAATATGATACCTGGTAAAGTCTTGATAAACATCAGCCATTGGCAAGGACCATGCTCACTGTTTACACGTACATTATTGCATTCTCCTGTATTATGAACTACACTCATGCAAGATAGGTTCTTCCCCTCCTTTTTTTATAGCTACTGAAAGGTGCACAAGTAGAGCCAAAATTTGAACCCAGGTCTCTGTAACACCGAAGCCCATGCTCTTTCCACTACATCACATAGGATTCTCCCCATAGTTTACCACCTTAGCATGTTCCTCTAAGTTCTGATTTTTAATTTTTAACTTAGTAAAATGGAGTAGACCAAAAAGAGTTCATTACAATTACACTCTGTGTCATCTTTCCTTTATTATATAACAAAGGCTCTCTCTTTGGTTTTAGTTCAAGTGAATGATCTTTCACAGCAATATAGGAGTTAGTATGAGATTTTAAAAATTATAGTGGGGAATTAACAATTTTTAGAATAGCTAGTTCTGGTTTAGACTTTAAATCCAGGAATATGCAGCATCCATTAAAACGCTTTTAACTTAGAAGCATTTATTTTATAAACGTAATAATTAAGGCCAAATAACAATCAAGATTAGAGGCTATAATTAGAAGCTCCAGGGTATCACTAAACACACTTACGTCATTGAAATTCAAAATATGGCAACAGAATCAATACACGTTTTGGAGATACTCTTTTATCTGTGAAGTTATAAATGCGTGAAATTAGAATCACTGAACTTCCTTGAGTTTATATGCATGTGCGTGGCCTGACCGATAAGACCCTTTGACTGAAATGACGAGTGTTTCATTGTGATTTTCCTCAAACAAGCAGGGGAGATTATCAACTTTTTTTTTGTCTCCTTTAGTTTTCACAGCAAAATTCTACAACCTGCTTCCAGCATTCTATATCATATCAAGGAGCTATTGCTTCCTACTGTGGCAGAAAAAGAAAAGCCTACTTTAAGAAAAACTTAAAGATGAGATGGATACATGAATCAGCATATTATTTATCAAGATATCAGTGTCAGTTATGTTTTAAAATATTGAGTAGAGCAATAAAAACCTCCTTACGGCTCATATAATGCCTTAAAGTTGGTGATTCAACACTTTATTCAATACAATCAGCATATATTTCCTATCTAATGTGTTCAGGCATTTATCATCTATCTGGGTCATATTAAAATGAATTTTAGTAATAAAGGCTAAGAAATGAAGATGACTTAAATTGATAGTAGCAGTGGTAGTAAATCACCGATCAGAAGCCATTCTTGTTTCAAAACCTTGCTCCCACTTTTTAAATTTTCTGAGTTGAATTTCTAGAATACTTAATCAAGTAAAAATATCTGTGTAATAAAAATAACAATTGGCAATGATTTGTATAAAACCGTCAGCCAAGAAATGAAACAAATGCAAATGAGCATCACAAATTACCAAAACGTTAGTCAAAAAATCATAGAAATCAGTCACAATGAAGGGCTTAAAATTAGTTATTTACCTGGAAACTAAACATTTACTATTAATTTTTTTTAATGTTCTAAATGTTTTTAAAATGCTCTTAGTGTGTTTTCCTTACTACTTCTTTTCCCCCACTCTCAGCTTTGTTTTTATTCCTTTAATTGATGTTCTCTTGGTTTCTCCTGTTTCACTGTCTCTCCCCTGCCCTCTCCCTAGGGTTCTTGATCCTCAGTGACATCTCTGCTTGGCAGATGTCCCTCAGCCCTCCTTGTCTGTCTGGGACAGAGGATGCCATCCCATCATAGGCTTGGATTCAGATCTCAGTGCCCCTTCCTTCATTCCCAGGACCTCTTTCCATAGATGGAAGTCCTGCTAGCCATTAGCATGCCACACAGACAACTTTTTTTCTAAAAGAAAGATTGTGAGATTAGAATGTTTCTATTAATTATGGGAACAAATAGAAATTACTCTATCAGTTCTCACAGGAAGCAAGCTGTTATAATGTAATAATTTTAAAGTAAATGTAAAATTTTAAGTTTCTAATATTTTTGCCACTTGGAAAAATCTTATGAATATCTTTAAATTTAATGTTTGTATCATTTTCCCCCATAGAAATTTAAGAAATTATATGTTCTTTAATCCAGCATATTCTCCACTTTACTTTTTAAAAAATGAATAACATTCATTGATAGGAAAATAATATAAATGGGCAATAAATACTCTAAATAAAGTTAATTTAATTGAGAAACAGTGGAAAGCAACCTAAAACTGTAAGTGAACTATTTTCACTAATTTACCTGTTAAAAAAAAAATAAAAATCCTAGTATCTACCACTAGGAAAGATGCAAGGAATTAAGTCCCCTCCCAAACAATGATAGTAGGAATATAATATAGCAGAAACTACTAGAGGGCAATTAGCAACATCTATTAACTGTTAATTGAAAGACTTGTTTAAGGAAAGCTTGTGTATATGCACAAAGGAATATACCAGAGTGTGCAGCCTTTCATTGCTTGGAAGAATGCAAAATGGGAAGCATATCGTCACTCAAAAAGGAAATGATTAATAGCCCAGGAACATGTGTACTACAGAACAGTATAAGATCTTTATAGAAGAATGTGGCACGTATCCATGTATTTCATTTTCAAAACTCTCCAAGACATACTTACTGGATAAAAAAGAATTCAAAGCTAATTAATATAGAACTGCAACATTTATACAAGAACAGATCTAAAATACTTAATAGTTACAACTAGGCAAGTGGAAGATTTGGGGGAAGGGGAGGAAATCATGAAGGAAGACTTTTCACCTATATCTTTTTCATTTTTTTAAATAATAAAAACATACTCATGTATTACTTCTGAATTAAAAGGAGAGGAGGTAAAAGAAAATAAGCAACAAAGTCCAAAAAATATAAGCAGAGTTTAAAATAAAGCAAGGCCTCGCTAATTTTAAGTAAATAAGAGGGGTTTGCTTATGGGGCATTGTTTTAGAAAATGTCTTAGAAAAATCAAGAGTAGTATCACCTATAAACTGACATAAGTTTAATAAATAAAATGAAGCATGTCAATAAACAGTTTAATCCATGGACGACCAAATCTATATAAAAAAATGTGTCATTATTAGAAAGAAAATTTCTGCCTAGAGGAATTGTAGATAAATTGCTTACCTGTAGATATGGGGATAGCAAGTTAACCTTCGATTAGGAAAATACTGTTTCATTGGGATATTATGGCTGCCTGTTAAATGTTCTTTTTTTCACTTTGGTATCTATTGCTATAATGGAGTTTATCCAAAAAGGACTCTAAAAGAGTAGCTCAGCCCAGAATTCTCATTTTATTAAAACCATTTGCAATCAATGATTTTAGCCTTAATTCTTCTTGCTGTAAGAAGTTCCACAGATTAAAAAAAAAAAAAAGTCACTCCAAATGCAGTAAGAAATATCTAAGCCATTTTACAGTTACAAAGTCCAAGTCAGTAAAACCTGGGTGAATATAGTTTCACTATACCTTGCATCATTATTCCAAATTAAATATTTGATTTTAAGTCACTGCTCATTCTCAGGCTAGGGACAAGCTTGTATTCTCATTATATATTCATTGGTGGTTTTCAAGTTCTAGTGTTATTTATATTCAGAATCAGAAATAGTTATATCCTTCTCTGATATATTTAACATTTCATTTCTTTTAATTTGTTTGCATAACTGGATGAGCAGTTGTCAGATAATGTTCTGGCATCTTCTGCACTCTATGGTAAATATACATCCTGCAGTCTTTGTATTGTGCAAACCTCAAGTCCAGTCTATACTAAAAATAAATGCAGTAAGTTGATATAACACTCCACAGGTAGACTAAGTTGACAGTTCACTCCTCATATGTACTTCCATTGTACATTTCATCACCAAATATTCACAAATGCCATGTAGAAGATAGAAAAGGTCAGCTCTGGAGAAGGATCCTGGAATAGTCATTCTCGAATTTTGCAGCATACGGAATCACCTGGGGAGCTTTAAAAACTCCCAGTGGCCAGGCCTCACTCCGTTCCAGTTACATTGAAATCTCCACGGGTGGGACGTGGGCCTCGGCAGTTTCAGAACAGCCCAGGAGATCCGAAAAGTGGTTAAGACTGAGATTCAGAGTCTTAGAAAACATTAAAGGCTTTCAGAACAGCAACAGGGGCAAGCACAGCAAATCAGAACAGCCTGAAGAGATAGCATAAGTAACAGGGCAAGTAAAAGGAGCCACAGACTCATGTTGGATTAACAGGGCAGTTGATGTTTTGTTTAAAAGAAAAAAACAAGATTCAGTGCACTAAATGAAGGCCCACAGTCCTTAAGACTTTGACACCTGTGCCTTTCATTGGAAATGAAATAATTAGAAGTTAGGCCACCTGTGTGTATTTTCCCCACCCCAAATGAGATCAAGGTTCAATTAGAGACAAGAGTCCAAAGAATTAGAAGACCCTAGAGATCAGCTTAAGCAGGTGGTTTACTGTTTTTCTTCTCTCTTTGGTACTTAAACAACTTTCTGCATATTCCCTGTGCCTCTACAATAGGCCTGCGTCACCTGGTAGCCACTGAACAAAGCCTTCATGGTGATGGAATATGTGTCTGCTCATACATTTCCAGAAAAAAAGAAAGAAAGAAACACAAAAGGCCTTACGGCCACAGTAGACCATGGTAGATGTTTAAATATGTGCCATTGGAACACTAATTTCAGCCATTTTTAACACCGCAAGCCCTTCAGAAGTTTAATGGCTTTTAAATGTATGTTTAGGCACAGAAACCGCAGGTTTTGTTTTTTTCAGTTTTTTTTTTCTTTTTTTTTTGGATGTGTTTCTGTATATGTATGAAGGAGTTGCATGAGTTGTGTGAGGGAGCTGGGGACCAGAGGCAACCTAGAAATGTGTCCTCACACCTGAACCTACTGAAGCTTTTTTTTTTTGTCAAAAGTGGGGGTACCCCTGGCTTTCGCAAAAGCAGTTGGGGGGCAATCCCTAGATGCAGCAGAGGTCAAGAGAATGGTTTATATAATCCTCTCAGTTCTTCCTTTCCACTCTGCGAATGCCCACAACCTGATTTGACTTGAGGTGTAATCAAGAAGTATTTAAATGGGCTGGGGAGGAAATTCCACGAATGAAAAGACCTGTGACTTGGGGGAGGGAGGGAGGTGAGGGCTGGCTTATCCGGGTCCTTCTCCCTCTCCAGGCCAGCTTTTTAGTTCCCTCCTCCTCTTTCTCCTCTTTTCCTTCAGATGCTCCCAGCAGGAGCCTCAAGAACCAGCCTCTGGTCCCTTAGGCTTACCGCCACCCTGCTGCAAGGCCTTGGTAAGTCTTTAAGTGTCGGTGGGCCTCGTCTTCCTCTTCCGTGCTCAGGGGAGATGAACTCAGCTCTTGAACAGGCTGGCTGGGGTTTGGTCTGGTGGGGGTTGTGGAAAAGTGGGAGAGGCACTTTATTTTCGCTATCATGAAATTACTTCAGCAATTTCAGTAAACCAGTTTTTCTACACTAGCTATTTATGGTAACCCAGTAGTGGCGTTAGACATGGAGTGGATTCGAGCCCTAGCTTCTGCCTTTGCATACAATTGACTGTGCCTGAAAGTATCAGCTTGTTTTCTCCTTTCTCCATCTTACTCCCGGACTTGGTATCTTGTAACCGGGATAACTGTCAGAAGTAGAGATCTTACTGTGAATTATTTGAGTGTGTATAAAAAGTTGGGCATCGGGCAAACTGTGTGGTTTACCCTTTGTTTCCATCTTGGGCTTCTTGCCTAAATTGAGATTCAGGTGAGTTTGGACTCCCTGTTTTAAAATTTTGCTGAAAATGATGGGTGTCTGGTTTTATAGCTCATTTTAAGTGTTTTTTTTAATTGAACTTGGTGTCTTTGCTATTAAAGGACAACTATAGACCGAAGTTGTTTTGGTTTAAGAAACACTGAGTGATAACACACTTAGTAGTATTGTCTGTGTTCAGACCTCTTAAGCAGTTCATACAGTTTTTGGTTAATCCAGATTAATCTAGTGGAAAAAAGCAGCCTGTCATCACCCAAGAAACAAATATTGTAATAGAATCAATCAATGGCCACCATAATTATAAATTCTGAAGCCCCAAGTTAAGATTACAAAAATCTTCCCTTTCCTCCCCACCTGCTCCTTCCCCGTTTTCTTTGAGGTATAATTGACATGTAACATTACTTTCAGGTGTATGACAATGGTTCAATATTCGTATATATTGCAAAATTGTTACCCTCAAAAGTCTAATTAATATCCATCACCACACAGTACAGATTTTCTTCTTGTAATGAGAACTTCTAAGATCTACTTTCAGCAAGTTTCAAATACACAATGCAGTATTAAGTAGAGTCAGCATTCTGTACATTACATACCCGTAACTTATTTTATAGATAAAAGTTTTTACTTTTTAACCCCCTTCGCTCATTTTTCCCTTTTCCTACCTCACTTCTGCCTCTGACAACCACCTGTTTTCTGTATCCATGAGCTTTTTTTTATATTCCACATGTGAGTGAGATTACACAGTATTTTTTCTGACATATTTCACATGGGATAATGCCCTCAAGATTCATCCATATTGTCACAAATGGCAAAATTTCATTCTTTTATGACTCAATAATATTCCATGGTGTGTATATATATATAAGTATATATAAAGAAAAATATATAAAATATAAATACATATTAATATATAAAGAATATATAAAATATATAAAGAAAAATATATAAAGAGAAATTTTCTGTGTATAAAACTATACATATACACCACATTTTCTTTATCAATTCTTCTATTGATACATAAGTTCCTTCCATATTTTGGCTATTGTAAAGTTTCAATGAACATGAGGGTGCATATATCTTTTCAAGTTAGTGTTTTTATTTTCTTTAGATAAATCCCCAAAAGTGGAATTGCTAGGTCATATGATCATTTTAGTTTTTTGAGGAACCTTCATACTTTTTTCCATAGTGGCTGCACCAATTTACGTTCATACCAATAATGCATAAATTTTCCCTTTTCTCCACATCCTGGCCGGCGTTATTTGTTGTCTTTTCAATAGTAACCATTGTGACAGGTGTGAAGTGATATCTCATTGTGGTTTTGATTTGCATGATTCATGATGTTGAGCATCTTTTCATAATAGTCTCGTGATCCTTTGTATTTCAGAGATATCAGTTGTAATACCGCCTCTTTCATTTCTAATATTGTCTCCCTTTTTGTCTTGGTTAAGTCTAGATGAAGTTTTGCCAGTTTTGTTTATCTTTTCAAAAAACTCAGCTCTGAGTTTCACTGATTTTTTTTTTTTTGAGGGGGGATTCTTTTTAGTCTGTGGTTTAGAAACCGCTGATTCTTCAATTGCATTCTATGCTTTGGGAAGAACATTTTGTGAGGTCAGTACACAGCAATATTAATAATTGTTAATGCGTGTATCTCTCTCAGACCGTAAATTTCTCTGTTACAAGATCATTTAACTGGTATTCGCTAGAGCTTGCTATGATGTGTCTCTTCAGCTAATAAATCATATCATGTTCAACTCATTTTAATCCCCACTTTTCCACTAATACCGAGTTATAATTCATCCTGCTCAATTCAGCTATGTTTTGAAAAGTAGGGATGGGAGGGATTTTTAAAAATCCATAAATTATTCTTACTCCTTTTCAACTTTCCCATTAGGTAGTAAACTTGCTTTCTAAACTTCTGTTGGAATTGGTCCCAGTCTCGGGTCTTGACACAGAGGGTATGAGATTCCTGAGTTAAGAAATACCCTAAGTATTCTCACTCCTAGCTGCAATCCTTTGGCAGGCAACCTTCAGAAATTCAGTTTAATTTCCAGTTTCAGAGGCAACCTAGCTTTCTACAAATCCACTTCAAAATTAAGGTGGACTTCTCAATACTTCTGCTTTTTCTGAAGAAGGCAGAGACTGATGATAGTGGTTCCCAAACTTGTTCCCATTGGAATCACCTGTCAAAATTCCAAAACTGTTGCCACAAATCAGACCACTCAGTCACAGTCTCTGGGGAGGGGTCACAGGCATTTGTAATTGAAGCTTTTCAGGTGATCCCAATGTGAGTGAAAGAAAGTGGGAACTGCTAATTAACGACATCTATAGAATTTGTTTTAATTTATTTGGGGCTAATGTCAGAGTTTCAATCCAGGTGTTGATCCTACTATTCTAGTTCCTTTGAAAAGTAGATTCTTTAATAATGAAAATACCCATTTTATGGTCAACCCACAGGAAACGGTGAAGCCAGAGGGGTCTCTGTGGTTACTTCATCTCAATAAATGTGAATTACAACTGAAAGTAAAATTTCTTTTTATGAAAGCCAAGAAAAGTCAAGCCATCCTTCAAGTTCTCCTCAAAGCTATCTAGTTATACAAAATACATGATAGTATTTTATAATAGAATAAATTAATGTATATTTTAATGCTCTGATTATTTTTGATCAAATTATATATGTAGTGTAATTAAGTACAAAAACAATGACAATGTAAATCAGTAAGTTATTTTTGTCTAAATGTTATTAAGAGTTGATTAATTTTATTTGAGTTAATGTTAATTATGTAATTCCTTGTAATTAATCCCTTGTAATCCCTCTTATTTAATGATCTTAAATAATACTGTTATAGAACAAAATAATGTAGTTACTGAACCTTTTTGTGTATTTTTATATATGATAAATAATATAGATATATCCATTCAGTGAAGAAAGCACAGGAGTTTACGGATTCATTCAACAAGGACTTAATGAGTAAATACTATAGGAAGCCCAGAACTGGGTGCTGTGGATAGAAGGATGAACAAGATTCTTGTGTTCATGAAGTCAACAGTTTAATGGGGAAGACAATCACTTAAACAGTAAATATAAAAATACCATATTTGCACTGGAATAAGCGCTATGAAAAATAACTCATGAGAGAACATGAAATATCTGACTTGGTCTGCAATAAACAGTAGGTCAAGGAAGACTTCCCTTTAGAAGGAAGCTGGGATTTCATGAGACAAAATTGATATTAGGAGAAAATGGTGACTGTAGTGAAATGTTGTCATTTGTATCTGTTTCAGTTTCTTTCATTCAAATTTGAAATTCAGTAAAAATGAGTTTTCTTAAAGAAGTATCTGGAAACATACAAAATTAACTCTACCACCTAAAAAAAATTTTTTAAGTTACTATTTTTGTCACCCTTGACATAAAATGTACTTCCAGACCATAACATCCAGCTCTCAGTTGTCACTCTGCCACCTCCTAGCTGTGTGGTGTTAAGGACATCAGTTTACCTCTCAGCATCTCCTTGTCCTATTGCCCTGTTGATTCAGTGAACAGTTGTGTGTGTGTGTGGTTGGGTAGATTTTTTTTTTTTACCGTTATTGAAGGATAGTCGGTTTACAATGTTGTGTTAGTTTCTGGTGTACAGCATAGTGATTCAGTTTTATATAAACATAAAATATTCCTTTCATATTCTTTTTCACTATAAGCTGTTACAAGGTATTAAATATAGTTCCCTGTGCTATACAGTAAGACCTTGTTGTCTATCTAGTTTATATATAGTTGTTAGTATCTGCAAATCCCTAACTCCCAAATTGGATAAAGAAATTTTTTGTGTGTGTGAACACATACACATACATACAATGGAATACTACTCAGCCATAGCAAAGAATAAAATAATGCCATTTGCAGCAACATGGATGAAACTGGAGATTGTCATACTAACTGAAGTAAGCCAGAATGAGAAAGAAAAACACTATGATATCACTTATATGTGGAATCTAAAAAAAAAAAGACACAGTGAACTTATTAACAAAATAGAAACAGACTCCCAGACATAGAAGCTTATGAACAATTTATATACACCTGCTAGAGTTGTTGAACAAATCACATGAAATAAGATACCCAGGCTCAAGTGCTGGTGTATGAGTGCTCAACTAATAGCTCCTTTCTTTTCACATAACCCCTATGTAACTATTCTGTTGGAAGTGAAGTATTTTGATTAAAGGATGTGTAGCAGTGGGTTCTAAAGTTAGATGTACAATATCAATGAATGGAAGATCTTTAAAAAATACAGATGCATATACCTCATTTCAAGAGATTCTGATTCAGTAGATCTTGTAAGAGACCCAGTTATCTGTATTTTTTAAAGTTTCTCAGAGGTTTCAGGTGGCACACTGAGTTTAGAAACCACTTATCTAAGAAAGTTAGAAAATGATCATCCCTTTTGTTAGGACTAAAATACAACACCTTGACTTCTTGAATCTAAACTGACATGGAAAAGCCCTTCCTGATGGCAGGAGACACATCACTGTTGTGATATAATTATAGCATCCTGAATTAACCATGGGCTGCAGTAGTTCTCACACAAGGACACACTGAAAACTCATCCACATTGGAGTCAATGCATGGTTGTAGCAGAACAACCAGTAAAACGAGGTACTTGATGCCTATCCTGAGACCTAAAACTGAAATTCAACCCTGATTCCAAGTTCTGCCTCAAAGTTGTGAGTTCGTCATCAATTTTGTGTTCTTACTCACTTAAACACTGAATTGAGATATTTGTGTTTATGTGTATGAGCTATTTTTAGCTCTTCAGGATGAATCCATGATATAATTATATCAGATTTTTTTCTCCTGGAAGTTGAAACCACTTAGCGGTCACTTATTAATAAAGAACTACATTTATGCTTATTATTTGTTGTCACTGCACAAAGTATAATTTGAAGGATGGACTTAAAGGAAAAGCAACTATAATCAGAATGCAAGGACAACATTTATGAAGTAGTACACATTGTGTATAGGTGACTTGGTAACTGGACTTAAATGCAAGGATTATTATAGTGTAGTTTGTGATATAACATGTAGAAACCATTCTCTTAGAAGAAATAGCATAAAAATCAGTGACTTTAAAGAAAACTTTTCTAGTAATTAATTCATTAAACTATTTCTCTATTCAAGACAGAGATTATATTTAACTTGAAAGCAGTTTACTAATTTAATCATTAACTTTTTTTTTAATTTAAACACAGGGGAAATACTTTTTTTCATTTAAGCACAGGAGAAAGACTGTATAGGGTGTTACATTTTAAATACATCTTAATGGAATTTCATAAAAATAATTTTTTAATTAAGAAACTTGAATGCTGCCTTCTTCCAAGTCATCAGATGAATCTTTAGCCTACTTTAAATATAACTGCAAAATAATTTAAGGGATACAGAAACTTTATATTTTTTCTTTTTTAAAATTTTTTAAATTATTTTTTATTGATGTATAGTCAATTACAGTGTGTCAATTTCTGGTGTACAGCACAATGTCCCAGTCATGCATATACATACATATATTTGTTTTCATATTTTTTCATTAAAGATTATTACAAGATGTTGAACATAGTTCCCTGTGCTATACAGAAGAAACTTTTTTTAAAATCTATTTATATATATATAACATTTGTAAATCTCAAAATCCCAAATTTATCCCTTCCCATCTCCTTTCCCTGGTAATCATAAGACTTTTTACTACATCTGCAAGTCTGTTTTGTAGATGATCTCTTAGTGTCCTTTTTTTCTTTTTCTTTTTTTAGATTCCATATGAGTGATATATGGTATTTTTCATTCTCTTTCTGGCTTACTTCACTTAAAATGATGATCTCTAGGTCCATCCGTGTTGCTGCAAATGGTATTATTTTATTCTTTTTATGGCTGAATACTATTTCATTGTATAAAGATATCACAGCATCTTTATCCAGTCATCTTTTGATGAACGTTTAGGTTGCTTCCATGTCTTGGCTATTGTATATAGTGCTGCTATGAACATTGGGGTGTGTGTATCTTTTCACATTCGAGTTCCCTCTGGATATATATGCCTAGGCATAGGATTGTTGGATCATGGTGAATCTATTTTTAGTTTTTTGAGGAATCTCCATACTGTTTTCCGTAATTGCTGCACCAAACTACATTCCCACCAGCAGTGTAGGAGGGTTCCCTTTTCTCCACATTTATCATTCATAGAGTTTTGAATGACAGCTGTTATGACTGGCATGAAGTGATACCTCATTGTAGTTTTGATTTGCATTTCTCTGATAATTAGTGATACTGAGCATTTTTTCACGTGCATTTTGGATACAGAAACCCAGCCCTATTAGTAGTGGTTAAGAGCCTGGAGTTTGAAGCAGACAAAGATTTCAAATCTGGCTGTCACTTAGTAGCTACATGAACTCAAGTAAACAGTTTAAGCCTTCTTAGCTTCTGTTTCCTCATCTATAAAATAGGAGCAATAAACATACCTACCGTATAGAAGCACTATGAGAGTGAAACAAATAAATATATACAAAACACTTAAATTAGTCTCTGGTAGTGAAAGTCACTCTGAAAAATTGTTGCTATCATGATCATTTCCTGCCATTTGTATTGCTTAGTTGGAAGGAAGTTTTATTTTTAAAAGCCTCAGTTATGAAAAAGAATTATTTATTGAATTCCTACTGCTGGTCAGGCACATTAGTGCATGCTTTCACATCTTCATATAAATGGTAACAGTGTGAATTCATTTGCACCCCACAGTTTCATGCCCTTATGGTTTATCAAACCAATGACAGAATGATAGAATTGGGAGGGAGAACAAAGGGAAGGAAGGAGAAAGGCGAAGTTGGAGGTGTGTATTAGTTAAAGTAAAACAAAAAACCTAAATCTTAATGGTGTATCACAATTAAAATTTACTTCTTGCTCGTCTAAGTGGAGGATGGAGGGCAGGGGAATCTGTTCCTGCTACTGTTCAGAAATGCGGGAGGAGAGAGGCTCCTCCAGTGAAGAGCGGGACTGCTGTTATCTCCCTGGACACCAGCAGATGGAGGAGAAGCTAGCGCAGTGTCTCCAGGCAAATAGCCCCTTGGCCAAGGTCAGTCATGTGACTGCAGTGGAGGCTGCGAAATGGACTTAGGAGGGAAGGAAAACTAGTTTGTTAAGTAAGTTTCAGCCACAAGGTCTAAAACGACAGGTCTGGGAGGAAGTGTCTGCTAAAGGCTAGGTCATCAGAAGTTAAAAAGAATAAAATAGAAAAGACATTGAGAGTCTTATGGAAAAGGTAAGGAAATAGATGAGAAGGAATGAGTGAAAACTATGAAAGCAAGAATAGGGTTTCTAAAAGGGAGAGAGATGGTATGAGCAGCAAGGAGAAAGATGCTGAATGAAGGGTTAATTTAAGAAAAACATTGACCAGTTACTGAATTTTGCTAAAAAGTGACCTCAGCCTTAGAAAAGTGAAAGTGGGCTTTTTGGTATGTTTTAAACATATTCTGCAATAAGCACCTGAGTGTCAGACATCACAGAGCTTAGTCCTACTTGATCAAAAAGATAATCAAGACTGGTAATAAAACTGTGAAATATGCAGAACTCCCTGAGTAAAGAGTTTCCATTTTGTCTAGAGCTTTCTGTTTAGGTTGGTTGTAAAATTCAGTCCCCATGCCTGTAAGATTAAAAGCCAAGCTATCTGAGAAGGCTAACTATATCGTCAGGAAGAGAAAAGTGAGAGTTTTCTCATCAATAAAGATATCTAAACTAAAGGCCACGTCCTGCTTTAGTAGTTTATGTATTTGTGTGATTTATGTGCCATGTCAAACAGTCCATCCCTGTATATAGTAGTTGAAGTATGAAGACAGATGAACATAGAGAAAAAAATGTATCTATTGTAACAGAATTGTGATTGTTTTTTTCTTTTGCCTACTCCACAGTCCTTTTGGATATTTTAAAGTATCTGTTTTAGTATGTTTTGTGATTTTACTAAAATTTTAGCAAATATTCTTATTTCTCCTTTATTCGTTACTCATTCGTTCAACAAATACTTGCTGAGGGTCTTCTCTGTACCAGACAGGGTTCTCCCAGTCAGTATTTTTTTTTTAATTTATTGAAATACTGTCAGTTACAATGTGTCAATTTCTGGTGTACAACACAATGTCCCAGTCTTGCATATACATATATTTGTTTTCATATTCTTTTTCATTAAAGGTTACTACAAGATGATGAACACAGTACCCCACTCCATACAGCAGAAACCTTTTTAAAATCTATTTTTATATATAGTGGCTACATTTGTAAATCTCAAAATCCCAAATTTATCCCTTTCCACCTCCTTTTCCTGGTAACTATAAGACTTCATTATGTCTGCAGGTCTGTTTCTTTTTTGTAGGTGAGTTCATAGTGGCTTTTTTTAGATTTCACATATGAATAATAACGTGGTACTTTTCTTTCTCTTTCTGGTTTACTTCACTTAGAATGACAATCTCTAGGTACATCCATGTTGCTGCAGATGGCATTGTTTCATTCTTTTTTATGACTGAGTACTATTCCATTGTATAAATATACCACAATTTCTCTTTTTTTAACATTTTTTATTGATTTATAATCATTTTACAATGTGTCAAATTCCAGTGGAGAGCACAACTTTTCAGTTATACATGAACATGTATATATTCATTGTCACATTTTTTTCTCTGTGAGCTACCGTAAGATCTTATATATATTTCCCTGTGCTTCTCATTGTAGTTTTGATTTGCATTTCTCTGATAATTAGTGATATTGAACATTTTTTCATGTGTCTATTGGCCATTTGTATGTCTTCATTAGAGAATTGCATGTTTAGGTCCTCTGCCCATTTTTGGATTGTGGTTTTTTGTTTCTTTGTTATTAAATTGTATGAGCTGTTTATATATTCTGGAAATTAAGCTTGTGGAAATTAAGCTTTTGTCAGTTCCATCATTTGCAAATATTTTCTCCCATTCTGTACGTTGTTTTATTTAGCTTAGGGTTTCTTTCGCTGTGCAGAAACTTATAAGTTTAATTAGGTCCCATTTGTTTATTTTTGGTTTTATTTGTATTGCCTAGGTAGACTGCCCTAGGAGAATGTTGCTAGGATTTATGTCAGAGAATGTTTTGCATATGTTTTCTTCTAGATTTATTGTGTCTTGTCCTATATTTAAATCTTTAAGCCATTTTGAATTTATTTTTGTGTATGAGGTGAAGGAATGTTCTAACTTCATTGATTTACATGCTGCTACCCAGCTTTCCCAATACCACTTGCTGAAGAGCCTGTCTTTTCTCCATTTTATATTCTTGCCTCCTTTGTCAAAGATTAATTGACCATAGGTCTGTGGGTTTACCAGTCAGTACTTCTTGAAAGGAAAAGAATCTGGTTAGTAGGGAGAGGATATGTTTGGGAAATGCAGGGAAGAGTAACTCTGTACTGCTGATAACGTTCTTAAATATACAGTGTTTAAGAGGATGTTGGCATCACAATGTGAGTATTCCTCTTGGCACAACGGAGTATTCCTCTTTGCACACTGGATGCCCTGACCATTAGATTGATAGGGATAGAAGGGTTTTAAATGTAGGCAAGAAGGAAGCGATGACCCTAATCAGAATGAGGTGCGTCAAGATATCTACTTGACATGTCCAAACGTTTGAAGAATACCTAAGTTTTTAGTTTAGATTTACTGCTAGTAGTAATATCTTGCCTGAGTGGAAATGGAAAATAATGAAAAGAAGGAGATTAAATGGTTTCCATAATCCTACCATCCAGATATGGCTGTCTAGACTAACATATTTGATGTTACTACAGGTAATTCTGATAATACTGTATATGTTCTGTAATATAACTTTTAAAAACATTCTAACATGAAGAAATATGAACATTTCTCCAGATAAGCTTGATGATTGCAGAATATTTTCAGGACATGTTTTATCTAAACAGTTCTCTCGTATTAGACACAATTCATTTTTAATTCGGGCTATTGTAATGTCACTGCAGATGGATTTTTGTATACACACTTCATGATTCAGTTCTTAGAACAAATTTGTATAAGTTCAATTGCTGCAGGGGGAATTTTCACATTTTAAAAATGCTTGCCAAATTGCCTTCCAGAAAGGTAAAGCCAATTGCAGTTACTACTAGCAGTGTATGAGACTGCCCTGTTTTCTGATCCTCTGCCAAGACTATTATCTTCTTTTAATTAGAACTTGAGAGCATCACAGATACATGAAATTATCCAACAGTAGCTCTCTTTAAAAGTAATTTTTACCCATCAGAATAAAGTTAGTGTGAAATACTGTGAAGTGTAATACGGAGTTATTCTCAGATATGCTTCATGTCTTCCACCAATTTTATTTTATTAAACTTGTTTCATAGGTTATCACTATGGGGGGTCAATTATCACTGGCCTTCAAATGTAATTTTACATTCACTAATAGAGACTGTCATATGATTTTAATTTATATGACTTTTTTGGCCAAAAATAATTCCGTGATTTGTGAAAGCTATGTATTAATTACAAGTCAAAAACAGAAATCTCAAATATAGTTTCTTTAATTCCAACTCTACCTAATACAACAACTTATGCTGGAAATAAAGTAATGTTATCCTTATTTTATGACTTTTTTGGCAAAAAATATCACCACAGTTTGTGAAGACAGTCTAGTAATCTTTTGAGACAAAATACGTATCAGACATTGTCTTCAACTCCATTTTCACCTAATACGGTAACTGTTGCTGAAAATGAAGAGTTTCTACCTTTTCTTTTTCCTAGATAACAAATTAAGTTACAACCAAATCAAAGCAACAAATTAAGTTACAAACATATCGAAGCAGCAAAGTCCTCCTCTCAGATACCCCACACTTCAGCCATGGTGGATTATTGCCTTTTTTTTTTTTTAAACACAGTATTTCATTTTTATATCTTTGTAATTTGGCTCACATTGCTTCTTCTGTCTCCAACACCCTTTCTTTTCAACCTTGTGAACCCCCTGCTCATTCTTCAAAACTAATATGTGGTAGACATGACACATGGTGCCTTGTAGAACTACCAAAGTTCTTATTAAAGGGTGGGCTGGATGTAGTTAGCTGTGTTTGTATTTTGGGATCTGGGTAGCCAAGCAGACCAGAGGTGAACCCCAGATCAAAGCTGAACTAATCAGAACCCTCGCCCAAGAATTTGGAGTAGAGTCTCTGAGAGGCTAAGCAGTTTGCTGAGCAGAGCTGAGCCCGAAGTCACTTGTATTGGGGACAGGATATGTGCTACTGTGACAAGCCACAGACATGTGCAAATTACAGTAGAGCAGAAATCATTAGCAAGCTATGAAGCCAGTCTGCAGGATGGTTTTCATACCAATTTCCATGGGAGGTTGCATTCCAACCGTGTATCCCTTTTGCTTTCTCTAGTTTAATAGTTTCTCTTCCTTAAAATAAATGGACTTGAAGAGAAGATGGTCCAAATACCACTGCTTCCCTGAAGCTTTTTTGGAGCACCTACAGGCTGATTTAATCACTTTTAATCTGTTGTTAGGTAGTCACAATATCTTATAAAATGTCTTTCAATAGAAAAGATCTAAAATGGATTTCTTACTATAAGCTATAAATAATGCTAAGTATTATTATAATGCATGCATTATTCTCACATCTACACTCTAAAGTTGGTATTCACTCCACATTACTAATGAGGTTATATCCTTTGCCCAACATCATTTAGTTAGAAACAGAGTGAGCCATGATTCCATCACAAATCTGATTCCATGCACTATGTCTCAAACCACTGTACTGAACCAAACCCCAGCACTAATAGTTGTTTATCATCCCCTTTTGCTAAAAGGTGAGTTCCATGACATTAGAGAGGATATTATGTACATTGTTTCAAATGCCAGTATAGTACCTATTGAGCACCAAAGGCTCAGTAAATGTTAATTAAATTAAAATTCTCTAGCATTACCCAGTTGGTAGTCTCAAATCATAGATTTGACTGTTTCTAAGCTGTTAACATTAGGACAGATATAAAGGCCCCCATATATACACACATTTGTACAAATATCAGATGCCTAGATTATGGAGACTTTTTTTTAGTGTGGAGATAAATAGTTCTATGTTGGTACTGTACCCAGTAATAATTTAGAAAATATGATAATTGTAATATAGAACTCAATGGAACACATGTTATAAGCCTAATGGTAGCATTGTCCATTTCTCTTTAAGATTGTAAACAAAGTTGGTAGCTTGATAAAGTTAGATATTATAGTTAAAAATGAAGAAAAATTTAATGATTTTACCTGAAATTTCCATAAGGTGCTAATTTGACTATGTGATTAGAAATACTGAAATTGACAACATTTATCACAACGTGACTATTACTAAGTCCATGATTGAATTGGTATAATTTGATTTACCATGGGAAAAATCCATAAACTGTTTTGATCTGCTGAAATTTGAACAGTCACATTTGGGTTGCATATCTTTATTTTTTTTCCATATAATATATTCCCATCCTCATTCTTATCAATATATTTCAGGTTAAACAAAATTTGAAATATTTAACTCTTCTAGCGAAACAATAAAAAGGGGTAACAACTTAATTTTGTATTTAGTAATTATTTTGAAATCAAAGGAATTGGAACAAGTCTACCTTTAACTAACTACCTTTAACTAAAAACTAAAACAGAGATGACTGTTTAGTGTGAAATTGTTAGGAAGAGCCTATATTTCCCTCCTCATCCTTTGATACAATTTATCAAGAGTTCAGTCATCACCAGATCAATGATAAGCAGGCATCTGGACATTTGCCCATGACACCCCTTGTGAGGAGCTACAGAAAGTCTGCTTTTTATATTCGGATTTTGTTTCCAAAATGAGTCATTATCTTATCCTACAACAATATCAGCTCAGGAACACAAAAAGATTCTCTACTGATGGCAGAATATAAAACAAAAACACTGGAAACAATTTGTCTCTCAATAATGACTCTTGAAGTAAATTACAGAATAGCCATTCCAAAATGCCACACTTTCAAGGCAACCATTAAAAGAAATGAGACTCCTCTCTATGTATTACCTAGACTGATCTGTGAGACACTTAAAATGTACAAGGCACAGGGCAGTGTGGAGTATGCTACCATTTGAGGAAATACCTTGTGAATGCATTCCCAAATTCTTGTGTTTTCCATTCAAATAAATTGTTAAAATACTCCTCAAATATTAACAGCCACTATCTAAAATGTTAGAGGTTCCTTACATGATCCTGTTTTGTATTGTATCTGACTTCCATCTTCCAGCCTTCATTACTAGCTAATAAAGTATCTGCAGTTTTTCTGATGCTTTTTTCACCTTAATAAATGTGCAGAATTTCATTTTGATATGCCTTTCTAACTCCTCAGATGGATAGGAAGAAGAGGCATCCGCCCATGGTAGGTTTCTTGTTCTCCCATCCCCATCAGGCCACGGGAAGCAAGAAGGGCTAGAACCAGGACTGGTGCTGAGATGTGCAGAGGCAGAGTCAGGCCTCAGCCCGTTCCTGTAGGAGTGAAGGGATCCCATAACCAAGGCCCTTTAAACAATTGCTCCTCTCCCCTCTTAAAACAGAGGCCCTTCTTTCTTCTTTTTGAAGAAAGGGTTTCCTGTTTCCTCTATTGTGCTTTATTGGAGACAGCAGGCCTTAGAATTGGCCTTCCTGGCACATCAGCCAACAAGCACATGTAGAAAAAGAAAGCTTCTCCAGGGTGAGGAAGCTGAAACTTGCAGACAAAAAGAATGTAACAACAGACATCCTGCCGGTTCCCCTCTCAGGGAAGAACCAACCAACCCTTGTGTCTTGTTGGCAAAGACCCTTGAAATCGAACCACTTCCAGGGATACAAAAACAACAAACATTCTAGGGCATCTGTGTTATTTAAGGAAATGTTCTAGACAGTTGATCAGTCACTGTCCTCTGGAGTGCCTCAAAGCCAGCATTGTGTGGTTTGGATGTGGACTTTTTGTATATTACAGAATAAGTGTAAATTAGGACCGTTGTACTCCCCTTCCCCCGTCTCGTATTTGCCAGTATCAAAGTTGGCAAGTAAAAATGCAAAGTCAGTATAGATTTCATTTCTGTGGATTTTCTTTTAAATAAACCCGCATCCTTATTCTAATCAACAGATTTCTGGTTAAGCAAAAATTGAAATATTCAACTCACGTAGCAAGAGAAAAGAATGAAATGAGAGAGGATTTGTGGTTTTTATGTAATAATTATTTAAAAATCAAACAAATTAGAACAAGTCTTTCTGGCATGAAGTGGTATTTAAGATACTTAAAATTAACTAATTTGGTACAAAATCTGCATGTATTTATCAATTGTTTACATGCAAACACCACATACATACAGCTCGCTCAGATCACACTGCCAAAATTTATCTATACTTGTAACACTTCATGGTATTAAATGTTAAATTTTATTTCAAGGACTATCACAGCCTAGAGCTAAACATAATCCAAGCACTGAGATAGTACATTTTGGAAAATAAGCTAATATTTTCGTGATTAATTTTATATACCTATCATTTGCCATTCTAAAAGCTCTTTGCATTCTAGATTCTAGAATTAAAAGGGGAAAGCCTTATGCATTTAGGAAGTGTCAGCTGAAATTATTTATTTCAATTCAATATAGAATATTAGAGTCAAGATAACAATCAATGTGTACAAAAATTTACATAACGAGAAGAACAATAGACAATGCAGCACCTTTAGAAAAATAATTAAAAGTTTTGTTGCATTTACAAGTAAGTGCCACACTGAGATTTACAACACAGTAATTTACTGCAATCAATGACAGGGGAGTTCCATAAAGAAACAAAGCTCTTACACTCCAGATTTTCATAAGGTATTATTGGAATGTTTAACTGTAACCACAGAATTTGTATATCCTTAAGGATTGAGCTCACGAAAGTCACAAATGGTTTTCATAGAATATATTAGGTAAATGGAGTCCACTGTGTTCGGACAGCTGGCTTAGTGTCTCTGACAGGTGTGAAGCCGAGAAGAATTACTGGCTTGATGGTGATCTTTCTGTATCCGGCAGGACAGGCCTTCTCCGCAGTAACAACGCTGGAATATCTCCAGCCCGTGGGAGCCTTTTCTCCTGTGCTTGGTGCACACTTGACCTTCTTTGAGGACAGGTTTACAGATTTTGGACCAGAAATGTCTAGCACAACACAACCCTGTGGCACAGTCTGATGATCGGAGACAGACAGAGCCTTCTTGTCCTAGGAAGGAGGAGACAATAGGAAAAGCACATGGTCACTGCTAAGCCTCCGTTATTTCATTAAGGTAGTCCAAAAGACACCTTGGGGTGCTAACCAAAAAGAATGAGTCTTAAGGTCTTTTAAACCTACCTTTGCTATGATACATTTTTGCAGACAGTGTAGTTCTTCTGGGGTACCCATCCAGGGTGCTGTGATCATTACCAAAGCTTTCAATAATGGTTTCCTCAATTTCCCCTCGATGGAAATGATTGTGATCAGAAGGCATACATATTCCTAAGGAAGGAGAAGATAGTGTTTAACCCCTGACCTGGAATGTGTTACTGCTGATAGCTGTGACAGTGGCAGTCTGTTATACCTGCACCGACTTGAGTTACCTCATTATAGTAACACTATTTTAAACATGAACCAAACTTCCTTTCTACTGTTAAAGCAAAATTCCCCAAGTGGGTAGAAGCGTCAGTGTGCACTCATAGGCAATATCCCTAATCTAGCCATTTAAGACACTTCCCACCAACTGTGGTAATGGCAATGAGATTTCTGCCCATTTTAATATCACCCTTGGGATAAGAAAAATAAAATCAGTCACTGTAAGTTTTTAAAAATAACTTCTCTGCCCTTAGTGCTATATGGGTACTGCCAGACTAAGTTAAGCAAATGCAACACCAGCTGCCTCGAAGATTACAATCTCACTCACCAGTTACTTTACTGTATAATTTCTGTATTACAGAGATTTAGTTCATCCCGGAGTATTACTGGTCCTAAGAAGGGTCGCCACCCTTCAGTTTATTTCTGGAGACTTCTTTGGCTGTCTGAATCTACCTCTTTGAGACATTAAATTTTAGTGGACATGTGGTTGAGGGGAGGAGTACTTATTTTATGGCAGCGGGACTTGGAGGCAGAGAAGGATGGAGACGCCAAGATGCAAGGCTATCAAGGTCTCCCTGAAGAATGGCCAGCACAGATAAATCACCGTCTGCTGACAGATAACAGTTTGAACAGGGATCGTGAGGGAGAGGCACTATAAGAAAAATGAAAGAGGCAACTAAACATCCCTTCTGGTTTCCTTGGTCTCTGTATAATTCCACCTCCCCACCCCATCTTCTTTCTCAAATGGTGTCAAGACTCTCCCTAGACAAATTTTTGTGTAAGGGTCCACTCTGAGATAAGACGTCGTGTTAAATAATCGAGGGGCACAGGGGAAGATAAGGAGCTCCAGAACTTCCTTACTTCTCTTTGCTCCCAAATTTAACACTCGCCACGAAGGTATTGCAGGGGAACCTCTCACGCTGAAGTCCCACTTGCAGGTGGTGCAGCGTGTTCTCAAAAGCAGAGCGTTGTCTCCCAGCGGTAGGCTCAGGCTCGTAGTGGGTAGTCTTGAGTCTGAAAGGGAGCTGCCCGACTCACCATTTTTGCAGTAATTCCCAGGACAGCACATAGCATGACGCATGCAGCGTTTTCGGCGCTTCCTGCAGGCGAGGCAGATTTGCGCACCGGAGCCCCCTCCGCGGGTGGGACTCGCGCAGTACTCATCAGTGCTGCACTCCTCGTCCTCGGCACATGGGTATGGCTGTGGGAATGGGGCCAGGAGAGGGTGAGGCACCTGGGCATCCAGGTACCAGACTCCTGAACTTGGATGCTCATCAGAGTCCCTTTCTGCCCACCTCTCCAAAAGCTGTTGCTGCCCACTGCACCAAAAGGCAGATTTTCCGAATAAGCCTTGAACCGCGCACACCTAGCACGTTCTACTCCCTCCTCCCCAAATGAGACCACTTCAAGGTCACAGAGTCCCCAGATTCCTGAGACCCTTCTCACCTGGTAGTTGTCAACCGTCTGGTACTTGTTGCCGCCCTCCAACAGAATTCCGGGAGCAGCGCTGACTGCGGAGCCTGGGTGCCCGGCAGCGCCGCCCAGCGATGGGGGCAGGTTCTTGATGGCGTTGGAATTGACGAGAACCGAGTTCAAGGTGGCGCTCACTCCGAGCAGAGGGTGGCTGCAAAGAGCCGCAGCTACCAGGGTTGCCAAGACCCGGGCAGCACCTACTGTGCCCAGAGTCGTCATCTCAGAAAGGCTCAGGGAGAGAAAGAGAAAGGAATGTCACTTCGCAAGCCTGGTCCCCAGGAAGCCGTGCCGGCGCAGCTGCAGAGTCAGGGTTCCGAGAGCCTCCGCCGGTCCCGGAGTCCTCACTGCGGGGCTCTGCGCGGCCACCGCCACCGCGGCTGCCTTTATACTGCGGGCTCTGAGCATTCCGGCCCCTTGGGGGGAGACAACAAAGCCGGGTTGGGATTTCAAAGCGTTGGGAGGGGCTGGGAGGGGGTGTGTTTGTGTACATGAAGGGGAGCCTTTGACAATCTTCACCCCGCCCCTCCCTTGCGCGCGGCCGCCGTTCTGCCCAGCTCACCTTCGGGGTGATGGTAATCAGTGAGCATTAGAGGAAACGACTTTAATAAATGCGGAAAGACGGTGGAACTTCGGGAACTTGGGTGCCCTTGCCTTGAAGTAGGGATTGGAATATCGGGATCTGAAGTACTTTTCATGCAGGCATTGTGATACTCTCTGCAAAACCACTTATCTCTTCCTTACGCTCGTACTGATTTATTGAGCGCGTAGATAATATTCAGTATTAAGTACAAATCAATTAGTAATTCAGAGTCTAGCGAGAGGGTCAAGTGGCCGTTGCAAGTTGCTGATTAACTCTTTACAGTCACGGTTTGCAGATTTGGGGTGAGATCCTTTGCTTGAAGTTCCTTCAGTTCCTTCCCCTGGCTTCTGTGCCCACCACCTCCCCCAGCCCCCGCCACCCGCCACCACGGGAAAAATGTGCAAAGAGAAAGACATTAGCACATCAAACGAGGGTAAGAAGGAAGAAGAACTAATTCTCTTTTGATGGGAAGTTTAGAGAGGGAGGCGAGAGACTGGCGTTTGGAAATGAGATCAGGGGTGGAGGGAAGAGGGAAATGAACATCCGATAATCAAGCTATTTAATGTGCTTTGAATCTGAGCAGTCGCGGCAGTAGATGAACTTGATTAGGCAGACGCGCGAGATCAAAGTGGCCAGGACGAAAGCGGACAGGGTCCGACGGCTGGGTCAGTGGTCCTTCCCTGGTTCCCCCTTCTCAGTGGTGGGCGAACACAGGGAGATAAGAAACCCTTAAGGCTTAGCGCCTGCCTTCCTCGTTAGTATTTCATATCGCAAAGCTTGAGAACGCCTGTGTCTGAACCTTTCACGGGACCAGGGAATACCCGCTCTGGGGAGATGCAAGACTAGCTTCAGGAAAGGAGAAGCTGAAAGTGAATTTGCTGTCATTTAAATCAGTGTGTACAAGTAATACGGTTACGGCTAGTGTGTTAGAATGCTGTTCTGCCTATACACTGGAAATAACTGATTCAACAAAAACATATTGGAAGTTTAGTGCTGGGGGAGTGGGCAACCCCTTCAGGTTGTTTCCCCGTTGGGGGGGTGCAGTGAATACAAATATTCTAATTATAGTAGTAATAAAAGACAAATGTACACAGCTCTTCTTAAAGCAGGTTGGTGTTATGTCACAAAATGGACAGTTACTATGTGAATTCAGCAAAAGAAGAGGTGATTGAATAAGAAACGTTAAAAAGATTAGGACATGTATATTGAGTGCTCCCTAACCTACAGGGTGTTTATGATCACTCTGCACACTGACCTACATAACTTGGGCCAGCACCAAGTGTAGCCAGTGATAGTTTTTCAGTAGTATAGTAATCCTAAAGTTAAGTGAGGAAAGGGTAAATTTTTTTTAAGTTTGTAATGGTCTGTGTTCTAAATCCTTGGATTTCAGAGGTCATATTAAGAACATTTTCTAAACAATTCTTTAATAATGCCTCTAGTTACACTGGTGCCCCTCCTATCCCAAATTCCATCTATCCTGTGAAATTTCCTCTGGTTTACTGACAAATCTTGGTTGAAATTCTAACGTAGATTAACTCCCACATATTTCTTTAGTGTTGGTTTTTTTTATGAACATATACAATGACCAAGACTTGGCTACTACTCTAGAAATTTTTGGAACAAATTTAAATTTGGAAACAAAGGGGAGATTGTTTATATTGGATTTTTTAAAAATGAGTCTAAGAAATGAATATGTCAGTATACTTTTTACTGAGAATCAGTAATGAACCAGGTCTCCCTCGGGCAGATACGTGGTGACCCTCAGCCAACGTGAAGTCTATACAGACAGGGTAGAGGCATAGGGGATTTTAGGTACCATATTATCACTTGCAGAATATTGATGATAATGTCAATAATCGATGTTAAGCATCTTCAGTGTGGTAAAAAAAAACTACAATCTGTCTTGAATTCTTACTGAGTTGAAATGTGGAGAAAGAATCCCTTGACCTTGGAATGGGTTAAAATATTTCTTCCTATTCCCCTATTTAAATAGAATATTTATTAAATATTTCTGAAAATATGCTTGAGCCACACTAAAAGCAATCTCTTTGCCTCTTTTTAGGAGGGATGGTTCATGTTAATACATTTAACCAGTTTGGCTGATTAAGAGCTGGAATTCACAAATGAAACCATTGTCTAGAGGCCAAAAAAAAAGGGGGGGGGAACAATTTAATTAGCAAAAGGAAAACTTTAGCAAAAAGGCATGTTGCATAAATTCATTCTTGATCCTTGTACATGTATGTCTGGTATGGTTTAATATTCATTAAGCTTGGATAGAGTATTGTGTTGAGTTAGGGGAGTTAGGGCCAAGAGCAGCATTTCAGGAGCAGAGCCTTCCCCCCTTTCCGTGTTCTTCCTGAAATTGTCATGATCTGAAAGCTAATAATAATGATTTGGTCAATATCTGAGTTCCTATTATGAGTTAAGCACTATATGCGCTGTAAAAAAAAGATGAGTACTCACAGTATCTATCTATAAATAATTTAGTGGGAAGATGGGAAATAAACTCACTAATTATGCAGGAGAGAACTTAAGTAAGAGATCCCCAGAGAGAGCCAGGTCTATAGCAGACCAGTCCTTTGTTCCAAATGGAAACATTTACTTGGTCAGTGGAATCTTCATTTGAAAATCCTTTTCATGATTGAGTTTGCTTAATGGCAACAGAAGAACAGGCTGAGTAAGGAGGCAGAGTGAAGTTCATTTTTCCAACAGCATCTAGTTCATATACAGTGAGTGCCCATTATATGCAAAATGGTACCCTAGTCCATTTGGGAGTATACCCCCAACGTCTTAAAGGGGGCCTTTTTGTTCTCAGAAAGCTGAATTCAGTCTTTGAGTTGTTGGGGAAACAAATATAACTACGTGGGAATGGAGGGAGAAATTTTTCCCAAAACAGATTCTACTTTGGCACATAGTAGGTCATGGGGAAGATTGTATTTTGGGGCATATTTGATCTAGTAATTGTGACCAGCAAGTCTCAAGGAAGACAGTGTTCTGCTGACTGTGACTTTCTCCTGCAGACAGATGATGGAGGTGCTAAGGGTTGCAGCAGGTGTAGTTGGTTCATTAAGCCTAGTTTATTTAGTTCTGTAGGGACTCTGCCTCTCCTTTGATCTGGCTTAAACAGAACTGTAACTAATACAGTAAGTTTAAAATTGTACATTAGATTTTAGAATAGGTGGAATATGTTTACTGACTTGGAACTTAGCCACAGAACTCAGGAATGTTATAATGCGTGCCTTCTTCATACTCTCAGTGCTGTATGCCTGGCACAGCGTACTCATCAACCTCTTTATCCATGAGGCAGAGAGACAAAGACACTCCAAAAAACACAGTGTTATTTGCAAACATGTGTTTCATCTTTCTTATTTCAGATTCTTACTTGAATGCTGCATTGTTAATTCACTACCTCCCTCTCTCTTTTCCTTTCTCCCTTCCTCCCCTCCTTCTTTGTGTCTTTCTCTTTGTTAAACCAAAGGAGACAGATCTGCTGCCATTTGCTTTTACTTCACTGGGAAAACATTGAAAAAACATCATTTCATACAGTGAGGGTTGCCAACATTTTTGTAGGCACTGATCTTGAATTTATAGTAGGGAGCCCTCATTCCTAAGTCTAGTGAAAAATGTTATGACTTTCTCATTGGCCTTTAAAAGATTTTGGTCTTAATGCTCTTCATGATGTTAAAAGAGCTTTTAGACCAGGCCCGTGTTACGACTCCCGAGAGGACGGATTAGGCTTTTCTGCACTCCTCAGTAAAAAGAGAAGGCGAGATTTGACAATGATTATGTTTATTTGGTCAGTGGAGATGGCCAGCCCAGATAAATCAGGCTCCATGGTAGCTTTCTACCCTAGCTCAGAAGACATGTTTTACAGGAGCCGGATATTCAGAAATGATCTGAGAATGGGACTCACAACCTAGAAACCTTTAACTAAAAATCAAACTTTTCTGATGTCCTGACACTTAGAAAGGTCTGTGGTATGTAGTCACAGGGAGTACAGAACTGCCCCTTCAACATCCCTTAAAGGATTTGACATTTCCAGCCATGAAGACAGACCAGTGACAGCAGAAAGTAGGGTGCATGATCCTCTTGAAACATTCTCCAGTGCTAGAGAAAAATCATTTTCTTCCATGTCACTGGGTTTCTGTTATCACCTCCTTTGTAATGCAGTCACTTTCCAAGAGTCACGCCCAAGAAAGGTGCCATGGTTCCAGGAGTCTGGGGCTGGAACTCTGTGCCCTGGGGACTGCTGCTGTGACAACCACCAGCTGGCTGGTTCATATGGGGACTTGGTCAAGCCATTTAACTCTCAGTGCTGGTGTTGGTCTTTCCTTTATAAAATAGCATGATGGGGAGGTAGAGAGGTACCTTCTGATTACAAAAGCCTCCCTCTCTCCCTCCCCCCTCTTCCCAAGCACTGCCCTGGAGCAAGGCCTTTTGTATTCTGATTAAATGAGAACATCCTGCAAGAGAATTGTTCTTTCAGGCAGTCTAAAGGAATAATCACTGGCATTAATACTGTATTTTGATTTTGAAGCAAATGCATAAGGTTCTTAAAGAAAACATATCAATTTTAAGTCTCTGGAAATAAGGTAAATTACTTAAACCAGGTGATTTTTTTAACGGATATACATCCATTTAGCAATAGATTTATAATTCATCATGCATGTTCTTGGAGAAAATTCAGCAAATACAGAAAAGTTCAAAATAAAAGTCAGTAGTTACGTGCAACCCCACCACCCAAAGGAAACCACAGTTTACTTCTAGTCTCTACACACACGTACACAAACACATGCACATCTATGTGGATAGAAAGGAAGAGAGAGGGTTTTTTTGTTGTTGTTGTTTTGTTTTTTTGCCTCACAAAATTGACTGTAATGTTTTCGAGATTTCTTCCAATAATCACTAAATCTCAAACTAGTGAATTGTGATGGGACCTTGAGGTGAAAAATAGAAAGCGGGACTTTGAAAACTCTACTGTCCCAAGATTCTGTCTTAGATTCTCCAGGGAATGAACCAGGATGTTAGGCTAGAAACAGAAGCATTAATTTTGGCGGGAAAGAGAAGGGATAAACAGTGCAAAGGATTCTTCATCACCCTTAAGTCCCAAAGGTAAAAAATAAATTTCAGATAGGAGCAGAGGAGGGTGGAAGGAGGCGAGGTCGGGGAGCTACTTTTCGGGCAGACCCATAAACCTATAAACTCGCGCCCTGCGCTCCAGGCCCAGCCTCCAGCCCTGGATAATTTCCCAGCAGGCAGGCCGGGGGTGTCCTGCACTAACCAAGCCGCCAGTTCCCATTGTTCACGCGCTCCCGGGAGGCTGCTCACGGTGGCTGCACTTTGGTGTCACAACCCGTCGCCAGCATACAGTAGTGTAAAATGAAGCTTGTTTAAAGACTCTCTTTGATGAGCAAAGATCAAACGGCCTGGGGACCCCCGGTCTTAATCAGACTTGAGCCAGGATGGCATTTTCACAAATAGTCCGTTTGCTCGGCTTTGAGCAGACTTTGTGCTCAGCACATTCATCCGGCTGCGGGGCGGGTAATCTCGGCTGAAGCCCCTTGCCTGGTCGCAAATCCATTCACACTACAGTGGTTGCTGTTGGTTTGCTGTGTCAGTTCATGGGCAAATAAATATAGGGCCCTTCTGACTTAATTAAAGGGGGGTTAGAGGAAAGGCGACGGAGGGGAAGATTAAAGCTCCGAGGGACGTCAGGCTCCCCTGTGTCTGGCGACAAGTGCGAGAAAACCGCTCTTCTGCTGCCCCCTGGTGGAATTTCCGTAGAAGTTCTTCCTAGGGAAGATAAAAATAATTTACCAATCGCTCAGTTTACCCTTGAGAAGATTATTCTCCTGGTCCAGATATTTGCATATTTCTATGCATTTTTCATGCCTCAGCACCTTCGAGGTTGAATATTCTCTTGTCCTTCTTAATATTTCACATAATTCCTTGTTCACAGAATAATTTGAACTTTCTCAAATTAGAATTAAAATGACAACTGGGGTCCGAGGCATAGGTCTCAATAAATGTTCATTTTGTTCGATTGAAGTTGAAAGGCTCTATATTGCATCCCTAGATTAAAATGTCAAGGTCTACAGATTATTATAAATATCATATTACAGGGAAATCCTAGGCTAAATGAATTTTAAGGTCATACATATATAACTATCCAGGGAGAATAAAAATTAAAAATATTATTTTTCATCTATTTGAATGATGAAACATTAACCATTGAAGAGTTTCATGTTCAAAAGGAGATACAAACCTATATGCTTATGTAAAATAAGAGTAATAATACACTGTTTAATACTTTTATTTCTTTAGAGCCCTTTTTTACAAGTAGAAAAAGAACACTAGAAAAATTAATAATACATTTTTGAAATGCATGTCCTACATAATGTATGTATCTGTTAAATTAGTAGATTAGTTATTTATTATTATTATTTAACAGTTAATTCTAAACTACTCCCCAATTTTTTCTTGTAACTCGTTTCTCTTAAGCAGAAGTCCTAGCAGTAAAAAGATGTTTCCTCTCCTACTAGAATTTCTTCTAAAGAATAAAGGATTCTGGGAGTCTGTGAGAAATACTCTAAATGTTCAATTCAAGAATCGTGTACTAAATTCTTGCTATGTTAGATGCTAAGTATAAAATTGTATACTGTTATTTCAGTATTACAATCTAAAATATATTTACAAGAATGACTTTAAAGTAAGAAGCAACTTGACCTCAAACTTTTCAATATGTCACTGTTTGATTAGACCCTCCACGATTTTTTATTGAGCTATGTTTTCCACTAGTATTTTTATTTTTTTCTAACAGTATTATTTTAATTCAGCTGATTCTATTTACAAAACAAGAAAAGCACTCTTTAAAGTGGGCTCTAAGTCTAACAAGTGAAAGCATTTTGCAAATATCAACAGTTTTGTGAATTCGGCCTCGCTACGAATTTACTTAGAAGGTATAGAAGCGTCAGGCAGAGATCTAGGGGCTAATTAGCTTTCTATCAAAACCCTATTCCCCTACCCCTTTCTGCTAATATCATTTACTATTATCGTTTGCATTTGCTAATAATTTTAGCATGAAACTGTGGATAGAGCTGTGAAGTCTAAGGATCTAAAGCTAAAGCTGTATGTCTGCTTTGTTTTTAAGGTTGTTGATTTGCAGGCAAAGACCTAAATTTGTTTAGAAGATAAACTTGCTATGCTTTATTAATAGCTGAGATTAGAAAAGCAAGTAAGTTAATAGGTAAATAAGTAAGTAAAAAATAAATGGGGCTTTTACTTGCAAGTGTGTAAGAAATGGGAGCGCTCACCATTATGCAATATTTTCCTCACACAAATACAACTGATGTAAATAACCTGAAGAATTTGGATGAATAGTAAAATGAAGTAGAACAGAAAGTGATGAATTTGGCATATTCACTACCTTGTTTTGAAAATATAATTTATTTAATAATAAGTTTGTGTACTTTAATTTTTAAAAATGGCAATCCCTGGGCATTGATGTTGGGATCTTTTGTCCCAGTTGCCATTGAACCAAAGTTCAGTTTCACCACATTCAAGTGCACCAGACTGTGTTTGTTCTCAAGGCGAATGCAGCCCCAGTAACCTACTCACTTCTCATGGTGAATGGCTGCTTCTTGTTTATTTCTTAATCTCTTTTCAACTTTTCAAGACTTCTAAAATACATACATATACTCAGCATTTACATTTCTTTTTCAGTAGGGAGTTGGTCTGCAGAACCCAAACTGTCGTTTCGCCATTTCCCCAGAAATGAAAATCCTTTAACTTAAAAAAGATACATAAATGCTGTCAGACTGTTATCATGCAATTTTTTCATTGCACTTTGTGAGATCCTTCTACATTAAACTTAGTTAAGACGTTTCTCTGGACTTCAGTATGATTTTGTATTGTCTGAATGTACCAAATTAATGGCCCATTTTCCAGATGATGAGTATTTTGATTTCTAAATTTTGTGTATTTCAGAATCTTCTGTGGGCATCCTCATGTATATCACCTTGTGAACATCTGTTTAATTTTTTTCTAGGAAATATACCAGTGAGTAGAAGTGCTGAGTTGTAGAATATAGACATTTTCAACTTTATTAAATATTGTAAAGACTGCTCTTCAAAGTTGTAATAATTCACATTTGTACCAGGAAGACATAAGAATTTTACATTGCTCCACCTTTTAACCAATATTGTGTATTTTAAATTTTAATTTTCAAATCAGATGGATGGAAATGGCTTCATTTAATTTTTAAACTTACAGTTACTGATTATTGATGATGTATATATGCATATATTTCTAATCTCTGGAAGAGAAAACTTGGTCAAACTCCTTAGGCTAAATGATGTTGATAGACAAACCAGACAAGAATGGATCAAGAAAGGGAAATGACAGGCTACTCTCTTGAGATCATAGACACACAAATCTGAAATATAATATTGGAAAATAAAATACTAGTGTATTGAAAGTGCATGTCATGACAAGTTGAATTCATGCCATGAAAGCACTGGTGGTTAAGTATTAGAAATCCATGCCACTTTCTGCAAGTATACCACAATAACAGATGAAGAAGAAAACTATGTGACCTGTTTCAGTACATGCTGAAAAAGGATTGTTGCAATTCAGTAGCTGGTCATGATTTTTAAAAAGATTGACAAACTAAAAAATTTTTAATATGATAATGTATATGCAATAAGACCTATATCAATCATCTAATGGTGAAATTTAAAATCTGGAAAAAAGGCAAGAATGCCAAATGTAATTTTGTTATTTTATATTTATTTGGAGTCCAAGTCAACACATTAATTCAAAAATATTTATGATTGGAACTAGGAAGACTGTAATAAGACATTTCATTTTACAGAGATGATGGTAGCATTATCTGTAAAAATAACCCAAGAGATGGACAGGTGAATTAGTGAAATTTCAGCAAAGATGCTGGATGCAAGAGTAATATACAAAAAAAAAACTATATTCACTTCCTCTATGCAAATGAAAAAGTTCGAGTCTGAGAATGTAATATTTTAAATGTTCTTTAAATAACAACAAAAGATGTGCATGAATTCTATTATAAAATAGTTCTGAAGGCATTTTAGAAAATGTAAATGAAGAGGTATAAATGTCTATGGGTGGAAAAGTATCATAAGGTCATAATTTCTCTTCCAAATTAATCTATAAACTCAAAGTAGTTCAAATCAAAATTCTGGAAGAGGTTTTCATGGAATTTGACCATCTGGTTCTAACATTTATATGGAAAAAAGGACTAAATCAATTTTAAAAGCAGTAACACAGGCAGGGAGGAGGATAGTCGTATAAGATATAAAGAATGTTTGTAAAATTGTTAATTAAGACAGTTTAGTAGTACTGCTGGGAGAGATAAATATATATGGACTTTCATTATTCTTCCATGTATTTTCATATACATATATGAACTGGAAAAACTGGTCATCTAAATGGAAAAATACAAGTAAAACATATACAAAAAGATAAGTGAGGTGAGAAGATAATGTTTTCTCCTTTAGTTGTTTAAGTGATGAGTTGTACATATAGGGTATCTTTTAAAAAAAATGTTACACCTCCGTATTTTTGAGATAAAACCAAGTGGACCACTTTTAACATGTATACGTTGTTTGATTTCGTTTTGCTAATACTTTGGGATTTTTTTGTCCATTTTCATGAGAGAGGTTGAACTCTCAGTATTCTTTTGTTCTTGTACTTCTATCTGATTTTGGAATCGAGGTTATGCCAACCTCATAAAATAAGGGAAGAGAGTATATTCCTTTTCTATTTTCTAGAAGAGATTCTGTGAGAATGAAATCATCTTCCTTGAAATAATTTGGAGACACAGGAATTGAGGGCTAGACTTCTGGCTCCTTCTGCCATGGTAACCTACATCAGTGCTGTCTGGTAGAACTTTCTGTGGTGCTAGAAGTGCCCTATATCTTCCCTGTCCTGTAATACTAGCTCCTGGCTACCATGTGGCTGGTGAGACTGAAAAATTGTATGTTCAAAACTTTATTCAGCTTTAATTTAAATAGCCACACATGGCTAGGGGCTACCACTTTGAACAACACAGCCCTGTGTAAGCTCTTGTTGACTGCCAAGTTCCTCCTCCCACTTCTGCCTCCCGGCACTCCCCAGTGTACCAGTGCCCCTGGTATTTCTCTTACTTTTCTACACCAAACTCTTCCTTGTGGGTCCTGAGTTGCAACCTTTTTTTGTTTTGTTTTCTTTTTCCCCTGTGGCTAAGTCTACTATGTCTAGTCTCTTGCTTATTGCTCTTTTCCTTTTTGGGGAATTTCTCATAGTCTCTTGTCTACCAAGAGTTTCCCTTCTAGTTTGTGTGTGCTGCTGGTACTTATTTACTTATTTTTAAATATCTGCTTTTCTTCTTCTTTCGGCTTTATTACAGCAAGTGGAAGATTGCTGAAGGGGCTTCAGTGCATATTCTTGTATAGTTTTTCAGATGGGCGAAATTAAAATACAGAAAAGTTAAGGTTCTTGAAGTCATATGGTATATTGGTGTCAGATTCGGGACCCTACTCAAAACTCCTGGTCTCTTATTACTAGCCTAGTGCTTCTCCAGGAACATACTTGCTTCCAAAAATAAATCAAGTTACATTTTAAGTCCCTTTGAAGTGCATCATTTTTTTTCTTTAAAAAATTTTTCCTTCCAGTTTTACGAAGCTTATACTTGACATTTAGCACTGTGTACATATAAGGTGCACAGATAATGATTTGGTACCATGAAATAATTACCACAGTTTAGTGAGCATCCATCATCTCATACAGATATAAAATCAAAGAAATAGAAAAAATTTGTTTTCCTTCTAATGAGAACTCTTAGGATTTACTCTCAACAACTTTCATACATAACATACAGCAGTGCTTATTATATTTATCATGCTGTACATTTCATTCCTAGTACTTATTTATCTTGTAATTGGGACTTTGTGCCTCTTGATTGTCTTCATCTAATTTTCTCTCTCCCCACCCGCCACTTCTGATAAACACAAATTTGATCTTTTTCCATGAATTTGTTTGTTTTAGAAGTATAATTGACCCATAAAACAATGTTAGTTCCTGTTACACAACATGGTGATTTGATATTTCTATACATTTCAAAGTGATCACCACAATGTCTAGTTACCACCTGTTACCATATAAAGATATTATATAATTATGGACTATATCCCTACTCTGTACATTTCATACTCATAACTCATTTATTTTGCAATTGGAAATTTGGACCTCTTAATCTCCCTCAACTATTTCTCTCTTCCCTCCATCCCCTTTCCATATGGCAAGCACCTGTTTATTCTCTGTATCTATGAATCTGTTTCTGTAATGTTTGTTCATTTGCTTTGTTTCTTAGATTCCATGTATGAGTGAAATCATACAATATTTGTCTTTCTCTGTCTGACTTATTTCACTTAGCATAATACCCTCTAGGTTTATCCATATTGTCGCAATGACAAAGTTTTACTCTTTTTAATGGTTGAGTAATATTCCATTATGTATGTATGTGTGTATGTATATGTATGTGTGTGTATATATATAGACACACACACACACACAAACACACACACACACACACACACACACACTGATACACATACACCCCACACATCTTTATCCATTCATCTATTGGTAGGTACTTAGATTGGCTATTGTAAACAATGCTGCAATGAACATAGGGGTGCACATATCTTTTTCAATAAGTTTTTCCATTTTCTTTTGATAAATGCCCAGGAGTGGAATTGCTGGATTGGATGGTAGTTCTATGTTTAATATTTTGAGGAATCTCCATACTGGTTTCCATAGTAGCTGCACCAATTTACTTTCCCACCAACAGTGCAGGAGGGTTCTTTTTCCTCCACATCCTCACCAACATTTATTATTTGTTGTATCTTTGATGATAGCCATTCTGACAGATGTGCTAGTGCTTCACCAGTGACATACTTGCTTCCAAAAAGAAATCATGGGATTATTATTGTGATTTTGATTTGCATTTCCCTGATTATCAGCAGCGTTGAGTATCTGTTCTTGTGCCTGTTGGTCATCTATATATCTTCTTTGGAAAAATGTTCAGTGCAGATCCTCTGCCCATTTTTAATTCGGTTGTTTGTTTTTTGGATATTGAGTTGTATGAGTTCTTTGTATATTTTGGATATTAACCCCTTATCAGATAGATCATTTGCAAATATCTTCTCCCATTCAATAGGTGGCCTTTTCATTTTGTTGATAGTTTCTACCACCTTGCAAAACCATTTCAGTTTGATGTGGCACCATTTGTTTATTTTTGCTTTTGTTTCCCTTGCCTGAGGAGACAGATTCCCCAAAATATTACAAAGACTGATGTTGAAGAGTGTACTGTGTATATTTTCTTCCAGAAGTTTTATGGTTTCATGTCTTACATTTAAGTCTTTAATCCATTTTGAATTTATTTTTGTGCATGGTGTGAGAAAGTAGTCCAATTTGATTCTTTTGCATGTAGTTGTCCAGTTTTCCCAACACTATTTATTAAAGAGACTGTCTTTTTCCCTATTGGATATTCTTGCCTCCTTTACTGTAGATTAATTGACCATGTAAGTGTGGGTTTATTTCTGGACTCTATGCTATTCCATTGATCTGTGTGTTTGTTTTTGTTCAAGAACCATACAGTTTTGATTACTGTAGCCTTGAAGTATAGTTTGACATCAGGGAGTGTGATACCTCCAACTTTGTTCTTTTTTCTCTAGATTGTTTTGAGTATTTGGGGTCTTTTGTGTTTCCATATCAATTTTAGAATTATTCTAGTACTCTGAAAAACATCATTGGTATTTAATAGGAATTCCATTCACTCTGTAGATTGCCATGGGTAGTATGATTGTTTTAAAAATATTAATTCTTCCAATCCATGAGCACCATACATCTTTTCATCTGTTTATGTCAGCTTCAATTTCTTTCATCAGTGACTTACAGTTTTCTGAGTACAGGTCTGTTACCTTAGATTTATTTCTAGATATTTTATTCTTTTTGATGTAATTGTGAATAGAATTATTTTCCTAATTTCTCTTTCTGCTAGTTCATTGGTAGTGTATAGAAATGCAAAGGGTTTCTGTTCTAGTCTTTATTATATCTTTCCTACTACTAATATTGAGTTTCATTTGTTCTTCTTTTTCCTTTTTTTTTCTTTTTTTGGTTCCTTTAGGTATAAGGTTAAATTGTTTATTAGAGATTTTTCTTATATCCTGATGTAGGCTTATATTGTTACAAACTTCCCTCTTAGAACTGTTTTTGCTATGTCCAATAGATTCTGAATTATAATGTTTTCATTTTCATTTGTCTCCAGAAATTTTAAATTTATTTGTGATTTCTTCAGTGACCCTCTGGTTGTTTAGTAGCATATTGTTTAACCTCTACGTGTTTTTGTGTTTTTTGCAGTTTTTTTTTTTCCTTGGGGATTTCTAGTCTCATACCACTGGGGTTAGAAAAGGTGATTAATATTATTTCAGTCTTCTTAAGTTTCTTGAGACTTGTTTAAGGACATAGCATATAATCAATCCTGGATATTTGTTCCATGTGCACTTGAAACCAAGATGTATTTTGCTGTTTTGGGATGAAATGGTCTATATATATCTATTAGTCCATGTGATCTAATATGTTATCTAAAACCATGGTTCCTTATTGATTTTCTATCTGATCTGTCCATTGATGTAAACGAGGTGTTAAAGTTCCCTACTGGTGTTGTGTTACTGTCAATTCCTCCTTTATGTCTGTTAATATTTGCATTTTAATGTATTTAGATGTTCCTATGTTGAGTGTATGTATTTACAATTATTGTATCTTGTTTTTGGATTGATCATTATGTAATACCCTTCTTTGTCTCTTGTTATAGTCTTTATTTTTAAAAAATTTTTGAGAGTTTATTTGAGCAAAACTTGATTCAAATTGGGTAATGCTAAACCAGAAATGATTAAGAACACTCCATCCACAGGAGCTGGGGGGGGAAAGACTTCTAGAAAGAAGACATGGAATCAGAGCAAGAAATTGATGGGCTATAGCTTTAGTGGTTGCATTATTTGGGAAGGCTTAGTTAGCTGTTTGTTTTGTTTGGTTTTGTGTATATATATTTTTATTGGCATATAGTCAGTTTACAATGTATCAATTTCTGGTGTACAGCATAATGTTTCAATCATATATGAACATACATTTATTTGTTTTCATATTCTTTTTCATATTCTTTTTCATAACCTTTTTCATAGGTTACGACAAGATATTGGATATAGTTCCCTGTGCTATATAGAATGAACTTGTTGTTTATCTATTTTATATATAGTAGTTAGTATCTGCAAATCTTGAACTCCCAATTTATCCGTTCCCACCCCCTTCCCACCCTGGTAACCATACATTTGTTTTCTATGTCTATGAATCTGTTTCTGTTTTGTAAATAAGTTTGTTTCTTTTGTTTAGATTCCACATATAAGTGATATCATATGGTATTCTTCTTTTCTCTTTCTGGCTTACTTCACTTAGAACAACAATCTCCATGTCCATCAATGTTGCTGTAAATGGCATTATTTTCTTTTTTATGGCTGAGTAGTATTCCATTGTATAAGTATACCACAACTTCTTTATCCAGTCATCTGTCAATAGACATTTTGGTTGCTTCCATGTCTTGGCTATTGTAAATAGTGCTGCTATGAACATTGGGGTACATGTTATCTTTTTGAATTAAGGAATTTATAATATCCCTCTGGATATATGCCCAGGAGAGGGACTGCTGGATCATATAGTAAGTCTATTTTAAGTCTTTTGAGTAATCTCCATACTGCTTTCCATAATGGCTATACCAAACTACATTCCCACCAGCAGTGTTGGAGGGTTCCCTTTTCTCCTTCTCCAGCATTTATCATTTGTGAACTTTTGAATGATGGCCATTCTTACTGGTCTGAGGTGATAACGTCATTATAATTTTGATTTGCATTTCTGTGATAATTAGTGATATTGAGCATTTTTTCATGTGCCTATTGGCCATTTGTATGTCTTCATTGGAGAATTGCTTGTTTAGGTCCTCTGCCCATTTTTGTATTGAGTTGTTTGGTTTTTTTTGTTATTAAGTTGAATGAGCTGTTTAGATATTCTGGAAATGAAGCCTTTATAAGCTGCATCATTTGTTTTGCTTATTCAGTAGGTAATAATTTGTTTTGCTTATGGTTTCCTTTCCTGTGCAAAAGCTTATAATTTTAGTTAGGTCCCATTTGTTTATTTTTGCTTTTATTTCTATTGCCTGGGTAGACTGTCCTAGGAGAACATTGCTTAGATTTATGTCAGAGAATGTTTTGCCTATGCTGTCTTTGTAGTCTTTAAAGTCTGTTGTCTCTGATATAAGTATCGTTACCCTGGCTTTCTTTTCATTTTTGTTTGCATGGAATATCTTTTTCCATTCCCTCCTTTTCACTCTGTATGTGTCTTTAGATTTGAAGTGAGTCTCTCATAGCAGCATATAGATAGGTCTTGGTTTTGTATCCATTCAGCTTTTCTGTTTTTTAATTGAAGGATTTAGTCCATTTGCATTTAATGTATTTATTAATAGGTATATAATTATTGCCATTTTTAAAACTGTTTTCTGGTTGTTTCTATAATTCTTTTTTTGTTCCTTTCTAATTTTGCTCTTTTGCCTTGTGATTTGATGACTATCTTTAGCATTATGTTTGGATTCCTTTCTCTTTTTTGTGTATCTATTATAGATTCTTGTTTTGTGGTTACCATAAGTTTTATATGTCCATTTCACTTAGTTCTTCTTCTGGGATTTTCTCTTATTCTTTCTTTTGGAACATATTTCTCTATCTTCTCACTTTGCTTAATTTGCTGTTTTTATTTCTGTGTATTTGGTAGATTGGTTATGTTTCCCAGTCTTAGGGAAGCAGTCTTTTGTAGCAGACATTCTAGGCATCCCACTAGCTCACTCCCTTCTGGACAACAGCACTATAACTCTAGGGGCTCCCCAAGTGTGGCTGTGGAGGGCTGATTACTGTGGGTGGTCTGGTGGGTGTGACTGGTTCCCCGATCCACATGGGCCCTGCCTATGCGAAGGCTGCTGGCTGCTGGTGGTGGGGCCAGGTCTCAAGGCAGCTGGCTGTGAACATCTGGGAGTCCTGGAGCTAATGCTGGCCCACTGGTGGGCAGAGATGGGTCCCAGGGTAGCTGGTTGTGGGACTCAAGGTCTTAGATCTAGTGTTGGTCTGCTGATGGTTGGGGCTGGTTCCTGACACAGCTGGGTGTAGGGTACAGGATGTCTGAAAGCAGATGTTATCCTCCTGGTGAGTGGAGCTGGATCCAGGGATGGCTGACTGAGGGACCCAAGATGTTTCAGAGCTGGTATCAGCCTGCTGGTGGGCACGGCCAGGACCCAGGGGATTCTGGGGCTGGTGCTGGCCTGCTGATGGGGGAGGCTGGGTCCTAAGGCTAGTGCTGGACCATTGATGGGTGGAATTGAGTCTTGGAGTATCTGGCTATGGTACTTGGGGATCCCAAAGCTGATAGTGGCCTGCAGATGGCTGGGGCAAGGGCCCAGGAGGTCCTAGGTGTACTGTTGGCCACTGTTGGCCACTGTTGGTGAGCAGAGCCAGGTTCTGGGATCTTTGGCTTCAGGTCTCTGTGGTCCCTGGAGTCAGTTTCTTTCCACTGGTAGGTGGGTCTGGGTCCCTAGAGCTGGCTTCAGGGCCAGAGGGTCCCAGAGCTAGTGCCAGCAAACTGGTGGGTGGGTCTGGGTTGTAAGCCTTCTGGTAGGAGAGGCTTGGTTCCAGGGTGCCTAGGAGCCCATGGACTTCTTTGGCAGCTGAATTGCTGGTAGGTGGTGGTGTGCCCCATCTGGCTAGATTCTTGGTCTGAGGCATCCCAGGACTGCTGCCAGCAGGCAGGCAGACAGGGCCAGATCCTGGCCCTAACAAGCTAGAGGGGGGAGTCCAAAATGGAACTCACCAGCATCTGTGCCCTTGTGGTAGTGTGAACTCCCTAGAATGGCTGCCACCAGTATTTGTGTCCCCAGGGTGAGCTCCAGTTGGCTCTTGTTTCTTCAGGAGGCTCTCTAAGATTAGCAAGTGGGTCTGACCCAGGTTCCTTTCAAATTGCTGCTTCTACCCTGGGTTTCAGAACATGTGAGATTTTGTGTGTTCCCTTTAAGAGTAAAGCCACTATTTCGTACAGCCCTCTGGCTCTCCTAAGTGTAAGCTCCATTGGCCTTCAAAGTCAGATATTCTGGGGGCATATCTTCCTGGTCGGTGCAGCACCCCTGGGCTGGTGAGCCTGCAGTGAGTCTGGGACCCTTCACTCCTTGGGGAGAACCTCTGCAATTTAAATAATCCTTTGGTTTGTAGGTCACTCACCTGGGAGTATGGGTCTCAACTGCCATGTCTCCGTCCCTCTTAACCATCTCCTTGTGGATTCTTTGTATCTTTAGTCATGGAAGATCTTTTCCACCTGTCTTCAGATCTTTCTCTTTTATAGTTACTCTGTCAATAGCTGTAATTTTGGTGTGCCCATGGAGGAGGTGAGCTCAGGCTCTTCCTACTCCACCATCTTGGACACCTCTTGAAGTGTATTATTTTTCAGTCAAACAGGAACCACCTTTTTGTAATACAAATAAATAACTCTTAAATTATCTTTGGGTATTCCTAATCTTTCCATATGTCAAACTTTTTGAAGCGAAGTATGTCCAAATCTGTCCCACACTATATGTGATCACCTTCTCTCCAAAGAGTCCTCTGTTACCCAATAAATGTATTACTTTTCTAGCTGTCTCCCGGTAGTCTCAAGATGACACAGTCTCCATCAGGTCTCCCAGGCAAACAGACAAACAAACAAGTGCTTAGACTTTCAGAGTCCTTCTCCAGTCAGAGTGTTTTCTCTATCTCTAGACTTTGGACCAGTGTATAAGAACCAAGAAAGCACTAGTAAGTCCGAGGGAGTTTCCTAATGGTGGTTGTGCCTGTGCTGAGGTCACAACAGCTTGAGTTGGTCCCTGAAAGGTGGGAAGATAGAAGGGAGTATGAAGTTCTGTGTAGAACTGGAAGTAGTTGCAAAAGCCTGGAAGCCAAGCAGGTGGTTGGGAGCCTGGGGAACTAACTTCATTAAGGGGTGTGATTGTATCCTTAGGGCATCTGGGAGACACTGAAAGGAACTAGGGATGCCAAGGTAAGACTGGCATTTTTTTAAAAAGATAAATTGGATCTCAATAAGGAGAAAAGATTGGAGGGGAATAAGGGCTAGAGAAATGCAGATTTTTAAAAAATATATATTAAATCGAAATTATTTTTACACACTAATTTTATACATGAGGAAAAGGTGTAAAGTAGTCATACCCCCTTGAACTCAGATACAGAGAACAAGAAACTGTATGAAGTCCTAACTATTGGTATATCATATATTTGTATTTTGTTATATGTTTCAACTCTAGTAAATAAATTTAATTAAGTTACTTTACTTTAAATATTTCCTTAAAGTAAATTTAATTTAGGTAAAATATGCAAGCGTACAATGTGGTGAGTGTTCACAAAGTAAGCACAACTGTGTCCCTAGTCAGATAAAGAAACTGAATGACCAGCACCCCAGGTGCCCCCCTGTCACTACTTCTCCCCAAACTTAACCATTACCTTAACTTTGATCCCTATGGATCTTTAAAATTAATTCTTCTCCTAAGAAATGAGCGACCCCATACCTAGAAACTTTCACAGGAAAAGAACCTCAAATTTAATCTAGTTCAGTGGGGTTTTTTTTCCAACCATTAAAAATTATCAGAATAATTTCTTCAAAATTAAATATCACATACATCCCCAGCACATGAAACAAATAGCAGAACTTCTCTGATTTAATCAGAGTTAGAACTCTGGAGCCTGTGGAAGCTACTCACTGCACATCTCCTTTCTTTAGCACGTATTCAATGAATACTTGAACACCATGGTTTGAACTTCATGGGCCCATTTATATGTAGTTTTTTTCCCACTACATACGTGCTCCAGTGCTACAGCCTGCAGCTGGTTGAATCCGAGAATGTAGAATCACAGATACGGAGGCCTGGCTATAAAGTTATATGCTAATTTTCTGCTGCATGAAGGGTTGTGCTCCTAACCCTGGTGGTGCTCGAGGGTCAACTGTTTTTCTCTACATATTCCATCTTGGTGGACTCTGAGACATCACTTCCATATCCGGGGGCTCTATTAAAAAAGCTCAACTTGGCAGTCACTGGTTCATTGTACATTGACCAGGGTTTGGCAGACTTTTCTGGAAAGGGCTAGACAGTAAATATTTTAGGCTTTCACTGCCATGCAACCTCTTTCTCAGTACCCAGCTCATGTGCTGCTGTGGTGTGAAAGCAGCTGCAGTCAATAGGTATTGGCTTTGTTCCAATAAAACTTTATTTACAAAAACAGGCTGGGGAGCTGAATTTGGTCCCTGGGCTGTAGTTTGCCAACCGCTGCTTTTGAAAAATAAGGAAAGGATGGTTCAGAAAAGTAAAGAAACTTAGAATTGCAGAATTTTATCACTTAAGGCACTTTAATAATCCTCCTAGGGGTAAGGAAACCAAGACCCCAGGAATTCACACTAGTTTCTAAAGTAATTTATGGCACATATAACCTGGCAAAGAATTCAACGTATGATATCATGAATAGAGTTAAGATAGTATTTTGTTCCTATTCTAATTTGTATTCATCATTAAAACACTCAGCCTTTCATCTCTTTTGAAAATTCTTGAAGAATCATGCTCTCCCTAGGAATTATAATTTCCCCAATCCCATGACTAGCAATTTCTATAGGGGATCTTTGCTTTTCATGTCACTAACCCTGGTGCATCTAAATTTGACTCTACACAAGTGGCCCAAGTAACATGTTGCATCAATTTCATTTTTTTATTTTTATTTTTTATTGAAGTACAGTCAATTACAATGTGTAAACCTCTGGTGTAAAGCAGTGTCCCAGTCATGCATATACGTACATATATTCTTTTTCATTAAAGATTATTACAAGATATTGAACATAGTTCTCTGTGCTATAGAGAAGCATTCTATTCTTTCCTACCCTCTTTCCCTGGTAACTGTAAGATTGTTTACTAAGTCTGTGAGTCTGTTTCTGTTTTGTAGGTGAGTTCATACTGTCCTTTTTTTTTCTTAGATTCCACATATGAATGATAGCATGTGATATTTTTCTTTCTCTTTTTGGCTTACTTCCCTAAGGATGATGATCTCTATATCTATTCATGTTGCTACAAATGGCATTATTCTTTTTATGGCTGAGTAGTTTTCCATTGTACAAATATACCACAATTCAGTGTCTTGGCTATTGTATATAATGCTGCTGTGAACATTAAGGTGCAGGTATCTTTTTGAATTAGAGTTCCCTCTGGATATATATACCCAGAAGTGGGATTGCTGGATCTATTTTTAGTTTTTTGAGGAATTCCATATGGTTTTCCATCATGGCTGCACCTAACTACATTCCCACCAGCAGTGTAGGAGGGTTCCCTTTCCTCTAAGCCTCTCCAGCATTTATCATTCATGGACTTTTGAATGATGGCCATTCTGACTGGTGGGAGGTGATAACTCGTTACAGTTTTGATTTGCATTTCTCTGATGATTAGTGATATTGAGCATTTTTTTCATATGCCTATTGTCCATTTGTATCTCTTCATTGGAGAACTGCTTGTTTAGGTCCTCTGCCCATTTTTGGATTGGGTGGGTTTTTGGTTAAGTTGTATGAGCTGTTTATATATTCTGGAAATTCAGCCTTTCTCAGTTGCATCATCTGCAAATATTTTCTCCCATTGCGTTTTTGTTTTGCTTATGGTTTCCTTTACTGTGCAAAAGCTTATGAGTTTAATTAGGTCCCATTTGTTTATTTTTGCTCTTATTTCCATTGCCTGGGTAGACTGCCCTAGGAGAATATTGCCAAGATTTATGTCAGAGAATGTTTTACCTATGTTTTCTTCTAGGAGTTTTATCATGCCTTGTCTTATATTTAATTCTTTAAGCCATTTTGATATTTTTGTGTAGGGGGTGAAGGAATGTTCTAACTTCATTGATTTGCATGCTGCTATCCAATTTTCCCAATACCACTTGCTGAAGAGACTCTTTTCTCCATTGTACATTCTTGCCTCATTTGTCAAAAATTAATTTACCACAGGTCTGTGGATTTATTTCTGGGCTGTCTGTTCTGCTCCATTGATCCATGCGTCTGTTTTTATGCCAATACCAGGCTGTTTTGATTACTGTCGCTCTGTAGTACTGTCTGAAGTCTGGAGGGTTATTCCTCCAGCTTCATTCTTTGTCTTTAATATTGCTTTGGCAATTCTGGGTCTTTTGTGATTCCATGTAAATCTTAGAATCATTTGTTCCAGTTCTATGAAAAAAAGTCCTGGGTAATTTGATAGGGATTGCCATAAATCTGTAGATTGCCTTGGGCAGTATGGCCATTTTAACAATATTGATACTTCCCATCCAAGAGCATGAAATATATCTCCATTTCTTTAAGTCATCTTTAATTTCCTTAATCAATGTTTTGTAGTTCTCCATGTATAAGTCTTTCATCTCCTTGATTTATTCCTAAGTATTTTATTGTTTTGTATCTGATTTTAAAAGATCGCTTCTTTCATTTCTTTCCCTGCTAATTCATTGTTAGTGTAAAGAAATGTAACTGACTGTTACAGTTAATGTTAAGTTAATCTGGTATCCCAGTACCTTGCCAAATTCTTTGATCAGCTGTAGTAGTTTTTGTGTTGAGTCTTTAGGGTTTTCTATATATAATATCATATCATCTGGATATTGTGACAATTTTACCTCTTCTCTTTCAGTTTGGATCCCTTTTATTTCTTTTTCTTGACTGATGGCTATGGCTAGGCTTTCCAAGGGTATGTCAAATAGAAGTGGTGAAAGTGGGCATCCTTACTTTGTTCCAGATTTTAGTGGAAGGCTTTCAGTTTTTCACTATTGAGAATTATGCTGCCTGTGGGTTTGTGATAAATAGCTTTTATTATGAGATATATTCCCTCTATACCCAGTTTGGTAAGAGTTTTTATCATAAATGGGTGTTGAGTTTTATCAAATGCTTTTTCTGCATCTATTGAGATGATCATGTGGTTTTTGTCCTTTGTGGTGTATTACATTGATTGATTTGTGTACATTGAACCATCCGTGTGTCCCTGGAATGACTCCACCTTGATCATGGTGTATTATCTTTTTTATGTGCTGATGGATTCTGTTAGCTAATATTTTGTTGAGGATTTTTGCGTCTGTGTTCATCAGTGACATTGGCCTGTAATTTTCCTTTTTGTTTGTGTCTTTGCCTGGTTTTGGTATCAGGGTGATGTTGGCTTCATAGAATGTGATTTGGAGTACTTCCTCCTTTTCAATTTTTTGGAAAAGTTTGAGAAGGTCTGGTATGTGTTCCTCTTTCTGTTTGGTAGAATTCCCCAGTGAAGCCATCTGGTCCTAGACTTTTGTTTGCAGGGACGTTTTTCAGTGCTAATTCTGTTTCATTTCTAGTGATTGGACTGTTCAAGTTTTCTATTTCTTCTTGGTGGACTATATGTTTCCAGAAACGTCCATTTCTTCTAGGTTGTCCAATTTTTTTTCCATATAGTTGTTCATAGTATTATCTTATGGTTTTTTATAATTCTGTCGTATTTGTTGTAATCCCTCCATTTTCCTTTCTTATTTTGTTTGTGTTCTCTTGTGATGAGCCTGGCCAGAGGTTTGTCAATTTCATTTACTCTTTGAAAAAATCAGCTCTTGGTTTGATTTATTTTTTTTAATTTTTTAATCTTTATTTTATTTATTATCTCCATCCTTCTGCTGATTTTAGGTTTTATTTGCTCTTCTTTTTCTAATTATTTTAGGTGATAGGTTAGATTGTTTTTTTTTTTTTTGAGATTGTTCTTTTTTGAGAAAGGCCTGTATTGCTATGGACTTTTCTCTTAGGACTGCTTTTGTTGCATCCCATAGAGTTGTGTGGTTGTGTTTTCGTTGTCATTTGTCTCCAAGTATTTTTTTAATTTCTTCTATTTCTTCATTGACCCATTGGTTTTTTAGTAGTATGTCATTTGATCTCCATGCTGTCATTTTTTTCCTCCTTTGTTTTTCTGTGGTTGATTTCTAATTTCATGGCATTGTGGTCAGAAAAGATGCTTAAAATAATTTCTATCTTCTGAAATTTGTTGAGGCTTCTTTTGTGCCCGAGAACGTGATCTATCCTAGAGCATGTTCCATGTGAACTTGAAAAGAATGTATATTCTGTTTTGGGGGGATATAATGTCCTAAAAATATCAGCCAAGTCCAACTGTTCTATTGTGTCATTTAGTTTCTCAATTGCCTTATTGATTTTCTTTCTGGAAGATCTGTCCAGTGATATTAATGGAGTGTTAAAGACTCCTACTATGATTGTATTCCCATCAATGTCTCCTTTTATGTCTATTAGTATTTGCTTTATTTAGGTGCTCCTATACTGGGTGCATATATGTTAACAAGTGTAATATCCTCATCTTGTACTGCTCCTTTAATCGTTATATAGTGTCCTTCTTTACTTTTCTTTATGACCTTGTTTTAAAGTCTATTTTTTCTGAAATCAGTATTGGTACTCCTGCTTTGTTGTTGTTTCCATTTTTGTTCTGTGGTTGTCACAGCCCTTACAGGGGCTGGGTCTGTTCCCCTTTTGTTGGAATGGAGGCTTCCAAACTTACTTCTGAGCTGTAGTGCATAGTAGGCGGGGTTGGAGCACTTTAAGTACTCTTTGTTGACTCTGCCTTGTCCCCACTTTAGCTAAGGGAATGTCAGTGTACTGTTCTGGTGTGCCTAAAGGTTCTCTGTCCTCAGAGTTACCAGTGCAGTCCTGCCAACTTCTGGGTCGCACACCTGGATCATGGCACACTATTGGGTCAGTACCGTCCCCAGAACCAGATGATGCTCCTGCACTCACCCTGCTGTGCGAACTCGGCTCAGTCATTCCAGAGGCCTGCGGGTCATGCCACTGGGTCAGTGAGCCTTCCCAGCCCTTTGTCCACACACGGTAGGCGGTCTCGCTGAAGACGCAGCACCAGCCCTCGCCCCCGCTGTGTGCCAGAGCTCTTGTCCTTGCTCCTTTGTCTCAGAGGTGTGGATCCAAAAAGGCACCTGCAGAGCAACATGATCCCCTCTGCCTGGGGCGGTAAACAAATCTCAGTCACGCCATGTGAAGTTGCGGAGCCCTTGGGTAAGGATTCAGTTTTCAACCCGGGCTCTACCTGAAAGCTGCGCACCTGCGAAGATGGTGGCTGTGGCCAAGCCCCGCCTCTCCTCTTGGGAGAGCACGCAGGTGATGGTGCCACAGGTCAGTAGAGACAAAAGCTTAGGCCCAGCCACATTGCACCCCTCCCCTCAACGCACACCAGCAGTGTTGCTTGCTTGCTTTCTTTTTCTTTTTTTTTTTTTTTTATGGGAGACCCAGGCTATTCTGTTCTGTATACACTGAGCCACAGCGCCTGAGGTTGCCTCTGTGCAATGGGACCCAGTCCTCCACCCAGCTCGGGCAGCCTGTCCTGTCCCACCCCCACTGGCTTGTGCGTCTAGGCCTGGGGGTCACAGGGACCCTTTGTGCCCATTTTATTTAGTTCTGTCAGCCAAGAGCTACTCTGCACGGATCTGAGCCTCAGAGGCTCCTCCTCCGTCCTGCTGACCTCTCCATTGGAGAGGGGGAGACCCAGCCTACAAGTGCTAGTTCTCCTTTGCTGCTCCCTCCCCTCAGGACAGGTACTGCACTACTTCCCTTTTTCTTACTTTCTTTTTCCCTCCTACCAGTTTTGTGAGGAATGTTGTCTTTTGAAAAAGGCACTGTTCTGTCAAAGTTCAGCAGGTGTTCTGAGTGAATGGGTGGGTCCACGGACGTCTCTGTGTATTCGTGGGAGAGGGTGAGCTAGCTAAGAGCGCCCTTCTACTCCGCCATCTTAGCCGCTCCCTCCAATTTTAGATAGTCTGGGTTCTAAACACGTTTCCTTCCGTTAGCCTGTTAAAATGTATCATTGTTATGTCCCATTTATGCTATTTTCTGACAAAGGACTAGGAATTTGAGTGAATTCATCAAGTTTCTTTACTGGTTTTTCTGCCCTTCATTCAGAGTCTAATGACTTACTCTGTTATTTTCTATCTGAGAGTGGATTATTCACATTGCCAAGTCTAAAGCAGGCCTTGGCTGTCTCCTGTGTCTACTAGTTGTATCCGTCAGAACAGGCAAGGTTATGCTGCTAAAATATAAAGTAGGTAAAGCCAAAAGCTCAGTGATTCCACACAATCTGTTCCACCATAAGCCCTTCGCGGGTTGGTAGGAGCGCTGCTCCTCTTCATTACCGTCCTCTCTGCTTCTGAACCTGATGGAACAGGCACTGCTGAAGAATTGTAGAGGGAAGGGAGTATGTGTTGAAGCAATAATTGGCTTTTAATGTTCCTTCTTGAAGTGACAGGCTCCTTTTTCAATGCCAAAGCCAGTCAAAGGCTAAACCTGCCTTCTGTGGGGCAGGGAGTTCCTCAGGGAGGGAAACCAGGGGTTGGTGAACTATAGTCAAAATCCAGCTGGGCTAGAAACTCAAGTCTCTATTGCTGTTTCTCCCTAGAGGACTAAGGGCCATCATGCAAATTATACTCCCAGTATCCTGCCCCGATACACCAGATACCAGAAGTACATCTTTTGGGCTATGTAAGTCAAGATATGGATGCGTTTCTTAGAAATGGTTTATTATCAATATACTATTTGAATATGAAAAATGGAAGGGACATCTATATAGGTAGAATATAAATATCATTTAACATTTTTGAGGATATTTAATAGGCTTTGGATGTTGATGACACCCTGCCATTCCTGAAATGCTTTCCCATTGGCCTTCTTTTCCTGTGTCTCTCCCATGAATGTATATAAATGTTTCTATCAAAATAAACTAAGGTGCTTGTTAAAAATGCAGATTACTGGGCTGTACCTCAAAATAACTATGAATGAGGCTGGAACTCTATTTTTTTTTATCACATTTCCCACAGACAATTTATAACATTGACATTTGGAAAACATTGGCCTCGATGCCTTGGTTTTTGCCTTTTTCCCTTTTTTTCTTTTCTTTTTTTCTTTTTTGCATGAGGTTGAGATTTAACTTGTTTGGCTTTGCTAATGGGCATATGGGTGGATTTGTCGTTTGCTTCACAGTCTTACCTTGGGCGAGAAACACAATGGCCAGAGGTGAACGTTACAAGTTTGTCAGTTTATAGGCCTCATGGTTGCAAAGGAGAAATATAGACTACAGAGGGAGCTTGAAAATAGGACTCTCAGAAAAGAGCATTAGCATTGTGGCTGTCCTGTGTTATGAGCATGACACTTTTGGGCTATAACTAAGAATCTGAGGGTACGTTTGCAAGCATAACACGTGAGCAACTTGGATTGTCACACTACTAACCTACTCGTATCAAGTTTATTATTGATTCCCATTGCCATCATCAAGTGTTCACGATTTACTTCAATTGCAGTTAACATGCGCAAGATGTGACAGTGGCGTGGATGCAATATCCTCACCACCGTGCCCCTCACCCAGTAATGACCATAAGGATTCGTCTGCATGTCCCTCCAAAAACTGTGATTAATACAAAAAAAAAACTTATAGGATAAAAGAAGACCATTCTTAAATTGAGGGTATGGAAATCACAGAACTTAGAAGATGAATACTGAAAACTTATGGTTCAGTTCTATTTGTGGGAAAGGATGAATACTAAAGACTTACGGTTCCATTCTATTTGTAGGAAAAGTGAAATTATTGGATGTGCCATAGCGACGTAATTTTTAAAGTTGTTTTATTGGCTCTGTCTGAGAACGTTAACTGAACTGAATTTCTAGTTTTCATTAAAAAGGGGTTTCAATTCACCGTCACTGGCAATGGGATGTGTCAGCAAGACCAAGGTAGTCAGATTGAGGAGATCTTTATGTTGCAACCAGTTTTAATTTGTGTACCATTCACTGCAGTGATGAGCAGAGGGATGGAGCAGGAATGTGTTCACCAGGAGTTTGGAGAGTTGAGTTTGTCGCAGTCACATTGTTCTCTAAATCTATGTCTTTTATGCATATGATGTTTAACAGAGGTATCAGGTGAACAAACCTTAGACAAAGATAATGAAGTTGCTTTTGATATAAAATGATTCCCTCCTAGCATGTAGTAATATACAGGAGTTCTCCCTTTGATAGTTTGCCTAATTCAGAGTTTGACCACCTAATTCAGAGTTTGACCAGGGGACAGGAGCCCCAAAAGGAGTGTGATAGTTGTGGTGATGGTGGTGGGATGGTAGTTGTGTATAGTTGTGTATAGAAAACTGCTAATTTTCACATTTGTGTGGCTGTTCACACTGGATGACCTAATGTTATTCTTGTTGACTTCTTCAAGCCAATTTGTTAGATGAGTTTTATATTAGATTATAACAATTATTTTATGATGGATACTTGGGTTATAAATATTTTCTACATTCTTACAGTGGCATTCAACAGTAGCATTACATGATATGTCAATTCTAGTATGATATATCAATGCTTCTTCCACTATCTATCCTTGGAATCTTGTCTGAAATCAAACATCAACTAAATTCAAAAGTAATTATTTTTTTTTATTTCAACTCTATAAAGTATACAACAGGCACTCGGCAATTACAGCTGCAGGAAAAATACAGAGCAAATCAAAGCAGGTTAAGTTTATGAAAAAGTTTTTAATCTACATCAAAAGAGTGCAAGTGGTCAATGACCATTTGATGACAGTTGTTGCATTCTGACTAACAAAGGACTCTCCCATGTAGAACAGATTGTAAGAGGACAATCAAATAACCATAGCTGTAAGAATACAAAAGAACTGACCAGTTGTAAAAACATCATACATTGAAATAAACTTGATGGATGATGCTTAAAGAAATGTCCCTTTACTCGGAAAGTCCAAACCTCTGAGTCACTGTTAAGGTCCCAGAGCTCTGTCTGTTGATGCAGGGGCAGATAAAGAGGAGGGCTAACAACACACTTTCAATGTTCATCTTTCTAAGTCTGTTGAAAACTTGCCTCACAAGTGATTTGCATATACAAGAACTCAGAGAAGCATCCTGTTTTGTTGAGTGGTGCACCAAGGTCCCTTTTTGTCATTGGTTTCATAACGAGGTGTGGTTAGCAGTCATTTTCCAATTTTTCTTTTCAGTTGGGCCGTTGTTAAATAGTCTAAAAAATGAGATATTTTAGAACTTGACTGCACTGATTTTTTTAAAACTGAACCTGCACAACTAAGCAAAACAGGAATACCTGTATACAGACTGATAGGATGTCATATATTAATTTGACCTGCACATACATTTATACATTTCACAGAAATGACGCTGTATCTCATGAACAGATACACAGCTCTGGTACATTTAACAGAAATAAGAGAACAACTTCATCATTTCTGTAATTCATCAATAGTATATAATAAAGGCTTATAAATTGTTAGCAGAAAGAACTGTAAAACGCAGCAAGCTAAGAAAGGACAACATTTTGAGGTGTGTTTGTCTTTGTCATGCAGCATAACACCAAATTTGTTTTTTAATAGGATGCCATGAATTTAAGGCACTTGCAACAATGCCAGATAGCCAGGTCATGTTCTAAACTATGGGACAGATGAGTAACAGTACAGTTGACATAATTTTCAATAATACTGACAATTATGACATTAATTCAAGTCTACTTGGACCTAAAAACATTATTCAGTACAAATTAAATGAAATAATAATGCTGTGAATCACTAAAAAAAAGAAGTTATATGTACCACAAAATATCACACAAAAATACCTATTTACATAAATATTTGTCTGTGGTCCTACTGTGTGAAAGAAAACATTGTTATGGGTAATGCACAGATCACTTCTACTGTATGAAATCAGTTCTAATATCCTTTTTTTTTTCAGTATGGTAGCTGATTTTTTTAAGTTTACCATCAATTCAGTCATTTAGAAATCAAACAAGAAAAATCCAACAGTTGAATATTTATATTATACATGTGTGATACACATGCATATCCCATAATTTTAAGTAAAAATTTTTACTTGAATATAATCAAAATAAATCTTTAAAATGCCACATGGATCTGATTCCTATGTGAATAACAAAGAAGGTACAAACATAAAAATCATTCATAGCAAATTTCCGGAAATGATTTTCTCTAATACAATCAATCTAGCTCAAATATTGTGGTGTTCCTTTTCTTGGCAATTTTCAGTTTTCCTGTGAGTCAAGACACACAGAAAGCCCTTATTTCCCATACTTGAAGTATTGACAAGAAAGTCAGTTAACAAATCAAAACAAGTTGGCACTATTCTAACGTATCCGAAATAGAGGGGGGCATGAAAAAGTCAGAAATAAAGTGAGACGTGCTTTATGAAACTGACCATGAATTTTAGCCCTAGTGTCTTCAGTGAGACAAATGTAAATCCTTAAAAGTCAATGCTGAAAAGTAGATGAATGTTTTCCGTTAGCAATTCTTGAAAACTGTAGTTCACCTTTACTGTTTGGTGATTGCTTTAGACAGCCTAATACAGTGCCACAGGTGAAATGAACAAAGATGCAGTCACGAGTCGGAGAAACAACCTGCAGTCACGTTATACCGAAAGCTGCTTCATTCCTCTTCCATAGGACGTGTGCCTCTCGGTGGTTGTCTTAGCCTTGAACCATAGTTACACAATCCATTGTAAGTGCTAATCTCTGGGGCTACTGAGATACTTGAAAAGTTGCAGGGGAAGATGCTCTTACGTGAAATGACTAGGTCGTTTTAAACATTCTAGCCAACCTTTAGCATGCCTAAACCACGGTCTCTCTTTAAAAATAATGTTGGAATATCTTTTTTAAAGCCTTATATTAAACTTCTGAATAGCACTGCCACCTGGATTTTAGGTTGATAGTTTCATTTTATATTCTGTAGAAGAAAGTTGGTATCTTGGGGAGTAGTTTGATTTTGAGAAATTCTTTTGTAAGGGAGGGAAAAAACTCCAATAATCCAAGAGTAACAATAATACCTTAGGATCAAAGTTTTCGTTTTACTTTATTCTGATTGTATATAATATGCTCTTAGTATTTTAATTTTCCAAATGTCCCGTACTGTATTATATTTTGATATCATATTCAAAAGTAGTCTTAGCATGAATATTCAAGCAAATGTCATAATAGATGCCTTCTTGGATGTGGTATAATGACCTAGGTGGACATGCGTTTTGTAGAAATGTCTACATTTGATTGACTTTTTAAAACACTTTCTATAGGGAAAAAAATCAAACCTCTATTTAATATACCAAATGCAAACACAGTTTCCAAATCAGGATGATAGCTCATAAAAGTATGCATTTGTCTAAGAAGGTATAACGCCGTTTGTCTAGGAAAAGCTTCCAAATAGCTCTGTGACTGAAGATAGCCGGTAACAGTAAAGTGGCCTGCCAACGAAGGACTCAATTTAAGTCACTGATTCTTTTCCCCATGCAAAAAGGCAAATCAGTTTAATCTTTTCAAACCTAGTCTTTCTTAGGTAGCGTGATTATTTCCGAATTACAGTATTTGTTTTATTTATTTAGCTCCAATTTACTTTTTAAGAAATGAGATTTCTGTTTCCCTCTCTACTCATTTCCTGCTTTCAGCTAATGGACTCCTTGCCCACTGACAAAAAGGCAGTAACAGCTGGCCAGGGTCTTGTCTTGTTCCCAGACCTCACATAAGTAAGGTTTCTCATCTGATTAATCTTTCCTTCTGTCTCTTTTTTGGTTCAGGCCTAAGACAAGAAGCTAGTTCAAATAGGTTTTTAATCACCTTTCTCCCTCAACCCTAGATGATGCTGTGTAAGTGAACTCTGACAGGAATTTGGTTTCATAAATTTAGTGAAAATGCTTGATTCTCTGGCTACACATGTAATGATTAGATTTTGTGTTGTCTGTTCAGACACTGACATTTACAGATGAAAGATATACATAGCACCTATATAGTTTTTTTTTTTTTGGATGGATCTTAATCCCTCTCCACCCCACCCCAACCCCACCCCAAGGGTTTATTTTTATAAAAGAATATTTTAAGCCTCAGTTTGAGGGTGTGTTAGATAATAAATAAAAACCAATTGGCTGCTAGTCATTTATTTCCAGGGCCATCTCTAAGCATACTATTTTTAAAAGTATGAAAGGGTTTGTGAATTGCTTTTTTTCCACTCTGTCATGCCAATTTATCAAAAAGAAACAGATATCATGCATGTTGATTTTTTTCCAATCCTCTGTGAAAACGCATATCTACCTGCTATGAGAGTTCTCAGCAGAGTCCATAGCAGTTGTGCTTTTATCGCATCAATTTTTAAAATCTGTCAGAAGGAAATGTAACATTCAGTCTCGTCATCAGCACTGCTGGGAAATAAAATCATGAAACTTCTAGCACTGGTTTGACATGAACTGTGACCAACAGAGGTGTGGTCCTCTTGTGTGTGGTATATACACCGGCTTGCAGTAAATAGTTCCCACAACCCTCAACCTGAAGAAAGGGAAGAGCCCAGTTTCTGTACCATAGTAACCTATCGTACCCAATATATTATTTTTTGATCTTCTGGATAACTCTAGCAAGGTACAGACTTTTATCTTTTACTAAATTGAAGTGTTTCTTACAGTCTTTCAAATTATAATCAGAGCAAAGCAAGGTCATTGCAACAATAGAAAACATCTCTTTACTGGTGAAAGGCTTGGCTTCAGGACCACCATGTCAACTGCTATTTTTAGGTTCAAACAGAAAACGTGTGAAGAGCACTATTGTCATCTAAGCAATGAGTCCTAATGCCACTGTAGTTACTGGAGCAGCATCGATCAAAGGCATCATGGTGACCCCGAGCACTAATCTTCTCTCTTTCCTTCAGGTTTGCTGGCAGCTGTCTCAGAAAAAGCTGTCTTCAGCAAGGCAGAAGCAGGTAAGAGAAATACATTAGAAGTCTATGTCCCATCCTGAGTTGTCATCAGGTGGTGGTTCGTCATTGTCCTCAGGGAAGCTGTCAAAATTGCTTGTGTCTGTGGGTGATGCAACCTGCGAATGAGAGAACGGACAGTAAAAGTTTTCTGGCTTTTTTAGTAGAATTTCAAGGTAGGTTTTTTAAAACGGTTATTTATTCCCTATTCAATGGTTATTTTTGGAATGTCTACTATGCAGCAGGTTTTGTCCTTTGGGGGTAAGTAACAGTGGGGAATGAAAATAGACATGGTTCATCCCTCATGGAGTTTTAGTCTAGGAAAGAATAAATTGTGTCATTAAAACAAATAATCATAAACATCTGTAGATAATTATAAACTTTGTTTAGTGCCACAAAGGAAAAATACAAGATGTCATGAGAGTAAGAGAGTAGTCATAGAAAGCCTCTTTTAAAAAGTACTGTATTAGACCTAAGAAAGAGGTCAGCTTGGCTGCTGTCTAAGAGAGGAGGGGAGTGGAATGAGAATAATTACATAAAATCCTCAAGATGACCTCTGCCTATTATTCCTATTTCTAAGTATAATAAAAAGCCATATCTAAACTTAAGCAAAACTTGCACTGGGCAAGTCCAATCTGCAGAGCATCAGTAAAAACAGTGAAGAAACATACTTTAGTTTCCCTTATAATAATAGAATAGGAAGTTTTAAATATTATAGAATATATCACATACATATCCCATTTTATATTACTCTTGCATAAAACGAGACCCCTGGTAAATAAGATAATTTAGGCTTAATATTCATCTCTTCAACTTTCTTACTTTGCTCTTGTTCTAAAAACAAAGCTTCATGAATACAATTAGCACCTGGAATTTACTTTGTGAATAAGCATAAATATTGGCAGAAATAAATCTAAGAAGTGGGTATAAGAAGTTTGTCCCAGAAAATGGAAATATATAAATGAAAGACTTACAGGACTGCAAAGCCCTCTCCTCCTTAATTAAGGCACATTTTATTAGATAAATGCAGTCAATTGAAATCTATTTAATACAGTGTAAACATTTAGTCCAGTCCGTGGACTAGCAGTTTAAGAAAACACCTGATGTGTTAAGAAAAGAGAGTTAAGAGAATCTTTTAAAGAACACTGTTGAGCTTAGGAGTGCTTCAGCGTATTATGGGGGTAAGGGAGGAGGAGCTATGTGGGAGCATCAGGGAAACAATATTGGCCAGGAATTGATGGTTATTGAGATTGGCTGCTGTATTGTTGACCAAACCCTAAGAGAAACTAGAAGGGCAGGGAATGATTTGATGTGTCTATTTGGGTTGGACTCTTAGGGACAGAGCATGGCAGAGAGTAAATTGGAATCACAAATGGAAGGTAACAAGAGCAGATTATCCTAACTCACCCAACCACACTCATGTACACACTAACTTGTTAAGAACTTACTGTATCTTATATAGAGGGAACATATAATGTGCGGAAATTTAAAATAGTGTACATATTTTTGGTAATAATTCATGACTATAAGTAAATAGAGTTGTTAATATATTCTTATTGTTGGGCTGAGACATATGAAGTTTTTATATTATGGGGAGAAAGATTCATTATAGTTTTCTGTCAATAGTTGTACATAGTTAACACTGTTTTTAAGCATGGATTTTAGATGTCATTATTTTAATCTGGTATATCCTATAGTTTCTTTAATTTGAATTGGATAAAATCTTTTGAAATAGCAGATCTCTGACAAACACCTTCATGTGTGTCACACAATTACAAGTTGGAAAGTCTACTTACACTTGGTATTATAGGAGGTGTCAAGGTGCCTTTTCTTAAGCCTTCCCAGTTAAAGCCCTCAAACCATCTAAGGAAGGAAAAAAAGTAGATTGTTAAAGGCATTGTACCTCAGCTGAAGCTTTCTCATCACAACATATGATGCCCATGACGGATGGGAAACAGGAAAACATTTTCAATGAGACAAAAATGTTTTCTATTTAATGGGAGGTTTTAAAAATTACTTATGTGGAATGTGTATTTTAAAAAATCTAGTAGTCAAATTTTTAAATGCCAATTAGAAAGCAACTCCTTTTTATTCTAGTAATGTTAGTCATAATGTCTGTGTGACCTTGTCCCTACAGAATCATTGTAACTTAATAAATGCCATAATATGTGTGGCCCGGTGCCCTACAGGATGTTTTATTTTAAGAAGGCAGAATCAGGACAGAAAATTATCCTTCCATCTTTGCCACTGATTCAGTGGACAGCCCCTCATATCGTTGTCTTGGTCTCTACATATCCTATTTTCCTTTTTTGCTAGAATGAAGGTAATTTGTGTATGGCCTTTCTGTGAAAATAAGGACCAAACATCACAAAGGGATTTTTAAAATTTGTTTTTAAAAGTTTTCACCATTCTCAAGTGCTTACACCAAATTCCTGGCAGGCCTTTTAGGTATTTATAGGTATTTTGGTAAATACATTCCTCTGCTGGGGATGTGAATTTCCTGGGAGTGTTACAGTAACAGACTAACAAGGTAATACCAATTAGGTCTTAGTTTAGCTTTAGAACATCCAGTCAATATGGGTAAATTCTGCTACTGTTAAAAAAAGAGAGACTATACTTTTCCCCCCATCATAGCCTCTAATTAGAAAATGGTTGGAAAAAATACATCTTAGTTTTAGTCTAGGAAATGAAGCATGATATGGTGGAAGGCTTTCATTTTTAATATTCTAGTAGAGAATAGAATCTTTTAGAATTAGGAATATATATTTCCTCTTCGTGCTAGAGAGGAAAAATACCAGTTAATATGAATTGGGAGACACTGAATTTGGTGAATCTGTTGTTTAGAATGTCACAGGGTCAGATGGATCTAAATAAAGTCCCAGAGACAACTAGAAAGGTCTTAAATAACAAGGCTAACTATTCCACATGTCTCCATGGATGTTCCCACAGACTAATTGCATCAGTTAGACAACCACTAACTTAAAAACATCAGCCTGGGAAAATTGTGCTTGTCTGAGAATGCTTTCTGAACTCTCAAACCTAAAGGTATAAGGAAAGGACACTTACTTGTGCTTTTGAATGTCTTTCACTCCATTTTTCAAATTCCCTAATCTTTCTGACGGATTATCCCTAAAAATAACATAACAGTTATTAAGGAATTGAATTGTTTTCTACTTCCAAATCTAATGTAGTTGAAATGCTTACCTGCAGAGTTTTTTAATTAAATTAGCAGCATTTTTGGCAATCTTCTTTGGAAATTCTATCATGTCAATCCCCCTCAATATGATGTTATAGGTTTTCATAGGATCTGGGCCTGAGAAAGGTGGGCTGCAAGAGTGAGAGACATGAAAAGAGACAGTGCTTTTATTTTTGAAATCAGAAAACATACACTGTTATAACTCCACAAATGACATTAATTCTGATTTAGGGACATATATTAATAGTGATAATTAAGTGACACTTGATTAATAGTAAAATGGTGGGGGAACTTTTCCAAGCAAATCTCTTAGACCAGTAGTGGGTTAAGTCTGTCCCTTGTTCCCCTCACTTCTCTTTAGTGCAGGCGTCCAACCCCCTCCTGTTATCCTTACTCATTCAGGAAGCCTCTTCCACGTTTGGCCCTTTCTCATTCTCATCAACTCACTGATTACACTTGGGATGAAGTCCAACGTCAGTGGTACAACTCCATCTCATTTCCTCACTGGGACCTGGGCACACCAGTCTTCTCTCTGCTCCTCTGAAGTACCAGGCACTCTGCCTAATGCCTCACTTAGCAAGTCTTAGCTTAAGTGTTATGTTGCTTCCTCAAAAAGGCCTATTCTGATCAACCTAATGTAACTGATCACATAACCATCATCAACCAACATAATGTAATCTAACACTTGAACTTCAACACAGCGTTGGCTTCATCCTAAGGATGTTTCCCTGCATGGCTGTGAGATGGTTCCCAGTGGAAACAGGGATTTATATACATTCAGTAATTATTTGAGGGCCTACTAAAGGTACTGACAATTTTCCTCCACAGATTTATATTGAAATTCTTCAAGTTGGCTCAGGCCAGTTTAGATTGTGTGTCCAATCTAATCCAAGCCAATCACCAGGGGAATGCCCTGTGACTGGAATACATGAGCTGAAGCTGGAGATGAGTTCATCTTTTCCTGAGTTATGTGGGGGCTCATGGATGCATGAACAAAACCAGCATGTGTGCAGAAGAGGGCTGAGGTTGTGAGAGGGGTGGGGAATGGGTCCTGTGGGCCCTTTCTGATTATTACTCATCCTTCAGTGGGACTAGCCACCCTGAAGAACAGAATAAAGAAGGCTAGAAGGAGGGGAGCAAGTGGGAAATTTAGCATCCTTCGCTAGAATTTATTGCTTTAGGAAACCTCTCACCAGATCATTTATTTCCCTTCAAGTTTTGGGATTCAGGAGGTCATATGGCTCATAGCAAAGTGCTACCATGTTCTCTAGTCTTTATTTCTTGCAATGGGTACTAAGCTTATTTATGTTATTTATATAATTGATAAATGTAGCATTAATTTCAAGTATACAGTATGATTCAATATTTGTATATATTGCAAAATGATCAGCACAGTAAGTCTAGCTAACATCTGTCACTGTAAATGGTTATAATACTTTTTTCCTTGTGAGTATTTTTAAGATCTACTCTTAGCAATTTTAATATCTGCAATACAATGTTATTAACTATAGTCCCCATCCTGTACATTGTATCCCCACTTAAGTTTGAATGTATTAAGCTCTACATGTTTTTCCCCTACATGTTTCCTTTTTGACATCACATTTAACATCTTTTTACCCTGTGTTTATCCTTAGCTAATGTATACTTATTTCCAGTACTTCTGTCTTTTAACCTTCATATTATAAGTGATTAAACCAGTACCTCTACTATATATATTCATCCTTTAGCTATCTTCACCTTTCTTTCTTCATTCTTTTCCCTTTTTGCTGCTCTAATTGGGTGAGTTCAACTGCCCTGTCTTTAATAAGCCCCTTAGATGTGTATTTAATTAAAATCTATTCCTCAGGCTGCAGCTATGATGGTAATTGAGCTCCTCAGCCCTGAGGGATCTGTGAGCATAAGCCCCATTGGCCCTCAGAGCCAGGCAGTATAGACATGTCCCCTGGCAGCAGCCACAAAAGCAGGGCACCAGATGATAGAAACGCTTCTCTCCAGGAGGTACTGGCAGTCTGGGGGCAAGGCAGAGGAAGACTGTACAGATGGTGCCCAGTAGGAAAAAAAGAAAAAAGGGGAAAAAAGATATCTGCTAGCTGGAGAAATGCAGAGAGAGCGAGCCCAAAGAGGTACCTGCCCATGTCTATCCCTGGAGAGCATCACAACAGATCCCCAGCAGGTGCTGGCCCCTCCGGCCAGTGCTCCGAGATAAGCTAATGAACCCCTCCTACACAGAGTCCAAGTACATGAGCACTTTTAGGCCATTTTCCACATCACTGTAGTCCTGTGGATCTTCTGGATGCAAACCTTGTGGATTTTCAAAACTAGGTATTTTGAGGGCTCATCTCTCAGGTGCAGGTCTGAAAAGTTGGGGTGCCTCATGTGGGGTTCAAATTCCTTGCTCCTTAGGGATAAGCTCTGGGTTTTGAGTTCTTCCTGATTGTGGGTTACCACAAGGGCAGGGTTTATGGTGATACTGTATGCCAGCCTCTCTGACCTACTTCAGTGCGAACTTTCTGTCACTCGCCTGATGCACAGGAGTTGCTCAACCAGTTTTTTGTTTTCAGAGGAAGTTGTTTTATAAGTAGCTGCAGTTTCATTGTGTTTACAGGAGGAGAGTTCAGGATCCTATTATGGCTCCATTTTGAACTGGAACACCCTAAACTCATTTAATGTTTGTTAATAACTTCAGTTTTGGCCATGCCATGTAAATTATGATTTACTTTATTAATGTTTAATGTTCTATTATTCTATAACTTCTATGACCTTGTGGCTATTTAGAAAAGTGATTTTTTTTTAATTTGCAAATGTTTACTTTTTCTGTTAAATCTTTGTATTAATTTCTCCTTTTACTATACAGGCATGCCTCAGAGATACTGTGGGCTTGGTTCCAGCCTCCGTGAACTGCAGTAAGGCAAGTCACACATATTTTTTCATTTCTCAGTTCATGTAAGTTATGTTTACACTATATTATAGTCTATTAAGTGTACAATAGTGTGATGTCTAAAAAAAGTACATAGCTTAATTAAAAAATATTGATACAAAATCCTAACCATCATCTGAGCCTTCAGTGAGTTGTAATAGTAACACTGAGTATCACTGATAACAGATATAATAATAATGAAAAAGTTTGAAATACTGTGAGAATTACCAAAATGTGACAGAGCAAATGTTGTTGGGATAATTGCACCAACAGACTTGCTCAATGCAAGGTTACCACAAACCTTCAATTTGTTTAAAAAAAAAAAAAAACCACCACTATCTGCAAAGCACAATAATATGAGGTCTGCTTGTATTGCAGTCAGATATTTCAGCCTGTGAAATTTCTATCTTGAAGGAATAAGGATTCTTCTGTTAAGACTTTCTCTTCAATACATGCCAATTTTTAAGAATAAGGGTCTGTTTTTTTCCTATATTAAGAAATAACAATTGTAAAAAAATGCATGAGGAGAAATTGGCATGGTTAACATTTTAGTTTAGTTATTAATGGTATTTTAATTCTTTGGTTAATAGTGCATACTGAGTTTTGTTTTATTCATTATGTGATTAGTTTTTATAGGAATTCAAAGAACACAAGAAATATTATCTATTGATCTGTTTATGCATATGTGTATGTTGAAGTCAACATAAAAGTTGAAAGTCCACAACTGCATAGCTCTTCCTAGAAATGGCAGTAGCTGTTATTATTGGAGTGCTTCCTAAATTCTAGACACTCTTCTAAGTGCTTCATAGAATCACTGAATCCTCATAAACAACCAGGAGGCAAAAGTCCCGTCTTCTCATTTTCACTGTAGCTACTAAGTTCTTGTAAGTAATTCTTTCACATCCCGTCTCATGCTTCTTCCTCTCTTCGCCATGGCCCTCTGAGGCTCTCAGCTTCCTAGATCTGAATTATTGGGATGATCTTCAAAGAGGATTCCCCATGTCTCTTCCAATTTGCTCTACACATTGCTGCCAGCTTGTATTTTCCTTAAATACCACAACACGTATCAGTCACTCCTTTATCAGAAAACCTTCCATGATTACCTCTCTGGATGGAAACCAAACCCTCAAGTACAGCAATCATGATCTCTGAAAGATGATTCTTACTGATCTCTCATCATTTTGTCATTGCCCACTGCTCCCCTTCTATTTAAATCATGCTTCTCTGTCTGGAATGCCCTTTACTTTGCTCTCTGCATTCTTCTTGTAAAGCCCAGCTAGTCCTACGTTCTTCAAAAGCCTCCCTGGACAAACTCAACCTTCTTCTGAACTCTCTAGTTCCCAGTAACCCTATTACTCATAGTCCCGGGCACATGGCTTGGTAGTGCATTTGTTTTTCTTCTCCTTGAGGAGTTTATACCCCTAATACCTTTTTCAGTTGCTGATGACTACAACATTATTACACAACAGATCTGCAGAGCATTCACATTTCACTTTGATGTAACAATTGCTAACAGGTTCTCTTATTTCTATAAATAGTTGACTCTCTATTTTTATACGACTATCATCTTCCTTGCTGGCCGAAAGACTAGTCTCAAAGATCTCACAGAAAGATGGCCATTCCACATTCACATATGCATAAATAATTAGTAATAATATGATCAAAAGTTGATGTTGAGTTTGTTGCCCTCATCTGACCCATTCTGCTTTATGAATTCCTGGTGATCTGCATAACTAACTGAAGTGTGGTAGCAAGGGAGGGTGAAAGCACTTTAAGATGGTCTAATCAGAGGGACACAGACAGGAGTGTGGAGCTGCTTGTGGGTCTATTTTTACTGGTGGTTCTCTATCAATGTCCATACCTGCCAGTCAGAAGTTCATACATTAGGATTCCCAGTGACCAGTAGTCGGCTGAAATGTCATGGCCTTTGTTCAGGATGATCTCTGGGGCTACATACTCTGGAGTCCCACAAAAAGTCCATGTTTTCTTTCCAAATCCTATTTTCTTTGCAAAGCCAAAATCAACCTTACAAAGAGAGAAAAACAAGACACGTCAAGCCACTTATGATTAAGTTTAAAAGCAAAAAGTTACTTTGCTGAAGTATGCTGATGATAGTAGGAATAAAAGAAAAACAGATACAAACTATTACAGTCATGTCTTCAAAATGGAGTCAACTACAATTGTTACAATAGGAAAAGTTGAAACCTTAACACAGAGTAAAATAAGATAAAACTTTCTTTGTGGAAATACTTTCCACTTTTCCTTCTTTTATGCCAGTGGAGATTGGGGCATAAACAAATAATTTCTTCTTTACTCAGACATATTTTCCATGTATACATGGTATCTGCTGCATTTAATGAAGCTGACAATTCATTTAGTATTAATTTGAGAAGCCATTGAAGGAGCCGAGTAACAAAGGTATAAGACCAATATGTCCCTTGGTAAAGACAGAGATAAAATGGAAATGGACTCTTCATTTTTCTAGAAACCTTTTGAATAAGGAGTCTCAAGTGCAGAAAACTAATATTTTTCTAAAACAATTGGTTGAGAATACAAATAATTAAGTGACATTGATTTGACTTCTTTGAAAGCTGTAGGTTGAGTAAAAATTCCAAAAATTTAAGTAATAGGATCAAGCACTGAAAGAGCCAGTGTCTACAAAAGTTATACATTTTAAAATAAGAGAACTTCCCTTCTACAATAAATCTTTAGAGCTCATGGTCAATTTTATTATTATGAACATTATTATTAGCATGGCCTGGATAACACTGCCTGCAAAGCCCTTTTTTTTCCCTCAGTAGTAGTATTGTTAAATCTAAAATACTAAAACGATTCATGGTTTTCCATAATATAAATACCTACTCCCTTTGGATGGCACAAAGCCAGCTAGAAAAAGGACTTCCATGAAGCTCTTTTGGGTCTACAAACATGCCAGCAAGCGTGAGCCTATTTAAGCAGGTTTTGCCAGAATATTATTAATTCTGACTTGGCCAGTTGAATTTCTCCTAACTTGAAAGAACAGCTAGTTGAAAATAGCAACATTAAAGCCTCTTTTTTAAAGAAAAAGTTACACTATTTTAAAAGGAAAATAGATTTTGTTAGCCAATGAACACAGTTTCATAAACCAGTATTTTAAAAAAATAATTAAAATAAAATAAAATGCAGGGAAGAACCATGTGTGAAACACACTGACCAGTTTGGCATAACCTCGGTGATCTAGGATGAGATTTTCTGGCTTGAGGTCCCGGTAAATGATTCCTTTGGAATGCAGATAGGCAAAAGCTTCCACCACACATGCTGTATAAAACCTGGTTGTCGAATCTTCAAATGAACCTCTGAGATACAGAAAATGGAACAAAAGGTATGAAAGAAATTAGTTTCTCTGGTAAGGTTTTATTTCTCATTTCCTTATATTTCTATGCTAAAATGTGACCCCAGAGACCAGTGTCCTACTGGCCAAAATTGCATTGGATTTTCAAAAGCATTAGAGGGTTAAGTCAAGGAATTCTTTGCCCTTATAAACAGGATACGTAGATCTAGCTTCCTGAATACAGTGAAGAAGAGTTCAACCACCTACCACGTTTCATGTACTTGGTGGATTCTCCCAACAGCCCACTACAATCTAAAAAGGCACATAGATGGGCAGAACAGAAGCAAACCCTATTTTAGACCTTGTCTACCACGAGGTGCTTTTTAAAGAAGAGTTTATGAGTTGAGACATATTTAGAATGATTCAAAATCGATCTAAGAATAAGTAATACATAGTTCATTAGAATGGGAATAAAAGTTAGTTTTCAAAGAACCACTTTGGAAATGAGTTAAATGCTACTGCTACAATCATACTGCAATCTAAGTATTCTTCTGTCTGAAACATCTGTCAGCAAAACAAACAATATTTTCTACACTACTGCCTTCTTGTTAGCCGGAAAAGATGGAGCTAAAAGATAATTAGAAGGAAAGAGGTGACTGGAAGGAAATATTTATTAGTAAACTGGATTATGATTTGTACCTCTGTCTCTCTAACTCTCTGTATGTGGGTGAGTGTGTTTATTTAATGAAATCACAAAGAAAAAAAACCCTCAGCATCTAAGGTAGGTTCTAGGGTAGAACCTCTGTACTTTACCTGTTTTTTTTTCCATGGAATCCCTTAAAAAGATAAACTACATTTTTTTCCTCTTCTTTTCCAGGTAACAAATCAATTTAAATTATTTAATAGTTTTAATAATAATTTTTAAAAGTGTTATTTAATAATTTTATGGTAATTCAGTAACATTAGTGATATTCATGATAATCCAAGAACATCAGTTCTTGAGGTGGCTAAAATGTAACGAGAGAGAGAAAAACACTCATGTAACGAGAGAGAGAAAAACACTCAGGTAGCTTTAAGTGACATACAACAAAGGGGAGGTCCTAAACTTGATTTCATGAGAGTCACCAATGCCAGTCTGCATTTTGATTCTTTTTCAATATTGAGAAGCAGAATGTAGTTGCTATTTTGCAAAATTAATCAGTGAACCCACAGCGAAAGCAGCTTTCCTTCAGGTCATGATTTAGAAATACATAGTGTCTTTCAGAAAGGTAGTCTTCATTGTAACTACTACTGTCACCTGAGTTGTCACTGAAATAATTATTTCTTCCCAAAGGGAGTATCTTTCTTTTGAAATACAATTTGAGGCATGATGGTATCTATTCCTCTAGGTACTAGATTCTTAAATTCTAGGATCTCTCTTTAACAATATCTGGATGGAACAGTTGTGAATTCCTAAGGATAAGAAGAGCTGCATCTGTTTTAGGAAATGAATGATATATTTTATACTGTCGTCAACTGTTTTCTAACTTGGCGCTATCGTTGCAGAGCTATCACTATGTAATCCTGTGCATTGGGAAAGGGATGAAAGTTGTACCTTAAAGGTCCTTTCATCTTTGCCCTTAATTAAATATGTTTGTCTTTCAAGAGCAGTGGTATTTCTTTGAATTGGAGAGATTATTTGCCTGAAATACTAAGCACCAGTCTGTAGATAATTAACATACAACTTTATACCTGGCCCTCAGTATAGTTAATTTCAATCCCTTCTTAGTGGAGAGGTCGGCAAAGCAAAATAAAGCAAAGGACAATCCAAACAAAACAGGACATGGAATAGAGCTGTGTCTTATTTCACAATGCTTGCCTCGTTTTACTAAGAAAATTGATGGCTTCCTTGCATCAGGACTGTCCAACTGAGATACGGGAGAGCATTTTCAAAAGCCTACAAATTCTTGCTTACTGTTAGAAGAGGAGGTTATTTCTGTAGTTGAAATGCTGGGCCACAGATCTGTTTCCCTTAATGTTCAGTTGTTAATAAAATGGGACCAAATGCATTGTTATTATAAGGAGAGTACACACTTAATAAGAGATCAATTTCTCAGGAAATCTCTGCTGAATGGTAGTCATGTTCATATTCTGACTAAGCTGCTCATTAACAGGGAGATGAAAAAAATTCTCATATAAACTCAAATTCATCAGAAGAGGTAATAGGTTAGGAAAAATCTGGCCTCTAATATTGTTTAATCTTGAGCAACTAACTATATCTCTCTGGGTCTCAGTGTTATGTGCAGAATGAGGCTAAAAACAGAAACTCTCTCTTTGGGTTGTTGTGAGTATACAAAGAATTGAGGTGTGTATTTAGAACAAGTGCCTGGTACACAATTGGTGCTCAATAAACGGCAGCCATTATTATTGAGCACCAAAAAACTCTTCTTTAGCACCTATGTCTTAATCTAGGAAAACTGATATAGGACAGTCTTTTGGGGATGGGAGTTAGGAATTTGTAACTCTAATTATCATTGTTAGGGAAGTATTTGCTGCTTCTCACTGCAAAGGCTAATTGCTGTCAGTCAGCTCTGAACAGTTTTCTGCTAATCTCTGCTCTTTCCATGTACAGGCAAAACATTATCCTTGTATTGCTTGCCAATCAAAACCCTACTTTTTTTTCACTGTGAAGTGAGTTGACCACAAACTTACATCACTTTACATTGGGTCTTCAGTTCTTGACAGCTCTGTTTGTTTCAAGGCTTATTTCTGAGCCATTTTGGAATTTAGATGGCTCAAGAAAGCTGGTTTCCATTCCTTCAACAGATCTACATTGATATATCAATATATTTGTAACTGATTTTAAAAGCTAAATTAAAAAATTGTCACATAACATGCAAATGGATCAATGTAGGCACACAAAATGTTTACCAACAATACAGTTCCATCACTGAACATTTGATGTAGGTAATTTGTGGATTTTAAAATATGCTTTTGGAAGACAATCATAAAACATAGCATTAGGGTGATTCACAATGAAAAATTACTATTAGAATTGGAAATGACAGTGTAAATTTTATCAACAGTGAGAAAGTTGCTTAAAGAAATAAATCACTGCCCTAAATATAGCTCTTTGAAATAACAAATTATGCCTTGACAGTTGTACCATTTCAATTAAAACAAGTAAAAGGCCCTGTATCCTCTTTGGGAATGAGTAGGTGTTTTATTCTAGCTAGATGGCAGTAGATAACAACATTTTGACTGAGGGAACGTGATGGTTCTGTATACATATTTATATACTCAATTTAAAATTTAATCACGGTGTTTAATTAACTTGTCATAAAACCAAGTCCTGAAATGGCAGGATGTAACAGAGACAAAGCATCTCTCACTGAACGGTAAGTTCCTTTTTTTCAGTGACTAACGATTATTCAGTATATTAACCTGAAGCATGTTGCAGCCCATGCAGGTTTATTGCCAATTGTTAGGAAGACTAAAGTATTATTAAAATAGACTCTTCCTTAAAATGCTTTCAATCACATTAAGAAGTGACACAAATACCATCTATTGGGTCATCTAAGATGGAATTAATAGCTAGAATAAAGGAAAACGTACATAGAAAGTCACTTACTGAGTTACAAAACACATCCAGGAAGACACAAGACCAGAAGTGAGATGTGTGTGATGTAAAAATTATGGTTTCTTAAATAACTGTTTAACAAAGTCTATAGGAAAAATTAGCATACACTAAAAAACTCAAATTTAGTAAACCACTGAAATGTAAAATTTCATTAATATCAGAATATGTATTATATAATATATAAATGCTAATGTTATAGTATATATATTTATCATATTAACCACTTACATTTTTAAGAAAGTTGCAGGGATTGCCAATTCCTTAAGTGTTTCGGAGAAGAGGTGAATAAAATAGTTTGTACCAATGTATTCCAAATAATGGAACAGAATTTGTGGAAAACAAAAAAATCACAAACTAAAAGATAAAACATGATAGCTACAGAAGGAAATCTACTTCAGGATGACACCTGCACTCCAATGTTCACAGCAGCACTATTTACAATAGCCAAAACATGGAAACAGCCTAAATGTCCATCAACAGATGACTGGATAAAAAAGAAGTGGTATATTTATACAATGGAATACTATTCAGCCATAAAAACTGACAACGTAACGCCATTTGCAGCAACATGGATGTCATTCTAAGTGAAGTAAGCCAGAAAGAGAAAGAAAAATACCATATGAGATCGCTCATATGTGGAATCTAAAGACTCATGGACAGAGATACAGACTTGTGGTTACCAGGGGGGTAGAGGGTGGGAAGGGGTAGATTGGGATTTCAAAAGTGTAGAATAGATAAACAAGATTACACTGTATAGCACAGGGAAATATACACAAAATGTTATGATAAATCACAGAGAAAAAAATGTGACAATGAGTGTGTATATGTCCATGAATGACTGAAAAATTGTGCTGAACACTGGAATTTGACACAACATTGTAAAATGATTATAAATCAATAAAAAATGTTAAAAATAAATAAATAAATAAATGTTGTTGCCACTAAAAAAAAAAAATGATAGCTAATAAGGAGTAAACCAGGGAAATAATTGAAATATGAACTATAGCACTGAAATGTTAATTGCTGCAAAGGTAAGAAAATAATAGTTCTCAAAACCTATTTGTATATAAGATATCATTTTAATTCTTCTTGAGAACAAATTCAAAACTGCTCTCTGTTCTTTCTCTATGCTGATGAGAAGAAAGAGAGAGAGAGTCAGGAAAGGGTCAGCTCAGCTGCTGGGTGAAGGAAGGAGGATGCCATTGCTCTCAGAGACTTCCTGTACTTAATGCCTGAGTCTCAGAGGTCACACAAGCCTTTTTTCAAATCAGCCATACAAACAACACATTTCCTTTATGCTTTCAAAATAGCTTCTCTTACTACTTCTTTCCTGGGACGTGAGAGGAAAATGAAACAAACTGCACAGTATGGTTTGTTTTGACTATGGATAATCACTTTCCCTTTTCTCTTAGGGAAAAAATTACTAACAATTAGGATTTTTCAACAACAGTTTAAACAATGAGAAAGCTAGTTACTGACAATATTAACTGGAGCCCGGCTGTCATAACTATGCTTTCCTCCAGCAATTTCTTGAGTAGGAAAAAAATAAAAGTTTCTTAGAATGAAAGCAATATGGCTATAACATATATATATATATATATATATATATATATGGGGAAACTGGCCACAGGATAGTGATGATGAGGTGATTTCATATGACACTTCCAACACTTTTAATGTTGAGGTTTCAGCCTCTCTGAATCTTAAGGGAGGGTCAGGTAGCTGCTGTTTCTCCAGATCATGCCTCCTCATGGAGTATTAAGTACACTGGGGGAACTCAGCAACTGTGTATGTACCCCAACCCCAAGTCTGGTAAGAGGGAGGAAAAAGGAAAGGATTAAAAAAGCAGTCTAGTGGAGGTGGAGAAAGGCCCATCACTGATATTCTCCCTCTATCCCCTCCTCCCCAAGATAAGCTGCTTCCTAGTAGCATCCCTTTGCTACCCTGACAAATCAAAGTGCATCTCACTTGGAAGTCTTGGCTAGCATTTCTGTACCAAAAATGCAAAATCAAGTTAAAGAGATATGAAATACTGTTTCCTTTCAAAAAATAAAAGTGAACATTGATGCTATGTATGTTTGAATGGACTTAACTTTCATCATGACTATTATTATTACTAATTTTACTATTGTTGGCTATTTGACTATTATTATTACTAATTTTACTATTGTTGGCTATTTGACTATTATTATTACTAATTTTACTATTGTTGGCTATTTGAAGAAGTTAATAGAAGTTTAAAATAGTTGTTCCTTTCCTTAAGTGGTTCATTATTGCTTTCGTGTTTACTCCCACCTGCAAATCTCCTATTCTAATTAGAACAAAGTAGGAAAGAGATTTCAAATAAATCAGTGGATTAAAAGGTCAGGTCAAAAATAATATATTAGAAGCACATTAGGATAAACCAGACATTAACTCACAAATCAGAATATTAACTTTGTGCAGTAGCCTGTAAGTTATGAAGAGTGGGACAGTATCTCTTTATCCTTTTTATCGCCAACCTCTATTGCAATGCCTGGCATATTATCTGTACCCAAAAATTAACTAACAGTAATGTCATAATACCCTATGATCTAATACTCATCAGTACTAATGTTCCCTAATGCCAAAATGATACATTCCCTTATATGCTTATTTACCTTGAATTTAAGAAATTAAAAAGGACACAATAAGATAAAAAGAAAACCATTTGACATATACAGGTAAGGAATGGGAATAAGAGATCTGAAAGGGCAATGTGAAGGAAGATACAAAATACCATACCAAGACAATTAGGAATGAGACTTTAAAACAATAGTTAATACAGAACAACTTGTTCTATTCTGGGGTATCTACAAAGTAACAAATTGTCAAAAAAAAAAAATAACAGCTTTCTAGAAGAAACAGGACTGTCTACACTGAGTTTGAAAGATGTTACCCAATGAAGGAGAGTCTGTGGGTTGAGACTATAAAAAGTAAGAAAAAAAAGAGATGTCTAAAGGTCAATGTTCAAAGGACCAAGATGACTTGAATGTTATTAGATCATTCACAGAAAATTGCAGTTTTTTTTTAAAGTAAACATTTAGGGTTGATAATAATCTCCCAGGACATTTTATAGAATAACAGTTTTTTAAAAAGATAGTTCTACTGGTTATATAAACAGGAGATAGAAATTCATTATGCATAATTGAAAGAAGCAAATAAGCACTAACTAGACCAACTTTACTTGCAAGAAGTAAATCTAAATTAGATTGTTTACACGAAATACTGCTTTTAAGTGGATTTATTTTCTTCCTCAAACTAGGTAAGGGCTGAAAAGGATAGCTAGCAACTTCTGTTACTTTTGAAACCAAAGAGCAATATAAAGGTAGAGGGAAAAGTTACTTGGGAAAAAACTCTCAGTGTCAGGACAGACAGACTGCCCATCTGGAGAAGGAGAGGAACAATTAAGCTGATGGCTACTCCATGTTGCAACCATAAAATACTTCAACTCTCTGCATGTTACAGTAGTGGATTGACTTCTAGGTATATAGTTGTCTGATTCTGATAATCAAGTGAAACTAAAGCCTCTGTATGCTGAGAGGTACGATTTTTATGGTGGACTAATCCTGTTATCAGTTACAAATCTGAAACAGAGTGAGTTTCGTGTTTACAGTAAATCATAAAATCATAAATCATACAAGCATAGTAAGTTGTGACCCATATTTACATTTTGAAACATGAGCACAAGTAAAATGTAAGTATGATTTTATACTTTATAATAACTGACTCTTATTACAAACCATCACAGTCAACTATGTTTTTAAAGACATGATAGAAATTTCTTAAAACTCCTACCGATCCCTGAGAATGGTCCAGAGCTCCCCACCTAGGCAGGCTTCCATCAGCATATACAGATACTTGCTGTCCTTAAATGTTCTGTACAGTCTGTGAATTGCAAATGAGAAAACAGCTATAAACAACATTGTCTTTTAAAAGCATGTAAATGTTTTGAGTGCCCAGATGAGAGTTACTCTTGATTTGCCAAGCTTGACTCTTTGTCAAAAGAATGAGAAAGACGGAAGTTCACAAACAGGGAAAAGAAGGTGATGGTTCACTTACACACCTTAGGTGGGGATGGGGGGGATCTCTCCCTTGAAATGGATTGATCCAAACGATTATGGACCAGGCAGACTTCTTAGGATTCCTCTAATTCCAATTTGGCTGATGTTTCAGGCATGCACTCTTGAGCAATATTCAGTGATCATAAATATGCCGTGTATGTGGATATAAAGTAGATTACACTTCAAAATATAGATGTGTATGAAATTTGTGCACTGTTCACTTAAATTCATGTTATATTTTCAGCAAGTGCCACTGGCAAATTAACTAGAAAAGTTTCTGCATATATTAAAAAATCCCCATTATTTTCTTAGTAGTGCTCTCCAAATGGACTAGTCATTTCATTTTTTAAAATCTTCAAACAATATTAAAGTAATTCAAGGTAAATAAAGTAGCTTGATTTTTGATATTCTGTCTTTCAACCACCAGAGGTCCATGTAGAGCTCTGGAATAACAGGATAAAAATGGACTGTTGGGAACTCTGACAGCTCCTTTGGGAAAAACATGCTCTTTTAACAGAATCTGATTCTCATTTAAAAAAAAAAAAAGTTGTTTTTTTTTTTCCAGTCAAAACTTTCTTTAAATCTGATTTTAAAAAAATCTGTTCCATTGTGTGACAGTGAACACAAACGGCAGAGACTGAGTGGTGGATCTTCCACTTGGAGGTGGGGGCGTCAGCCCTGGGGCAGGTCCTTACCTCACTATGAAATCGGAATGAGCCCCCTGCATGATCTGCTTCTCTGAGCGGATGTGCTCCTGCTGTCTGGTATCCACAATGTGGCGTTTCTTGAGAATCTTCATGGCAAAGGTTTTGGATTCTTCGCTCTTTAACTGGACCTTGAAGAAAGAAAGAAGAGAGGAAGTGAGAAAACACCCCCGTAGAGTTAATACAACTCAATATTAAGATTACATTCCTATCCCCAAATTAGCAGGTGCAGGGAGCACTGAAATGACACCCCACACACCACCTGAGTCACAAAAGCCTGGCTGGGGGCTGGGTTTGAAGCCCGGGGCTCACAACTCTTGCCCATCCTCATTCCACTGGAACAGATGTCACTAACTAGACCCCCCGGTAGTTTTGTGCCCACTGGGATTAGAAGAGGGAAGGTGTATTTGATTCTCACTGGATTATTTCATTTCATTTCATATGATGTGTTTGAGTGTACCTGACAGTTTTTTCTCCTTCAATCAAAAAAATAGAAAATAAAAAAGTAATTTCTTCTCCAGTTCTACTTAAAGTGAGTGTGGCGAAAGTAGGAGCCTGTGGTTCTTTATGCTTTTCCTCTTTAGTCTTTCACAAACATTTCTAGAGTGATTCAATTCAGTGACAGTCCTTTGTCTCTGCTGAGACTGAAAATTTATGTACTGTTATTTCTTTTTACTGCACCGCCTTTTCCTTCCCTCCAGTGAAAAAGAAAACTGTAACACAATTTTTTTCAAGAGATTTAGAAAACCACTTTTCTTTTTCTTCTCCAGTAGGCCTGATGACTTTAATCCTGTCTGACTCGAACTCTTATTCCTTAGCTACACTAATGGGGAGACCTGAGCTGAGCCTTGCTGCCCTCCATGCTCCCATGCCTCTGCTGCAGCCCCCAAGGCTCTCAGTGGCATCCACCAAATGCCATTCCTCAGACAGGCTGCTGGTCTGTGTTCACTGTTTTACAAAAAAAATTTCAACAAGGTGACTTGAAAGAAGAGCGAATAGAGCTAATCACTTAATAGCAATATAAAAGAGGTACCATCCAGTGCTCTCAAGCAACAGAATTCTCTAGATAATACCAAATAGCCCATGTTATTCTGAACTAATGAAAACCTTGGAGAAATAACAGGACAAGCTGTTTCTGCTTCTGCCCCGCTCTTTAGTTGTGAATTGTTTACCGAGGCAGGGACTGTGACACTCGGAAGTGTCTGGTTTATGCACGCACGTACAGAGTGAACCAACTGAGAGGGCATTAATGTGGCAGGTTCCTGAGAGGAAATCACGAGGACACTTCAAATGAGTGGGTTTGCTGCCAGCATTTAGAAATCTATACTACAGATTAGACGGAAAAACGGGTATTTGAAAATGCCTTAAACGGCCAAAGGCCCTCTTACTCCACTTGTGAAACTCTTTTTAAGATAGATTAGTGTGATGCAGATGAATTCAGCAGTAGTTCATAATAAAACACAAAACACGAAAATCCACTTCTAAAAGCAGTCTGAACTGATAAGAAAGATGACGTGAAACATGAGCTGTGTCACAGTAATAAAACTCAGAGGAGAAGAAATCAAATCATGGTCCCTCTGTAGAGTCTCACCCCAGGTAAATGACAGGAGTCTGGTGTAGGTCACACACCTAATATCAAACTTACTCTCTTCAGAGATGATAACACACATTTTAACTTATGCAGAGGGTGGGAGGAAAGAGCTCTGCCTTTAGGGTCACAGGTCTGGACTTCAAACCTGACGCCATGTAAGGTCCCTCTCAGTCCTCTTGGTCAGTTCCTGAACTGCTCTGAGCCTGTGCTCTTGATAAGGATACCACCACTTGCTGTGTGGAGTTCTTGTGACCTTACATGAGGAAGTGTCACCTCACGGGCATTCACTGATGGTCTCTCTACAGGTACCTTGGGCAGATCAAACCTTGTCTTTAAAATAAGGCCAGATCGTGTCACTTCTCTGCCCAGCACACTGCGTGGCTTCCCACCTCACTCATGGTATAGAGAAGGCTGCCACAGAGGTTTGCAAGGTCCTACATTGTCTGAACCCTGCTTCCTGTCAGTCTCACATCCCCCTTGTTCACTGTGCTCGGCTTATGTTGGCCACCATGCAGTTCATTCTTCTCCTAAGTTCAGGGAGCACTTTTATGATTAACTTTAACTCTTCCTTGGGTAGGTTGCTTATCTCCACTTCATTTAGTTCTTTTTCTTAGGTTTTGTTTTGCTACTTTGTTCAGAACATAGCCTCCTTTCTCTGTTTTTATTTCTATGTACTAAGCATATTGGTTACATATTCTGATCTTGGAGAAGTGGCCTTATGTAGGAGACATCCTATGGGGCCCAGCAGCACACTCCCCTCTGCTCACCAGAGCTGTATGCTCTCTAGGGGTGCTCCCAGGTTGGGTGTATATGTATTTACAATTGTTGTATCTTCTTTTTGGATTAATCTCTTGACATGATATTATAGATAGAAAATCCTAAAGACGCCACCAAAAAGCTATTAGAACTTACAAATGAATTTGGTAAACTTTCATGATACAAAATTAATATACAGAAAACTGTTGTACTTCTTATACAGTATCAATGAACTATCAAAAAGAGAAGCTAAGAAAACAAATCTATTTATAACTGCATCAAAAGAATAAACTACCTAAGAATAAATCTAACTGAGGAGGTAAAAGAGTTGTATGGTAGAAACTAGAAGGCATTAATGAAAAAAACTGAAGACAACAAAAACAATTTCAAAGATACTCCATGCTCATGAATTGGAATAATTAATATTGTTAAAATGACCATACAACCAAAATACAGATTCAGTGCAATCCCTATCAAAAGGGCACATTTCACAGAACTAGAACAAATTATTCCAACATTTGTATGGAAACACAAAAGACTGACTAGCCAAAGCAATCTTGAGAAAGAAGAACAAATTTGGAGGTACCATGCTTCCTAATTGCAAGCTACACTACTACGCTATAGTAATCAAAACAGTAGGTACTGGCACAAAAGCAGACACAGAGACCAGTGGAACAGAATAGAGAGCCCAGAAATGAACCCAGGCTTATATGGTCAGTTGAGCCATGAAGCGGACACAAGGAAATACAGTGGTGAAAAGACAGACTTTTCAATAAATAGTTCTGAGAAAACTAAACAGCTACATACAAAAGGCTCAAACTGGACTACTTTCTCACATCATATACAAAAAATAAACTCAAAATGGATTGAAGACTTAATGTTTAAGTCCTGAAGCTCTAAAATGCCTAGAAAAAAATACAGGTATTAGGCTCTTTGATATCAGTCTCAGCAATGTTTTTTTCAATATTCAATATTCAATTTCAGAGGATGGAACAAAACTCAAACTAAACAAATGGGCTACATCAAACTAGAAACCTGTGAAGGAAACTACTAGCAACAAAAAGGCAGCCTATTTAATGGGAGAAGATACTTGCAAATGATATCTGATAAGGAGTTAGTGTTCAAATACACAAAGACACACACAACTCAACATCAGATAAACAAACAATCCCATAAAAAATGGGCACAGGAACTGAATAAACATTTTTCCAAAGAAGATACAGACATGGTCAATAGACACTTGAAAAGATGCTCAACTCACCAATCATCAAGGAAATAAAAATCAAAACCACAATGAGGTACCACTTCATACCTGTCAGAATGGCTACTATCAGAAAGGCAACAAGTAACAAGCGTTGGAGAGGATGTGGATAAAAGGTAACCCTCATGCACTGTTGGTGGGATCATAATTTGCTACAGCCACTATGGGAAACAGAATGGAGTTTCCTCAAAACACTAAAAATAGAACTGCCATATGATCTGATGATTTCACTTACGAGTATTTACACCAAAAAAACCCTAAACACTAATTGCAAAGGATAGTAGCATTATTTATAATAGCCAAGATATAGAAGCAACCTAAGCGCCCATCAATAGACAAATGGATAAAGAAGATGCTGTGTGTGTGCGTATAAATGAAACAAACAAAACCAAACAAGATGAGACTCATAGATACAAAGAATAAATGTGTGGTTGCCAGAGGATAAGATGGTGGGGGTGGCGAAATAGGTGAAGGGGTTTGAGAGGTACAAATCTCTAGTTATAAAATAAATAAGCCAGAGGGGTGTAATATACAGCATAAGGGACATGGTGAATAATATTTTATGGGGACAGATGATTACTAGACTTCCTGTAGTGATCATTTTATAATGTATGCAAATACCAAGTCACTGTGTAGTGCACCTGAAACTAACACAATACTGTACCTCAACTATATTTCAGAAAAGAAGAGGAAAGCTTACATAGGAAGCCTGGGTTCTCATCCTGGATTTTTCACTAATAGGTTTATTATTAGCCGTATAACCTCAGTGGGCCTCAGGCTACCTCTCAGAAAAAGGCGGCCAAACTAAATTACATCTAAGGGTTCTTTCCAGCTGGAAAATTATATGAATCTGCAACTTGACATAGTAAATACGCATTTTTAAAGCACATTCATTATATTTAACTTTATGCAAATAGCCCAACAAACCTGCGGCAATAGCTTGGGCCAAAGGATAAAGGGGAAATTGCCCAAATAACACAAAGGTAGCTTAAAAAAACATGATGATTCACTCTGGAAGCATGACCCGGCATTTACAGTACATGCACATTCTTTTGGGAAGTGGTTTTATCTGCCCTGTTCTCCCAACCCCAACACCTGAAGGGGATCTGCTTCGTACCTGTTGTATTCTCTGTATTACTAATTTTCAAAGACTACGCACTGGACAAATAGCAGGAGCTTTCCCAGAAGAGCATTAAAACAGGCCCTAAGGCATAAGGGAATCTAGGCTGAGTCGTCATAATTATAGTAGCTGGACAGCAGCAGAACAGGAATGGCAAATATTTTCTCTAAACAAAACAGCACACAGTTTAATCAGGCCGTCCGTGTCATGTGGGATGGCATAAAGTCATTGCTTTCTTTTCGGCTGAGAGGAAATAGTTTTCTTAGTAATCCAGAAACACCAGCCATAGTCCGTATTGTAAGATTTAAGCAGCCCACATTTAATTCAAATTGAGGTAACCTACAGAATTCATGACAAGGTCTATAGTGAAAAGTTCTATACATGAAGAAGGCAAAAAGGAAGGGAGGGAGGGAGGGAGGAAGGACGCTCAAGAAAGAGAGAAAGCAAGCCCCAGATTGAGAGAGCTTTCACGTCCTGTTCTATAAGATAAACTGTGCAAACTGCAGGAGTATGCTTTTCTCCACTCCGGTTACAGTTCTCAACCACATTCACCAAATCAGCGAAAGACCTATCATAAAGCTTTAACAACCAAGAGAACCAGTCACCCAACCATTAAGATTCTCTTGACAAGCATAAGCACTAGGTTGTTCTGTCTCCATCATTTTCCAATATTCGTCTGTTGCCAGACAACGTGTCACAGCCTATCAGATACTGGCTTCAGCCTCTACCTTCAGGAAATGACTTAAACAGTTAAGTTCTGCAGCAGTTGGTATAATAATAAAGCTGGACCAGAGTATAAAGTAGCTGTGAAATCATCATAAAATTCAAAAAGAAAAAAGGTATGAAGTTTCTGTACATTAAACACCTGGACATTTAGATCCACACTGAAGTAGCTTTACAATTACTCATGTAGAAAATAAAAACATTTAGTGTAAAACGAAGTTTTCGCACAGGAAAACGTACACTAGAAAAAGTTACTGTTTAGCAAGAGATCGTAACTCTCAGTAGTTGCTGGAGCTGGGGTAGGAATGGAGAGTATCTGCAAATACGCCACAAGGACTCTTGTTGAAAGCGGAGGAAGTGTTCTAAAACTGGATTGTGGTGGTGGCTGTACAGTTTTGTGGTATATAGAGTATACTCAACAAAGCTTTTTAAGACTTCTTTTAAAAAGAAGGAAAAGCCAGAGAAGATGTGTACCTGTATTTTCTAGTTCTTATGTTTATTAATTGTGAAAATGGTTATATTTTAACTTTGTTGTAAGAAACTAGATGCCAGAAATGCATTTATTTCTATGCTTATCTTTAGCCCTTCAATAAGAGTTCCCCAATTAATCAAAACTATATTTCATTTTTACTTGCATTTCTGTAAACTATTAGCATTTTTATTAAAAAATTTTTTTTAATGATTTCTCTATTTGCTATCTATTCAAAGGCCTAAATTCAAAAAAGGCATGTCCAAAAAAAAAGGTGTGACTGTGGGTCATTTTAAGCATAATGGACATAATTACCACAAAATTCTTAAGACTTCTCTAGTCAAAATAATATGTATTTTGCTGGGTAATGTCTTTAATTATTTTAAGACTGTACAAACTGTAATCATACCCAAGTTCATGTAACGTTCTGGAGCTTCATTTTCCTCACTTATGAGAATAAAATCATATTACCTTATTAGACATGGATATTGTAAGACCAAATCAGACAGTGTATGAAACTACTTTGAAAATTAAAAAGTGCTACGTAAGAACTATATTCATTATTACCATGATATCCAAGATATGTGGGAATGTTAATTAAAATGGATGCTTATAAGTAGTATGTTATTACAATTCATAACTAAATCTGTTCTTAAATTAGCTGTTTCAACACCTGAACAAAAAAAAAGGAATAGGAAAAATGTTTCTGTCTGAATTTAAGGAAATTTTTCTTTGACAAAGAAAAAGCAGTGCTGTAGCTCTGACTCTGCTTTTTTGGATGTGACGTGCTAATGTGCCCATATATTCAGGAAGAACTGACTTACTACATTATTGAAAGTGAAATTTTTTTTAAGTGCACAGAAAGCATTTCTACGAAGTATTATTGGATTGTATTCCTCAACATTTCCTAACTCAAAAAACCAACCAAAAAACCCAAACCTGGTAATTCTTATGTGAGAATTACTGAATTACAAACATTAACCATAATCTTAATTAAAATCTTCTGTTTTTGATCTGTTGTTAAAATCTCTTCTCACTAGTTATCCACAGTTTTTTATTACTTACCTTTCTCTCGGTATCACACAATAATATAATTGATTTCTTTTAATCAATATCTAAAACTTAAGAAATAACAGCATCTGGCTTGTCCCAGAGGATACACAGGGAAGAGAACACAGGGAGTGTTCAGTCTGCATGATGCATGTCCAGCTGACACAGAGAATGCAAAGGATGGCCTGTGACTTTAATAGGGACGTCAGAGTTGGAAAACTATTCAGCTGCGAGCATAGAGGCATGCTCCTGGTGTACAATTTCATGGTTAAGATTTTATGTGTAAAACTTTTCATACATAAACACCAAATTATTCATACATATGGTCAGGTATATCATTTTTAGAACAAAGGAACATAGAAAAGTAGCCTAATTCATTTTTATCTATGCTTTTTCATTGGATTCCTCCTGCCATTTGCTCAAGTGGTAATCAAGAGAGAGTCTCTCTTCTTTCCATACTTGTTTTTCTTCCCAGAGTCACCTCAACCTCTCATCAAAAATGTCTATAATCTGAAAGAGGCAAGAATGTACAATGGAGAAAAGACAGCCTCTTCAGCAAGCGGTGTTGGGAAAACTGGATAGCAGCATGTAAATCAACGAAGTTAGAATACTCCCTCACTCCATACACAAAAATAAATTCAAAATGGCTTAAAGATTTAAATATAAGACAAGACATGATAAATCTCCTAGAAGGAAACATAGGCAAAACATCTTCTGACATAAATCTTAGCAATGTTCTCCTAGGTCAGTCTACCCAGGCAATAGAAATAAAAGCAAAAATGAACAAATGGGGCCTAATTAAATTCATAAGCTTTTGCACAGCAAAAGAAACCATAAGCAAAACAAAACGACAACTTATGGAATAGGAGAAAATATTTGCAAATGATATGACTAACAAAGGCTTAATATCCAGAATATATAAACAGCTTCTACACTTAATAACCAAAAAACAAACAACACAATCCAAAAATGGGCAGAAGACCTAAGCAAGCAACTCTCCAATGGAGACATACAAATGGCCAATAGGCACATGAAAAAATGCACAATATCACTAATTATCAGAGAAATGCAAATCTAAACTACCATGAGGTATCACCTCACACCAGTCAGAATAGCCATCATTCAAAAGTCCATGAACAATAAATGCTGGAGAGGGTGTGGAGAAGATGGAACCCTCTTACACTGTTGATGGAAATGTAGTTTGGTGCATCCATTATGGAAAACAGTATAGAAATTCATCAAAAAACTAAAAGTAGACTTAGCATATGATCCAGCAATCCCACTCCTGAGTATATATCCAGAACTCTAATTTGAAAAGATACGTGCACCCCAATGTTCATAGAAGCACTATTTACAATAGCCAAGACACGGAAACAACCTAAATGTCCATCAACAGATGACTGGATAAAGCTGTAGTGTATTTATACAATGGAATACTACTCAGCCATAAAAAAGAATAAAATACTGCCATTTGCAGCAACATGGATGGACCTAGAGATCATCATTCTACGTGAAGTAAGCCAGAAAGAGAAAGAAAAATACCATATGATATCACTCATATATGGAATCTAAAAAAAAAGGGGCAAAAGAACTTATTTACAAAACAGAAACAGACTCACAGACATAGAAAACAAACTTAGGGTTACCAGGGCGGGGAAGGGGGTGGGAAGTGATAACTGGGAGTTCAAGATTTGCAGATACTAAGGAATATATATAAAATAAACAACAAGTTTATACTGTATAGCACAAGGAACTGTATTCAATATCTTGCAGTAATTTATGGTGAAAAAGAATATGAAAATGAATATATGTATGTTCTTATATGACTGAAGCATTGTGCTGTACACTGAAATTGGCACAACTTTGTAAACTGACTATACTTCAATAAAAATATACTTTAAAAAAGGCTATATACCTACATTGATTCAAGACTGTTTACTGAAATGTGCAATTTAAGCATATTTCTCTTTCCTACAGTACTTGTTAGATAAACCTTATTTCATTCAGTTGTGATTATTAAAATTGATTTTTATTACTTATATTTTATTTTCCTTCATCAAATAATCAAATATTTTGTTTCCCATAAGATTTAATTTCTATTACCATAATCTCACTCATATAAGGAAATACTACATGCAACAATTTTAAACTTGCTTACATATTTCTAAATTGATCACTTGAATATTTCACAGAATTCAATGAATTCTAATACTTAAAGCATGCATAACCTAAAACTTCACATAGATGGGGTTGAGTATAAGACGTGGACAATTTAATTTCTTTCATGTATTGACTGTGAAGGTTTAAAATGAGTTGAAGTGAAACAGAATCATATTGCAAAATTCAACTCTCTGAGATGCGATCAGATTAACTCATGAGAGCATTTGCATTCTAGTCATACTTTTGAAATGTTAGACATAAATAACTATAATTTTTAACTGTTACATACTGGAAGATTTTTAATCAAATAGCTTATAATCAGATCTTAAAATCTTAACATATGCTATACTCAAACTTCATCCTTTCTGATATTAAAAAGAAAATATAATTTCTTTTTTACTTCAAAATTTTCACATGATTTGGCACTTCAAACGTAGATAAGCCAGTTCAACACGTGTTTACTGTTTTTTTGCTTATGCTAACTTCATCTATGAAAAGCAGTTACATTAAACATTTAAATTGCTTTGTTCATGTGGATGTGGAATCTGAGATTACAACTGTGACAGGACAGTGGTTCTCACTAGTTTAGCTTCTTACTTTTTGAGTATTAATGAGCTCCCTCTTCTTACTGTGAACTTGCAAGGCAGTTAGCTGAAGCTGGGGCTAAGATCCAAGACATCTGGCCCAGAAAATCTCCTGATCTCTTAGCCCAGTGTTTAATCTATTATGTGGTATATATCCCTGGCAACGGGGGATGGTAGCATGTGGGACAGAGTATGAATTAGCAATAAATCAAGTGTATACAGTTGACAAGCTACACTGAAACATACAGAATCATCTTTTCTTATGTTTATCTCCAGAAAGCAAGATAAATCATTTCATTTTCTTTAAGAGGACATGGCTATTTTCAACACTACTAACATACACAAGGAGACAGTTTTTCCCTTCTTCATGGAAGGGATCTCTCTTTGAAAGTGTTTACATAAAATTTTCAGGGATGTGGAATATATCTTGGCACAGGGTGAACTACCTTATTCAGAAGAGAAATTATGATGTTTATTTCTGGGAGCAGCGCCACCTAAAAATAGACCGTCCAGTCACCCTATAGCGTATTCTTTTATTTCATGGGGGAAATTCAGAGCTGACACTGTTTATTCGCTTTCCTCACTTGACCTAATGCCCCCAAATGCCAAATGCCTTAAAGTCTAATTTCCTTTAAGAATATAATTAAACTCTGTCAATTGGTTATCTAATATTTCTCATTGCTCCCTCACACAGCTTTTAATCAGGGCACCTGCTTTGGTGTCCCGTGAAAACACGGGCCTTCCCTGTTGTAACCTTTTCCTGGAATGGCCTTTCCCCTGAATGGCCTTTAATCATCTGTTCACTTAAATCCCAGCCTATTCTCTGAGCCCTGGCTTGAGTTCTGTGCCTTCTCAGGACCTCTCTAACATCAACAGCTCCAAATGTTCCCTTTTTGAAAGGCTGAGAACCCTTCTGCAAGATTTACAATTTAATACAATATTAAAGGAGGTCATTTGATATCATTCATATGTATTAATCTTATATTCTTACTTAGGAGAAGGCAAGAAATTCTTTGCAGGCAGGAATCATACCTGATATTTCTATATCTCAGAAAACTATTTAGGAATATTTTAGTAGATAATTTTTTGCTGAATGTGATGTGACCATAAATTCACTGGGTTAAAAAAAATCAAATTTATGTCACAGAGAATAAAAAGGTGAGTGACTACACTGTTAATTGGCAATAAAACAATTCATCCAAAATTTATTCAAAGCCTTGGAAAGACATGTCCAGTACCTTCTAGATTTACAGTTGTCCCTTAGTATTCTTGAGGGATTGGTCCCAGAACCCCTGTGGGTACTCAAATCCTCAGATGCTCAAGTTCCTCACATAAAATGGCATAATATTTGCAAAGAACCTATACACATCCTCCCGTATACTTTAAATCACCTCTAGATTGTTTCTAATACCTAGTACAATGAAAATGCTATGTAAATAGTTGTAAATACAATGTACATAATTTCTGGTGCACGTCAAATTCAACTTCTGCTTTTTGAAACTTTATCAAATATTCTGGATCTGAGGTTGGTTGCACACATGGATGTGAAATCCATGAATACTGAAGGCTGACTGTATACTGATCTTTCTAGAATAACATGCAGGTTTAGAGGAGGAATTGTTAACACTTTACTATAGGACACTAATTTCAAACACTTAATAAAAAATCTTCATTTTAATAGATAATTACTATATAAAAGTCCTATAATTTCAAAAGATGTGTAAGAAGGTCATTGTTCTATTTGTTGTCATTCATGTAGTCTAAATTGTGTTGCCACTATCAATGTGCTAAGGAAAATAGATTCTACAGTAATAAGATGGACTGATGCATATTTTACTTTATTTGCATATGGCAAAGTAGAGATAAATTTTATTACTTGTGATTTCTGCTCAGACACTATCTTGTGGTTGGACACTTCAGGCATTACAGTGTGCAAGCATACCTCCTTTTACTGTGCTTCGTTTTATCGCACTTTGCAGATACTGTATTTTTTTTCCCCCAAATTGAAGTTTTGTGGCAACACTGTATTGAGGAAGTCTGTCAATGCCGTTTTCCAACAGCACTTGTTTACATCGTGTCTCTGTGTCACATTTTGGTAATTCTCCCAATATTTCAAGAATTTTCATTATTATTATATTTGTTACAGTGATCTGCAATCAGAGCTCTTTGATGTCACTACCATGACTTGATGAAGACTCAGCTATGATGGTTAGCATTTTTAAGCAATGAAGAATAATTAAAGTCTGTATATTGTTTTTTAGACATAATGCTTTTGCATGCTTTATAGACTACAGTATAGTGTATATATAACTTTTATACTCGCTGGGAAACCAAAAACTTCCTGTCCCTTGTTTTATAATGACATTGGCTTTATTGCGGCAGGTCTGGAATTGAACCTACAATCTCTCTGAGGGATGCCTGTGCTGAGACTGTGCTTGTCATGCTCCATTAGCATTTATCAAATTGGCTTTTCATTAGCTATCTAAATAACTTATTTTCTTAGAAATCAGTGCTATTTATGACAATTAATAATTTGTGTCAGTTTTTATTCTTTTGAAGAATCGATAAATGAGGATGACGTATTAATAATGAACCAAGTAGGGTAAGCCTAGAGAAAAGGCTATGTTAAAATGAGGCAATCTTTGAGTTTTCAACCAGTGTAGAGTCCTTAGTCACTTTGGTTACAGAGGACACTTGACTTTAGGACAGCAGGGTTCCCCCAGGCATCCTCTGTGGCATAAATCACTGTGGGCGCAAATGGCAATGCTGCCCAGCAATCCCACAGCTATTCTGTTTCACTGTCGTGTGGCCTGGCAGTAACATGCTCTTGAAATGTTTTCGTCTTACATAGGATTTCCCTTTGGAGTTAAGCTTTTGCTTTTCATAATGATGAAACAAAACTCTGTTGACTGAGTAATAGGTTCATCACCTAATATCTTGCTTAGTCATCTCTTAGTCCCCCCCCCCCTTTTTTTTTTATAAGTTGGTTTACGTAGCCTTCCAGGCCACTGGCATGTGACTCACAGTGACCAAGCAGCTGGCCAGACTGCCCCCAGAGTGGTAAGGATGCTCACATGTACAGCACACAGACCCTGTTATGCAAATGTGGCTGTGAGTTGGCAGTGTTCTTACAACTTGTTACTGCAATCCCCCCTTCTGGGCAGTCCAAATGAGAGGTGACCTTTGTCCTCCATTTGGCAAGAGCCAGACCCTTCTTAGGCCCCATTGGGGTGCCATGGTTTAAGGAGATTGGAGAAACTGGATATGATTTAGCTGTTTGCAACAAAAAAGATTTCCTACTGAGAGGTTAAGAGGTGGGGCTTTACACTTTAGAAGAGAAATGGATAAGTAAGAGCAGACTACTTCAAGCACACAAAGGTTTAGTGTGAGGAAGATTGAAAATTGTTTCCCATCTCCACTCATGACAGATCAGAAAGTCAGGAGCTTTAGTGGTTTGGGGGAATTTAACAGAAGCTATCACTGTAGGTCGTTTGAAAACCTTGGGCTCTTTCTAATATTGGAGAAATGCTTGTACTCCCAGGATTTGGCTTAACATTGGGAGATGAAAGAGTAAAATTATTTCATTCCCTTCCTTTTCTATATGGATAGTTGAAAATGAGAAGTGTATCATTATCATATTTTAATAACAAGAACAACACTGCCAACACTTACTGACCTACGATGTGTGAAGCACTATTTTGGGGATTTTAACTCATTTAATCTTTGCAACCTATGAGGCACATATTCTATTATTATTCTCATTTTAGAGATTAGGAAACTGAGGCTCAGATGGGGTAAGTAAATGACTAATCATATACGGTTGGTAAGATCTGAATCCAGAAAGTCTGATTCAGAGCTCTAGCTTTTAGCTACCATGTGATACTGTCTGATTTCTGCCTCCCCCCGACCCCAGATGTTTTAACACAAAACTAGGGGCAGGAAAGGATTCAGAAAAAATACATTTTTTGAAGGTTTGACAGTAGAGGTGAACAGCAGATAATCATAGCATCTATTCTGTATTTATGTCTAATGCAGGTTCTTAGATTCTACAAGACTTTCTTTTAAAACAAAGGTGTACATGCAACCAGAAGTAACACGTTTGATTTTATAATGATGGCTGGTGGTGGTAAGAATATAAATAGTTTTAGAAGCCAGAATGATTAAAAAAAAATAAGGTTCTAGTTAAAAAAACAAAAACAAAAACAAAAAACAGTAGTTCTGGGCAACAGCAACAGCTCCGTCGTGACTGTGTGGTCTTAGGTGCCCTCATACGCATCATTCCTGACTTCTTTCCTATGAAATGTGGATCAGGCCTCCCAGGGTAGCTAGGAAGGTGAAGTTATATACTGGATATGAGAGCAATTGGAAGATTATAAAGCTGGGCTCAAACGAAAAGCTTGATTGTTTTAGTAAGAAAGTAACACCAGTGTATCGGAACCATCCTGCAGTAGTCTGATTTTGCAGGAATGCACCATATGCTGTGGGGGTTACTTATGTTGATCCCTTAACTCTCCCTGTCTTAGAAATGCTGCCGCCTCCAGGAAGACTCTGCACTGAGCATGTGCTGCTCATACTTGGATTGCGGGTTTACGTATTAGCTTGTTTGACCGTCTCTCCCAGGAGACTCTGAGTCCCTAGAGGCAGTGGCTACTGTCTACCGAGCGTGGTATGTCCCAGCAGAGAGCTCACTACATAAATACATAATAAATTATGTAGAAAGAATATAATCCAAGAAGACAGAGATTATGTTTTCCATACCATCACTTCTAAATTTTACATATATAGAGTATGGTGCTCTGCTAGAGGAGGCACTGAATTGCTGAATAAATAGATTACATATATAATATTTAAAGCATCCATCACCCAGCACTGCTAGTTTTAAGTCTGGCTTGTACCAATCTACTCTGAAAAGTAAGTACATACCTCTCTAACAAGAGCAAAGGAAAGTAAAGTAGGAATGCGACCATAAAGCAATGGGACTAATTTTCACTTGTAATCAGTAAAATCAATCTCCTTGTTTTACAGTCACGCCTTGTAAATTAACAGGATTATCTAGATGTCTTATAGCAGTCCTTATAGCTTTAACGAGTAAATCACATATTAAAAAGCTGAGTTCTTTAGCTGAAGGTGCTATTATGAATGGAGTGTGGTCTTCTGGAAGACATTCTGTAAACAGCACTGAATAAATTTGAAAGCCCATTCTTCAAAATAAAAACACATGCAGAAAATATGGTATATATCAGATCCAAGAAGGAAAGCAGTATAAATGACTTCCCGCAGGTAGTGGGTGTGGGCAGGACGTGTCTGGTACTAAACTAGCTAAAATCGGTTATGCTAAAAATATTTATGAAATAGACTGAATAACTTTTGATCAGAATTTCCATTTATGTAAGACTTATACTTCAAGCTTCTAATCTCATCATTAAACAAATATTTAGGTCTCTATTATGTGCCAAAATTATGTACTAATCTCCAAAAGTTGGCAGTAAACTATTTAGCAATTCTTCAGCCCGAAGCATACCCCCGCACCTAAACTCATCTAAATTGACATGTTATGAAAAGTAAGAAATGCTAAGACGTCTTTTAAAGGGTGTTACATTGAGCAAGAGAATATAAACATGATCTGTAAAATGGTGATAGAACTACACTCCTAACTTAGTTCTAACAGGAAATGGGGTTCACAAACTCAAATTTCTTAATTATTCATATCCAAGAGTTTATAATCTTAAAATCTACACCTGGGGAATTGAAAAATACTATTATAAAATTAAAGTATAACTTTTGATCATTTTTATGTCATTTATCAACATTACTACTGAACTAAGGATTGATAAGTTCAGGGTCTGAATATTACATACTGGGTGTTAACATGTTCAGTACTGGGTATACATATGTAAAATGAGTCCATGGGAAGGTTATATTGCTTAACAATAGCACTCTGTAATATGAATACAATTATCTCACATGCACCATTTTGCAGAGAGGAATGAAGAAAAAAATTCTGGAATCACAACAGAGCTGGGCTCTGCCTAGATCATCCTACCTGTGAATGGTGTGGGTCCTACTCTAACGGTGCACCTGGGCAGTCACCACTGTCCTCATGGTGATTTGCTATACACTATGGCAACGGTATGTGTGGTTACAAAGTATTGAGGCGAAACTCACAATTCTGGCATCACTGAATACATGTAAAAATGAGCAATCACAGATTATTTTTCCTATCCAGTAATTAATATTATCTGGCAGTTAGTAAGCAGTAAAAATTGGGGGCAATGGATTCAAGGGTAATAGTGATCATTTCAATGGCTTGTCCACTCTGAATAGTGAAGACAATCTGAGTATTCTGATCATCTCACAGTGTGTTTGGGAAGTGCAAGATTACACTTCAGAGATTAAGGACATGCACCGCCACCCTTGATGTACTGGTTGTACCTAATAACCCATTATGGATTTATCATTCAGCAATGTAATTAGAGTGTCTGTAAACAGGGTTATAGCTCCAACCTAAATTCATCCTTGAGGTTATGATTTCCCCGAGTCTATAAACATTTGTGTAAAAGAGTGAAATACAATGCCCATGAGAAGAAAATTAGACTGAACTACTTTTGACTATCTCTCCTGTGATAGAGATTAAATAGAAGTATGTGTGTACTCAAATACACACATGCATACAAACACAGTCTTTTTAAACTGCATTACCTTTTATACACCCATTTTGAACCTTCCTTAATTTTGTGGTTATTTGTGCCTCCTCACACATTTTTGAGGGAATTTGCTGGAAGAGTCCCACTATCAGCTTGGCGTTTGATTATTCAGCTTAAAGTGGTTTCAGTGTCTGAATGATTTCCCGTATTTCAGAAATTCTGAGTAGATTCCTATATTTCATAGGATAGCTCACTGGTAACTTAAAGGTTCCCAACTTGAAGTTATCAGAACTCCAGGAGACCACAAAGTTGTAACATTGATTTTTTTGGTCAACTAAAACGGCAACTTATTGTCGAGTCTTTAAAAATTATTTAAGAAACTGTAACCATCATAAAATTAATCTCTAGGAACTTCTGTCCTTTAGACTGCTTCATTCACAGAGGGGTTTAGACACGTACAACTATGTAAATAAACACATCAGACAATAAACCCTTCGTGGCAAGGAGCTCTACCCTCTGTCCTGTTTATATGTCCCAATACCCCTAATGTAGAGCACTGTCATTAAATCTTCATTAGCAATGTGAACAGGTATACTATCACAAAAAAAATCAGTGTTCTTGACAAACAAATCTAAGACTGCATTAGTTGGCAGGATTCAGAAAAGCAAGAGGTTCTCCTAGGCCCTCACTTGATTCTTCACTCGTATAACTGAGAATACTTAGATTCCCAGAGGTGCACTATGAAGTCAGAAGTATTACTCCAGTAGTATATCTCCAGCCAGTGTTAAGAGAAGCACAAAGCAAAGTCAGTGAGACACATTACAGCTCTAAACCTTTCTTGTCTAATATTTAAGTAAATAACCTTTTTCTGCTTGTCAGAGTCAGAAATCCCAGCTGCAACACAAATGGACAAAGATAGAAAAAAAAATAGCAGTGGGTCAGTCTACTTTTATGGAAGGGGATTTCTCCAGTCTCCTGATGGCAACAGTAACTATTTACTGAACTGTACACAGTCTCAGGGAGTTCCTCACATACTGTACTGGTGTCTGATATCAGGGACTCCTCCATATTCAGGAGAGGTGGAGATTCATCTGCAATCTCAAATAGAGTTTTCAGCCACACAGTCTTGGAATGCAGCAACTCAGTCAGCAGAATACATCTTTTTCTAATTTTTGTTGCAATATGTCAGTTTTTTAAAATTTATACTTTAAACAAAGGCAGAATAGAGCACATGCTTTCATTTGGTTTCCATCACATTCATACAATGTATTTAACATACAACTTGCACCAAAATATCTTCACCTTCACTAGCACTTAGCTTTGTGTGTGTCTGTATGTACATATACAAATAAAAATCTGTGTGAAATAAATTATGTAAAATATTCAAACTATGTCATCTTATGTGGTTTTGTACTGCACCCTAAATAGGTGTATAGTACATACGTACTGTAATCTAAATAGGTACTTGAAACTACAGACTCACAGAATAACTACAGCACCACTTACTTGATTGTTAAAGCAGTGGTGAGAATAATTACATGTTATATTCATAGATATATGTAAATACATCCCATGTCCCTTTATATATAAATTTACAGTTTAATTACTGTGATCAGAGACAGGGTGCATAACTGAGTTAGTGAGCACTGCTCAGAACTAAGGAAGTAAACAGACCACAGAAAATCAGCTGAGTAATAAGTGCTTTATGACTCCTCATTAAGTAAATGTATTTACCTTTCATTTAATATGAAGAGGTTTTCTAAAAACGATTTCAGTGCTAATTTTATCTTTAGCTTATTGATTGTATAGCATAGCTCACTTTGTTGCAAACTCTGATGTGCTGATGAAAGTATTTGGTACCGATTTAGGAACAGTCATGATTAATGATTAGAGGGAGAAGAAAAGAGATAAGAGAAATCTTAATCTAGGAGAAAAAGTTAAAAAGGAAGATGGGGACTTTCAAAAGCATTTTAAAGAACAATCACATACCAGTTCTACTCGTCCGAAACCTCCGACTCCAAGGGTGTCAATGATGTTGAAATCAGACAGCTTCAAGTTGGCGAAGAAAGCAGCTTCAGCTTCATATCTGGATTTTTTGATGCGAAAAAATGGAAATTTCTTAGAGGTGCCAACACGAGTACCACGTACAACTGTACTGGAATGACATGACTGTGAAACAGGGTTTACCTGCTTAAATTCCATCTCGCTTTTAGAGTCTGTGTTTTCTCACACTCATAATTTTTTGGTCCCCGTTGTGCAGAATAACATAGATTTGTACTTGTTTTTCAAAGTAGAAAAATACAAAGTACCCACTGCATGTCAGTCACGTGACTGATAAATCCAGTTATCAAATCAAAGTTACATCCTGGTGTTTTTCTACGCGTCTTCTTGTGAGCACGGATTGTTTGAATTGCTCTTTTTCGGTTTTGTTTTGGATTATTTGGTTTGGCTTGGTTTTGTTTTTGCCGTTCAGATTTTGGATGGCAGTTTCTCATTAGTTTCCCTTATCCGGATACAGGCTGGCAGTGGCTCCTATTAATATTTATTAAAAGCGGCAAGATCATTGAGGTCTCTGGAGTGAAATCACAGCCAGGTTTTATGAAAACAGATCCGAAAAGCTGAGGACTGATGTGAAAATGTCTGAAATGGATGATTTTGGAAGCATATTCACATTCCTAAAAAGTGTCTTCCCTCCGTTTGTGTCTGCCCACTGACTCTCAGCTAGTCATCCCAGTGTCTTTCTGTTCGCCAGTTTCTTATATGAGAGGTGCGGAGGAGCAAGGACTCTCCTCCAAGAAGTCTAACTATGCACACATGCAAATCTGACACATGCAAGTGGCCAAAATAAGCTGCTGCTGATGAGACAAGTGAATATGAGCAGCTTAAAATACCTCCTTGTTAAAGGCCCTACTATTTTTAGAAAGGGCAGGAAGGCATAAAGATGAAGATGATCCTCCCACTCACTGAAGTCAGGTCAGAGAGTAATTCAGCTGTCTCGAACTATCTGAATAGCTATGTGTAACCCATGACCTTCAGCCAGGCGGTACCTGATTCAGTAGGACACTATAGATAGACATGATCAACACGCTTGAAATACTGATACTCACACAGCTTGTGTCACTTTTTGGATAGGATCATCCACAGACATGTTTGGTGTTAGGCTGTGTAACGTTTCAGCTATTCCATTATAATCAAACACAAACTCAGACTCCCCACGTGGGAGAAATGTGAAACGGCTTTCCAGGTGAGATTTGAACATTCTCCAATTTACAACCACAGTTCTGGTTTTTAACATGTCAATTCTTGAAAAATTCACAAGTGGGTAAAAACGTTGTTTTTCATTATTAGCTGATTATGGGAAATCAACTCCCTATAATAAACCTCTATAAGTAAGGCTGCTAGTCAATCTGCATGGTATTTGCAGACTCCTCTCATTAACTACACAATCAAGAGATCAACATAGCACTTCAAGAGGTAGTTTTCTAGAATGGAACGCAAGCAACAAATGCACATTTCTGGCATGCCAACTGGCTCCCTACTTTTGGAAAATTAAAACTCCATCCCATTTAAAGGGCCAGTGGCAGAGTTCACACCAACAGGTGCTTAAAAAGACATCTGTTTGGATCAGACTCCGTGATAGTTTGTGTTCAAGCATTTCCTGGCAGTCAGATTCTTAATGAGATTGTTTTTGAATAACATCCTATGTGCTTGCTGGACTTAGAAATCTCAGATGCGCAGAGGGTAAACTCTTTCAGATTATTTTGATATCATTTTATACATTTAAAGTATGGTGTTATTACTTATAGCTCTTGAAGATGCACCCCCCTCCCAATCCTTACACTTGGGCTCTGTAAAATTAGGCTGGAAATATCCAAATAAGTGGTCAGCCATTTGTTGCACATCAGAACTACCTGAGCATCTTTTAGAAACTGCTTAATCTGGGTACCACTACAGATTGAGTGAATCAGTAATCTCTGGAAGCAGTATCAAATATCCACATTTTTAAAGCTCCCTGGATGATTCTGATGCACTGTAAGGGTTGAGGACCATAGTTCTGAACACCTCAAGGGGTTCCAGAAGCCACAGAAGGATCTTGGGGTGGATTAAAATGGTCCAGGGAAATCAGTAGCTGCCCAGTGAATCTGGGGTATGATGCATTCATGTCAAAAGTATTGGGGGTTATTATAACTTGTCCTTTGCTCCTACCCCTGTCATTCTAGACCCATAGGAAAGAACAGTAGCTCTGTAATGGCTATCACAGCTTTTAAAAAAGCAACATGGATAAAAAGACATGCAGAATGCAAAACTTACAAGGTGGTTACTTTGTGTTTGCCCTTCTACAGCAAAATCCTTTTGACTTAGTTTACAGTTACTGTCTGATCATATTTTAATTAATGGATGGGAGGGACGTATTAAATCTCATATTAAACAGTAGACATTTTCTTTGTAGCCATTAAAATCTGCTTAAATATATACTGCCTTCTATACTGGAAACACCAATTACAGTTAAGTATTTCATGTGTTTTAATGAAAAGAGATTGGTAACCTTGTCATCATACTTTGCTAATCTTCGTTAATTACTTTGCTGTTATTTCTAGGTAAATTTTTAAAGTACTACTAGTTGGGTGATTTTTATCTAATGGTTGGTGAGATACATTTTGAAGGGGCCTTTGGATAATTGTGCTCTTGATCTTCACTTCTGCTGCTATTTGCCTCAGGTCATTTTGGGGGAAGCCCAACAACATAAGACCATGACCAAGCTGTTCCTCTTTTCTAACCAAGGAAGTGCTAGTTCCTTAGTACTTCATACCTATTTTTTCTCATTGAGGTTACCCTTTAGGGAGTCTCATCATCACACAGACTCTGTATACTTTTCCTTTTTGAATCAACAGCTTTGTTTTTTCACCATGGAAATCACCACCGGAAGAGACCTTTGTACAAAAGCTAAAAGTATAGAAGAATTAGCTTCGGCAGGTATCTAGCCACTCAAGCTTGTAACTTGGAGGGACATTTTCATTCTTTCTTATTACTCAGGGATTATTTGAAAATAATTTGCATCCCTCAATTATGTTCTACTTCCTTTAATTAATGATAATTTTGAATGGGAAAGGAGACTAAATAAACTGGTTAAGTAAATGGCTGCTGTTCTATAAACTCCTTCTGCCTAAAGGAGGTAAACGTGGAACACAAGTTCCTAGATAACGTACCACTGTGGGGTACCGGGGCCAAGAAATAAGGCCCCACTTCACGCAGTTCTAAAATCCACCTGTGCAAAAGTGTTTCTGAGAGGGACAGTTGCCAAGTGCTAAGGGAAACATCTATCAGCAAGACATACTGTTCCTGATGTTTCCTTGCTTAAAATCTAGCAAGGAGTATAAAGTATATTTTCTAATGTTCCTTAGTTTGAGATACAGATTTTTTTTTAAAGAATATTATTATTTACAGCTGATCCTTGAACAGTGCAAAGCTTAGGGACGCCAACCTTTCTACAGTCAAAAATTCACATATAATTTATAGTGGGGCCTCCATATGCACAGTCTTCCTGAATCTGCCATTCTGTGTCTGCCCGTTCACCAACTGGATCACACAGTATTTACTAATGAAAAAAATCCACAGATCAGTGGACTCACGCAGTTCAAACCTATGTTATTCAAAAGTCAACTGTATTCATGTATTTGTTTTAATATGGGGTTAGAGCTATGCATCCTCTTTCCAGAGAAGTGTACATACTGACGTACCCTGTCTGCATCTAACTTGAGGAAGCTTAAAAGCCCTCAAAATAGGTTAACAACATGAAAATAACTATACAACAAGAGAGTAAGTGTGTTGGGTGAGGAAGACAGATAATATATTATTTCTCAAACATGCCTGACCATAAGATTCACCTGGGCCTATGGTGATCAGATCCACCTATCTGTAAGGGGTACTATTTAAATAAATAGTGAGATATAGAACTTTTAAGAACTGCTTAAAAAGAAAATGATTTTTCTAGAAAAAAGCGCCTAAGATCTAAAAAGCCTGATTTTTCACCTCCTCTTTATATTTCTGCTTATATACCCGAGGAGGTTCTAAAAGACATGAAAATGTAAAGGCACAGGTGTAAAGAGGATGAGACCAAGATATACATACAAAGTCTAGAAACAGAAAAATACTGGAATAATCTTAACCTCTCTTTCTCCATCTAAAACTACACATCTATCCAGTATTACATTTACTTCCTTTCAGAAACAGATAATAACCCTTAGTTTGCATTTCCTATCTCTTCCAACAGCAGCAGCTTCCACAAAACCAAGGAGTAAGAATCAGACGTCCTTTTTTATTCACACAATTGTTTTTTGTTGTTGCCATATACCCATGAAATCAATTCTGTCTCCATTTCAAAAAGAAAATAACAGAATTATGTTCTATTCCTTATGACTGACCATTTTTATTAAGAAGCAAACACTTCTCCTTAATACTGAAAACCAAATACAAAGATTCAATAACCCAGTGCAAAAATGTATGGAAATTAAGATTTTTATCTTTTCCTTGATATTAAAATAACAGAAATGGTTCAGAATTATTTTTCAAAGCAAACAATAGTATGTGCAGCTTTAAAGTAAGGTCCAACAACCAAAGGAACATAACAGTAGTTCCAGATGAGATACGAAAGCCAGTAATTAAGAGCCAATGGAAGAGCAGACTAATGTGGCCCTATCTGATGTAGCCCAGCTCATCTGTCCTGCAAATCAGTTCCAGAAGTCTGCTCTAAATGTCTCTGAGGAAAGTCAAGTAAAGTCTTAGCACCTTCTAACCCACACGCAAATCAGTTCCCACTGCTTTGCCTGTGCTTCTCTGCTCTTGGTGTATTTTTATTTCCTGTTGAATTTCATTTGATCAGTTCTTGGGGAAACCTATAAAATGTTTCAGTAAATACACATGGGCTCTCATCTATGACTAAGTTTCCTATTCCATAACTTCTAATAGGTAAGATGAGATAATCGATGTCTCCACTGGACTTGAACATGATGCAAGAGCACATCCTAGTACACAGACGAAAGCTCATGACTCGCGGTCCTATTTCCGTCAGTGACTCTGTACTTACAAGTCCTGACTTCTTCAACATTCAGGCCTTTGTAGAAGTATCAACAAACATACACTTAAGTAAATAAGTATGATTTGTATAAAGTCAGAATCCTAGCTTGCTTAAATGTTCAGATAAATGCCTAGAAATCCTTTTACTTTTTATGTGATCAAAGAACATTGAACTCTATAAATAATAATCTACAGAAGTAATTTAAAGGGGTAAGAACTTTTAAAAAAATCAGACTTAAACATAAAATAGATACCTGGTCTAAGATATATGCAAGCTATAAGACTGGCCATCTACCTAATAAACACTTTGGTACACAGGATTTTAGTCAATAATAGTTTCTGATTTAATGAAGTTTGGTGCATTAAGTTGTAGGTCTAGTAGAATAAGTATAAATTCAGCCAGACAAGTGGCCATATAGAAAGTAGAATTGGTCCCTGGACCAATAATACTTATTTGCATATTTAGTACAGGTGTGATTTGGGCTTCTTTAACTTTGTGTATGTGAAAACAGTACATGTCCTATGCCCCTGATTCTAAAATGTTTGGAATTAAAGGTTAGTCCCTAAGGTAAGAATGGGTAGGCTTTCTTAAATCTATAATCAAGTCATCAATCATCTTCTCAATTTAATTGCTTTATTAAAGTCTCATTGTTAAATTAAACTTTAAAAGCAGAATTTTTTTACTTCATTTGAAAACTGTGAACTATTTTATATTGTATAGGGGAGTTATTTCCTATTGAAATACTGTTTTTCAAATAAGCATTTACAAACATCCCTATAAGGTTTTTAAAAACAATTTAGACATAAGAGACCCTATTCTTAAAAATCTAAACAAAAAGGGATGATTTCTAATTTATTTGGCCATAAAGCATATAGGTAGAGTCACTATTCTTTTAGCAGTAGTGGTAAAAGCTTGAAGAAATAAAAAGTTTGAAAGTAACTTAATGAATATAAAGTATTTCATTATGTCAATTTTTTCTAGAAAAATCTCTTCACGGATTTTGAGACATTAGCTTGCTTCCTCTATTTCCAAAATTGTGGTTTTCAGAAACACAGCCATTTTTTAAGTTCTCTAGACATGAACTGGTTCTACATATTTTTCAAATACATTCCCCTGAGGAGATAGAGCCAATAGGAATACACAGGGAAATTGGATTTCTCATATCGGCTGCATAATAAGAACGATAATAATGCAAATATTTTGCATTTAGGAAGCACCTGTCTTTTCTTTGAAGGACTAAAATTTCTTTCATTTAATTTAGCCTCCCTGATTCTCTGTGAAGATGGGATAATAAATATTTTCACTTCTATTTTGCAACTGGGTAGACCAGTTTTTGATAAGTGATTGATTTCAGTAATTTCACACTAGAAGAACTGGGGCTGGAAGCCTTGGGTATGTTTCACATCATGACATATTTATACTTATTCCAAAAACTTCATTTTAAACAAGATAGAGAATCACACAACTTTAAAGATGTTTGTATCTCAAAGGATTAAGATACTAACATAGTTCAAAATCCAGATCAACACCACTGGGAGCTCATCTAATCCAACCTTCACATTTTTAAAAATGAGAGAGCTAAGTCCAGAGATGGTAAGTGACTGAGCCACAGTCACAGAGACGCAGGTATAAGGGACTGGTGATTGGACTTGTGGTCTGTGATGCTTTCTACTGTCTGTTTCTATCTTCACAGTTTTTATAATACTCTGTATTTGAAGAACAAAGCAAACATATAAGTTATAAAATATATTTGAATAATATGCTATTTTATTATGGATTTAAGTCAAGAATGTGACTTCTGTAGCTAAGCACTGATGCCTTCTTGTATGTGGTGTGGTATGTGTGTGTGCACCAGTTAAATGAAAGGACTCGAAACAAAAGTACATTGATGCTCCAAAGATAGTTTTTAAAAATTCAAATATCAGAGCAGAATTTGTAAAAGATGTGAGAGGATATGCTACCTGCTGTTAGCTTAAAATGTATTGACCAATAAGCATTTTTAGCTACTCAATTTTTAAATAGATTCCATATTGAATTGAATTTTTCTTTTCCTAAAATAAGGGCCTAAGTAAATATATACTGCCATGGAAAAAATGGCAAAAAGGAATTGAAGATATATTTTCCCCTATGGTGTTTGTTACTTTAACAGACTCACTGGCCCATAATAGAAAGTTATTTATTAAGTTATTCAGCAATTATTATTTTTGCTTTCAAGAATATGGATACTTGAATGTATGCAATCACACATAAAAGCATGCAGTGCCCAACTTTATTTCTGCCAGGAGAGAGATTTCCTTCACATAAATGGACAGCCATCAGAGGCCAGGGTCTGAGGAAGTTCTCTCTCATCTCAGTGCAGGTTAATTTCTCCTCCTCCCTTTCCTACATCTCAGACTCTCATCCTGAGTCCTTTGCTTACGGTTGTAGACCAGGATGGTGCAGACTGGCACAGCACAGCTTCCCAAGGCCAGGAAGGTGAGGTTTCAGGGGAAAGAAGGCAGGTGAAAATGATACCTCCTGCCTTCACTGCTCCAGCACGTCTGCCTGGGAAGCCTCCCTCATCCTCATCCTTCGGCCTCCTGCCACCCCAGCGTAACACCCCTCACAGCAGCACTCCCACTCAGCTTCCAGGAGGACTGTGTTTGCCACAGATTACATTATAAAGAAGGGATGGGTAAAGGCAGCCCAAGTTTTCCCCTCAGATACAAAAATTTCTTTTTCCACCACAGAACTAAGAAGTCTTTGCCTTTTCTGATAGGCCATTTTTTAGATGAGGGTTATAATATTCAAAAACAAACAAACAAAACAAGAGAAAGTTTAAGCTTAATTAAACCTTACAATTAATCTTAATTGTTCTCTTAATCAAAGGATCAGTCAGGAGATTGAACTGGGAACAGAAGGATTAGCAAGACTTAACACCAGGGTTCAGCTTCTATTTCTGGACCTTTACTATGTTCACCCTTTTTTTATGGCTCCTCTTTTATCTCTGAAGGATTCTGCATGAACTTCAGAGACAGGAAGCTTGGGGACGTGGTCATTGTCACAGTGCGTCAAAGGAAGAAAAGGCAATAAAATGCAGTGTATGGGGCAAGAAGAAAATTGAGAAGACGATACGCTACCCTCCCAGGCCTCTAGGAATATAATAAAGGAAGTGATCAGGGAGTAGGTCCAGGACCAACCTGACCAACACATTTCCTTTTCTTCAAAATGCAAGGTTTGTACTAGACGTGTCTATAACACTCATTTGCAGCTGAACTGTTCTGGGATTCCAAGTGTCCTGAGAAATACAACTTCTCAGAAAGCCCTAGTACCCACATTTTCTTTTTCCTCCTTTGTTGTCCTCTGATCTCTGACTCCTGAAGCTCTTATTTTCGGAAATACTAGCAGAGGCTATAACTTAAGGGCATCTTGCTCTCAATTTCTGGTATGCAAGGAAGGCAAGCAGTTGGAAAATGTATGTCCTGATGTTCAAAACAGAACTGTAAATGCATTTCACCATAGATTCTCATAGACCAGAGGTTCCCTCTCACCTAGGATTCATATCAGAATTACTGGTTGAGTTAAACATAGACCTTGACAAAAACTTAGGATTTCAGACCAGGCATTGGTATTTTAAAATAGGATTCATGCGTAAGTCTCTATCATGGTTAATTACCAAGGTTAATGACCATATGTAAGTTTTAATGAACTATTCATATTAATTTGCTACGTATGTGACAGACACTTATCACAACATGTACAAGTATCACAGGGAAATGTGTCCCAAGTTCCAGTTATTCTCAAATGATTTTTGAGAATGCTATCCATTCTCGAAATGGGGAAAGTGTGTCTATCTTTTCCTGAGTGAGAACATATGAAGCAGAAAGAAAGAAAATTAAGCAAAAATGTTGCCGTGTCAAATTGTTCAGTAATAGCGGTGGTGCATTTATCAAATGAATGAATTCTCAGAAAATACCATGTATTTGTTATCAGGCCATTGCCATCTGGATGCAAAATCTGGCACTGTTCTATGCTGCAGGCAACAGAACTGAATAATAAAGCAATCGATAGGGCTTGGGGCTTTTTTTTAAAAAAGGGGATTTCCGTATTTTATTCAGATTTCCTTAGGAGTTACCCGATGTCCTTTTTCAGTTCCAGGACCCCATCCAGGATGCCACATCACATGTAGCTGTCACACCTCCGTAGATTCTCTCTGGCTGCGCCAAGTTTCTCAGACGTGCCTTGTTTGTGCTGACCTTGACAGTCTGAGCAGTACCAGTCAGGTGTTTTGTACATATTTCTCAGTCGGGGCAAATTTGATGTTTTTCTCATGATTTTACTCATTATAAGTTGTGGAGAATGAAGTAAAGTGCCCTTTTCATCACATCATATCAAGGACATATGCTATGGATATGACATCACGGACCTTGATCACCTGGCTGAGATATTAATTCTACAGTTTTTGACAGAGTACATACTTACAGGAACCAAGAAATGCAAAAGGAGCTCTATTAAAATGTGGTCTTCTCCATAATTTTTTACCTTAGAAATGTGTCGCCCTCAAGACCAATTCACTTTACAAAGGCGTTACACATTTCCACGCTGCTAAGGTGTCTGCACAATGATTCAAAAGGCTCACAATAAAATACACGGGTTATGATTTGCACAGATGGCCACAGTATTTGAAGCTGGTGTCTCTCCATACATTTTTTATACAAACCACAGGAGTGAAGAGATAATGGTGATAAAGGAACAACTCAATATCCTTAAATCACTGCTTCTTTTCTATAATGGTATGGAATTATTATAATAATTGTCTCTCACAGTACACGCCTCATTTGTCATGGAAGTTTAGAATTAATTTGTAATCAGATTTCACTTTAGCTATACCTTTGACTTAAATAAATAATTCTGTAACACTTAAAGTGAACTTCACTCCTGAGTGAATTTCACTGCACATATTGGCAATTCTTCTGTGCTTTTAACAATGGTTTTTAAAGAGGGGTACTCACTAACAGATTGCAGAGAACACTAAGTGAATTATTTCAATATGAAGTTGCTAAACTATGTACCTAAAGTGAAAAACGATGAATTTGATCTATCTTACCACCTCATAAAGCTCCTGACCTGATAACTACATATTTTATTGAATAGCATGAAATAATCCTCTCCTTTTTTATAATTAATAAATAATAGAGTGAAAAGAAGGAAATTGGGAGGGACATTCAGACCTATTATGGTTATTCTTTATACCACTTAACAGGTAGAGAATATTTTTTCAATATTTGACTTCCTTTTCCTCCCAGATTTTTTTAGGGATAAAGTTGACATTTTGGCTACAACCTATTCTCAATTCTCTTTTTGTGATCTCCTTTTCTTCATCCAGGTTATTAAATTTTCTCTCAGGAGTTAACAGCTAACCAAGTTCACATGGCCTTGGTGGATTAATTTGGTTTTCCAAGGTCTTTTAACAATAAAACAAGCTACATTTGTGATGAGAGCATCCCTTTGACCTGCCTCTCTCTACCATGTTTAACAATCTGGATGTTGGATATCCACTTAAGTGTTCACAGGGCAGACAGCATCTAATTGGATTCTTAGTCTGATTTGCCCCTCTTGTAACTTTGCAGACATATCAGAACTGCAGATAGAGGACAGAAAACCTTTCTTCCCTTTTAGAACAGGAAATTGATGAACTGGAGGTGAGAGCCTTAGAAACATGTACTGTATCTTGGCACCTGTGAGCAGTGTCCTGTGCAGTGAACTAGAAGGAAACTGGGATTTAGAGGGTGGGCTGCAGAGAAGGGTGGTCTTTCCTTCCAAGTGGAAAGCTGAAAGGGTCACACAGTTTCTCGCTGTAGAACTATGGAGTATTTGGCCAGGTATGGAAAAAATGGATGGAACATTAACTTCAATGTAAATGTATAAAATATATCAAATATGAGGTAAACAATTACAAACTGTGGAAATCTGTCTTTAGCAATGATTACTCTATTTTTACTGAACTACAAAGGATATTTCAGTAGTAATGAAATTATACTATGGTGCTATTTGTACAAAGATACCACTTAAGAAATGTAACAGAAAACAGGTGATAGATAGATAGTTGGTCTGTGGAGTTTTGTTCTTTAAAAAGCTGATATATTGACATTCTGGTGCCAACACATCCACTGCTATAATGATTATTGCTTCAGAAACAAGATTTCTACAGGCCATTCTTGCCAAAGTGTGGATAATTAAATCACCAACACAGGCCACAAGATGACCTTGATGTAAGTGAGTTCATTGGCTTGCCAAAGTTAACTTTTATTTCTAAATTGTGCTACAGCCTATGTATGAAGCTGAAAGAAGCCTAAAACTTATGCTTCTTGTAAGAGACAAGATTTGAAAAAGATTCATAGAAGTGATTATTAATTTCTAGAGTGATACTTGCTCGCTGGAAAGCAAAAATGTAAAAAAGTAGCAGTAAGAATTACTGCAGTTGTAGGTTTCAGGAGGCTAACATTACAGTTGCAGGCCTTGTCTCTGTCTAGAAAATATTTACATATAGGAAGTAAATTCTACTACTATCTGTCTATTCTTAAATATAACAGTTTAGAGTATTGCAAGGCAATTTGTTTAGAGAGAAGACCTTTCTTAGGTGCATAACAAAGGAAATGTGATATCTAACATATCAGTGGATCAAGAATCTGCTGACAGGCAAAAGGCTCTTTAAACCATCAGTTTAAGTTTGAGGGAAAGCATCCCTACAAATAAAAGTCCAGGACCGGACGGCTTCACTGGGGAATTCTACCAAACATACAAAGAAGAACTCATCACCAGTCCTTCTCAAACTCTTCCAGAAGATTGAAAAGGAGGGAATACTCCCAAACTCATTCTATCAAGCCACCATTACCCTGGTACCAAAACCAGGCAAAGACACTACCAAAAAAGACAATTACAGACAAATATCACTGATAAACATAGATGCAAAAATCCTTATTAAAATATTAGCAAATAGAATTCAAAAGCACATAAAAAAGATTATACATCATGATCAAGTGGGGTTCATCCCAGAGACACAAGGGTGGTTCAACATATGCAAATCAATCAATGTAATACATCACATCAACAAGAGAATGGACAAAAACCACATGATCATCTCTACTGATGCAGAAAAAGCATTTGATAAATTCAACACCCATTTATGATAAAAACTCTCACCAAAGTGGGTATAGAGGGAACATATCTCAACATCATAAAAGCTATATATGACAAACCTACAGCCAGCATAGTACTCAACGGTGAAAAACTCAAAAGCTTCCCACTAAAATCTGGGACAAGACAAGGCTGCCCACTATCACCACTCCTATTCAGCACAATCTTGGAAGTCCTAGCCACAGCAGTCAGGCAAGAGAGAGAAATTAAAGGGATCCAAATTGGAAAAGAAGAGGTAAAAGTGTCACTATATGCCAATGACATGATACTATATATAGAAAACCCTAAAAGGTCCACACAAAAACTACTAGAGCTGATTGAAGAATTCAGCAAGGTAGCAAGTTACAAGATTAATGTTCAAAAATCTGTTCCATTTCTTTACACTAACAATGAATCAACCAAAAAAGAAAGTAAAGGAACAATCCCTTTTAAAATAGCACCCAAAGTAGTAAAATACCTAGGAATAAATCTAACCAAGGAGGTGAAAGATTTATACACAGAGAACTATAAAACACTGATGAAGGAAATTAAAGAAGACTTTAAGAAATGGAAAGATATCCCATGCTCCTGGACTGGAAGAATCAATATTGTTAAAATGGTCACACTGCCCAAGGCAATCTACAGATATAATGCAATCCCTATCAAATTACCCAGGACATATTTCACAAAACTAGAACAAATCGTAATTAAATTTATATGGAACAACAAAAGACCTAGAATTGCCAAAGCATTACTAAAGAGAAAGAAAGAGGCTGGAGGAATAACTCTCCCAGACTTCAGACAATACTATACAGCTGCAGTCATCAAGACAGCATGGTATTGGTACAAAAGCAGACATACAGAGCAATGGAATACAACAGAGAGCCCAGAAATGAACCCACAAATTTTTGGTCAACTAATCTTTGACAAAGGAGGCAAGAATATACAATGGAATAAAGACACTCTCTTCAGCAAATGGTGCTGGGAAAACTGGACAGCAGCACGTAAATCAATGAAGGTAGAACACTCCCTTACACCATACACGAAAATAAACGCAAAATGGATCAAAGACTTAAACATAAGACAAGATACAATAAACCTCCTAGAAGAAAATATAGGCAAAACATTATCTGACATACATCTCAAAAATGTTCCTCTAGGGCAGTCTACTCAAGCAATAGAAATAAAAGCAAGAATAAACAAATGGGACCTAATGAAACTTACAAGCTTCTGCACAGCAAAGGAAACCAGAAGTAAAACAAAAAGACAACCTACAGAATGGGAGAAATGTTTTGCAAATGACACCGACAAAGGCTTGATCTCCAGAATATATAAGCACCTTATACAACTTAATAAGAAAAAAACAAACAACCCAATCCAAAAATGGGCCAAAGACCTAAACAAGCAATTCTCCAAGGAAGACATACAAAGGATCAATAGGCACATGAAAAAATGTTCAATATCACTAATTTCCAGAGAAATGCAAATCAAAACTACAATGAGGTCTCATCTCACACCAGTGAGAATGGCCATCATTCAAAATTCCACAAATGACAAATGCTGGAGAGGCTGTGGAGAAAGGGGAACCCTCCTACACTGCTGGTGGGAATGCAGTTTGGTGCAGCCACTGTGGAAAACAGTATGGAGATTCCTCAAAAGACTAGGAATAGACTTACCATGTGACCCAGGAATCCCGCTCCTGGGCATATATCCAGAAGGAATCCTACTTTAAAATGACACCTGCACCCCAATGTTCACAGTAGCTCTATTTACAATAGCCAAGACATGGAAACAGCCTAAATGTCCATCAACAGATGACTGGATAAAGAAGATGTGGTATATTTCTACAATGGAATACTATTCAGCCATAAAAACCAACAACATAACGCCATTTGCAGCAACACGGATGTTCCTGGAGAATGTCATTCTAAGTGAAGTAAGCCAGAAAGAGAAAGAAAAATACCATATGAGATCATTCATATGTGGAATCTAAAAAAGAAAGAAAGAAAGAAAGAACAAAGAGAATAGAACAGAAAGAGACTCACAGACATAGAATACAAACTTGTGGTTGCCAGGGGGAGGGGAGTGGGAAGGGACAGACTGGGAAATTTGTAGATACTGACAGGCATATGTAGAATAGATAAACAAGATTTTACTGTATAGCACAGGGAAATATATACACGATCTTGTAGTTGCTCACAGCAAAAAAGAATGCAACAATGAATATATGAATGTTCATGTATAACTGAAGAATTGTGCTCTAAACTCGAAATTGACACAACATTGTAAACTGATTATAACTCAAAAAAAAAGTTTGAGGGAAAGCAAGCTCAGCAAGATACTTACCAGATGTTTCAAAGACCTAGGATCTAGAAAGTATGACTGTTTAATAGTAAGACCCCAAATTATCCAGCACCATCAAGAAATGGGGTGTTCCACCAAGAAGCACATTGTTTAGATCACTGAAGCTTAATATCCCTTCTAACTACCACACAGATTTCTCTCACCTCTTTCAGAGCATCAATATTCTGAGAATGAATTATTTTATTTCAAAACATTTAAAAGCAGAATTTACTGAACACAGTAGAGCATTCAGAGGACGACCCCAAACCATAATTTAAAAATATTAATTACTGTGCTGTTACTTCTATTTAAGATGACCTTAAAAAAATTCTATAGTATAACATTGTTATTCGTTGCTCAGTTTTTAAGTATTATCTCTTAATAAGAGTCAGGAATCCTGTCTTACCTCTCATTTCTGACCCAGACACACTTATTTTCTAGGAGCCATAAAGCCAGATAGCCAAATTGGTTAGAACTGCACCTATAATATATTTATGCAATCAGTGGGTACCTAAGGAGACAATCATGTTAGATGGTTAAAACGTATCTGGAGCCAGTCTGCTTTGGATAAATCCCAGCTCTTTCAATGGCTACGTGAGTTTGAATAGCTGCAGGGTCCCTCTATGCCTCAGTTTCCCACCTCCTTTGGGTTATGGTAACCAGTAAATGAGATAATGCATGTAAAATAGAATTATAAGGAATCAATAACAAAAACTATGATCGTTAACCTTTCATGGAGCTTTTCCTATGTGCCAGGTAATTTTTCTTGTTCTTACTAATTGCCTCATTTTCCTGTCCCTGGACTTTCGGCTGCTCTACATTCTCTTTTTTTTCCCCCTCATTGGGCTAGGATCTAGGTAGTAGAGTTGCTTAGCAAGCAAACTAGAGATAAATGGGATGTTACTATGTAGAGGTAAAAATTAACATAGGAAGATATAAATATGCAAATATGCCACAAAGTTGATATTTTCTTCCTTTTCCTAAAATTCAATCTATTTATTCAAAATGTCCTCATCAGTGGCGTATCATGCTCCCTACAGACCTTGTTAATGCTTTCTACTGCTGCTGTATAATGCAATTCATGCTACATTTTCACCATTTCATTTCTCACCATCTTGTGTATGATCAGGTGCTATCAAATGACTGAATTAAACTGAAAGCAGTGGAACATATGATGAATGAAATGTGGTTCTCTACACTATATTTTAGGCCTCCTATTAAAAGAAGGGTACAGGAGGGTGTACCTTTGACATTTAAATTTAATATACTTTTCACCATTCTACTAGGTGTTGCTCTTTGGGAATATGGAATTTATGATCCATCGCATAGACAAAAGAAAAGTATAATGTTCCCATGTTGTTTCAGCATAAGACCCTTACCTTCAACTATTCCCTGAGCCTGTGGGAGACAGACGATACACCACCATGCTCTTAGCCCCAGTTAGGCAATAGATACAGAGTCAGACAACAACCATCATAATCCAGAGCTTGGGAATGCCTGAAACAGAGTCTCGAGAGGCATTTACAGACAGTCTGAGGGTCTGAGAGTGTCCTATCTGAGGATGAATTGTTGCCAAAATCAGAATTGCCAAGAAGCCATCAGTGATCTAATCCTGCAAACAGACCCCTCTCCCATTTTCCTGGGACTTAACTCAGTATGAGACACTTCCTTGAAGCCACCTTGAGGGCAGTTCACTAGGAAACAGGACAAAGACCTGGCTAAATTCTAGCAGCACAAAGGATCTCACTGGTTTCACGTGCAGATGAAATTGCAGATGCCTCATTTTGGACCAGAGATTTCTAAGTGTGTCTTTTAGAAGAGGATAGCTAAATTTCAGATCTTTCACTTCCTTGCCTTTGGCAATAATTATAAATATTCCTTCGATAAAGGCCTTACACGATTTATAATGTCTTTACCCCACTGAGTAATGTTTATTAGGGGAACACTCCCAGAGGTGAGTTTTGAAGATAAAATAAATTGAAGAGAAAGAAGATTTCTTCATTATCATTTTACTGACAAATGACAACAGAAGAAAAAAAGGACACAGAAGATCTATTTTTTTATAAGGCTCAATCAAAGCATATTTGCAACATTTCATCACATCACATGAATATATTAGCCATGCTGTTAATACACAATACAGTTAACATCGCATGGGGATGTTTTATGTCAGTGGAAAACTACTCATAAAAGCCTGATGTTTTTGAGATGAAATAGACATGATAAGCTTTTGGAATCCACTTACTGCAGTTATTTCACTGCTATCCATTCTAGCAAATATTAGCAAAGGTCTACTTCGAGCTAGTGATGCTGACCTAAACAGCCTGGTCTGCTGCACAGACTCTGACTAATAAGGTCCATAGGCCTCCAGACATGGACACATGACAGTAAGCTAAGACATGGTGCATATGACCCTATTATTATCAGTCCATGTCTGTGTGCTCCAGTTAAAGTCAAGCACCTCCTTATGTGCCGGGCACTGTGCCGTGTGCTTCCAAATATAGATCTCTTAGTAAAGAGGAGCAGACACCTGCTCAGGTACACGTCCCAGCAGGAAACGCACAGAAGAGCATTAAGAATCACCAGAGAAGAACATGAAACATAGGCCTGTCAGTCTCAGGCTTGATTTGACCACTTTTTAAAGAATGTTTGCCAGGCTGGGACAAATGGCAAAAAGCAGGGGCTTCCAAGTCAAAGGGCATCCCCTAAAAGTTGAACAAGAGCTCTTTCCCCTTTAAGTTCAGGTCTCCTCCTTCCAGGCCAGATTCCTTCCGAGATCAGCAGTACAGGAGCTTAAATTCCTGGTTTAGCTGCTTTCTCTTCATTTCACATCTTTTACTTTCTATTGAAAATCCAAATCAGAATCAAACCCGAGATTAGTTTTGGAATTTTTGCTAAGTTAATGAAAATGAGACTATAATGATTATGGCAGTGATGCAATTGTGAGTTACAAGTGCACAGATAATTGCATTGCACAAGAAAGGTTTTCTTTTTATTCAGGAAAATGTTACCAGGATTGTGACGCCAGCTTAACCTACGCGCTCTTGAACTTCAAATTTACTTGCCTTTAAAGAATTCCAAATCATGAGAAACTGTATACCACCTGTTTTAGATTGTCTAACAGAAAGTGAGCATTTGAGTTTTGTAGCTAAAACAGACATTAAAGCTATGGCATGGCTAACTTCCTTTGGAAGGGGAAGGAGATCTGAAATTAGAAACAGAAAGTTAAGAAGTAACATGGAAATGATCAGTATTTCATTGCTTACAAAACAACTTCTCACTCATTACCCACTGAAAAAAATAGTAACAATATAACTGGACACACATGCACTGCAACTTCAACAAGTAGTGAAAAGGGGACACTTTCGTGTCACATTGTTTATCTGTCACTGCAGCCCTACAGTTTATACAATATCTACAGAAGATGTTTATCCTATTTACATCTTTAGATATTACTGTACGTGCTGAACTCTTTTTTGTTAGAAAGCTGCCTTCCATTTGTACAATCTATATTATCATTTCTGCACTAAATGGACTTTATTCTCTGTAGTAAAATAGCATGCTATGAATGTGTTACCCCAAGGTGGGAAAAAAAGAGTGTTAGATGTGACTGTTAGCACTAAGTGTTAGAGAAGTAATATTTCCTTGTCAGTATTGTGAGATGGGACTGGAAATCTTATAAATGATGTGAGGGGAGTTTGGAAATAACTCCTGTCTTCATGTTGCCTTCATATACTATTCCTCCTTTCACTATAATTCACAAATAATAATAATAAATAATACTTCTTCAATCCCGTCAAACTGCTTCAAGGACCAGATATTAAAATTCTCCAACTATAACCTCATTCCACTTGGACAAAACATGAGGTCTCTTGCAATTTAGGATTATATATTTCTTTTTTTCACCAAAACATTGGATAGAATCTACTGATATTGAACAATTTCTGCACACTTCAAAGGAATTCAAAATATACCTTAAGTTCAATCAGTATTTATGACTGCCATGTCAACACAGTTCATAACATATTCATTTTTTTTCCCCTATGGTTGTGACCTTTATTCATATGATGGATACAAGCTATCTAATGGTCCTGAAAGACGACAAATTCTTTTTTCTTCCTACTCTGGAGCTTCTGAGAAATGAAAATGACGTTCAGTGGAACATCCTCTGATCAGGGACTCAGCTGTCTCTGCAAATGACTCAAACCACCACTGAGGGATGCCTGGGGCAGGCTTGGCCCATTTCACATCTGGTTATGACATACTTTTCATCATCATTTTTTCAGCATGGAAATAACATTTCAATTGACCTAAAACCACAAAGTACATTTTCAGCGTTGGTAAGCTGTGACCTTTGCCTTGCATGTTTTATAATGGAAACCAAGTGGAGAGTGATAGCAATTATCCCCAGGCTAATGACAAAATAATCCCTCTGTGAGAGACAAACCGATTCCAGTAAAATCCTGTAATCCTTTTAGCATTTACCAATCTAACTAACTCTCTTGAGACTAGTAAATTACACAAGTCAGTTATGCTAAAAGGCACTTGATAGACTATGGTAGATAGCCGGGGCCACTAAGGCAAGATGAAATAAAAACCCCTGGAATTATTTGAGACCGTTTAAGCAACCTGAGCATTACCATCAAAATGGAATTCAAATTTCCTATATTTTTAGCAAAATCAGAGAGGTCTATGAGATCATGAACTACTTTTAGCAAATTACCAAAGAAAACAAGCATACACCAGCCCCTGTTACGGATGCTGAGAATACAGCAGTGGACACAGCATACCGAAAAGAAAAGAGAAGAAAAGATATCCAGCCCCTCTGTGCCTTACATACTAGTGAAGGAGAAGAACAAACAAGTAAAATATAGAATGCAAAATTGTGGTAAGTGCTATGGAGCAAAATTAGGCAAGGAAAGGGGACTGGGGGGTGCCAGAACAGGAGGTGGAGGGCTGTATTTTTAGCTCGGGTAATTAGGGGAGCTTTCCCTGTGGAGGAGACATTAGTGAAGGGCTGAACCCCATGGAATCTGGGGTTGGAATATTCTGGGCAGAGGAAACAAACTGTAGTTGCTCTGGAGCAAGAGTCTGTCTGGTATGTGTTACAATTAGCATTGAACCTCTAGTGTCTGGAACACAGTGAAGGCAGGGAAGAGGAAGAAGAGATGAGACTGGAGGCAAGGAGGCTGACAGGTGTGCAAACCGCAGACCACTGTAGATCTGACTTACTTGGAGTCACAGAGAATGGTTTTGAGCATTCTGTTTTTATAGCTTCTATGTTAAAAATAGACTAGGAGGGCATAAGCAAAAATATGGAAATAAGTCTGACGCCAAAACAATAATCCAGACAAGACATGTGGCTCGGACTGAGATGGTAATGCAAAGTGGCTGGTTTGGGGACATACTCTGAAGGTAGAGTCAATACGATTTGCTGTTAGATGAATGTAAAGCATAAGTGAAAGGAAGAAGAAAAGGATGATTCTAAAGGTTTGAGCCTCAGAAACAAGAAAAATGGAATTCTATTTATCAAAATATGGAAAAAATGTAAGAAGAGCAGGTTCGGAGGAAGAGTAGGAGCTCAGTTTTAATATTTGAAGTTCGCAGTGTATGTGATTTCTCTAAGTGGATTTTTCAAGTAGGCTGCTGGATGCCTGAAGTTCAGAAAGACATCTGGGCTAGAAGTGTCAATGTGGGAGTTGCCAGCATGTGACAGCTATGCAATCACCCCAGATTACCAGGGATGACACAAAAAGAGAAGAGATCCCAGGACCGGGCCCTGGACCACATGGACACTGAAAGGTCAGAGAGATCAGAAGCCACCAGCAAAGCAGCAGAGATGGAACAGCCAATGCAGACGAAAACACATGAGAATACAGGGCTCTGGGAGCCACAGAAGAAAAACGTTTTGAGAAAGAAAAAGTAGCCAATTGTGTCCAAAGCTACAGATCACTTCAATAGGATAAGAAATGAGAATCAGTCATTGCATTTAGCGTGTTGGAGTGCACTCATGACCTCAGAATAGACTAAAGCATCTATACAAGGCAGTCTGTCTTTCTAGCAACAACATCAACAGACACAAACAGCTTTTTTTTTTAAGTGAATGTGTAATATGTGAAAGTCATTATTCCAAATGCTTTACACTTAACTGTCATTTAATTCTCACAGGAACAACCCCTTCCTGAGGATACTAACAGACAGACAGTTTACTAACTTTCCAAGATCACATGGCTGGTAAGGAACAGAAATGAGTTTTCTATGCAGGTCATCTGAGTCTAGACTCTGTGCTGCAATGACACTATCTGATTCTTAGCATCCATCTCTTTATAGATCCATCTATTTACTTCCCTAGAAAATCCTATAATATCACATATTTAATATTTCATATGACTCACGGGTCCATGATAAATATTTATAAGAAAATAAAATGTAAAATACAAAGACCATGACTCTAGGTAGCAATTCATGTTACTATAGTGGGGTTGGATTTTAAGAATGGATTCCAGATTGACTTTTGGTTCAGTTACATTATTGGGAGACTAAAAACCATTGGCTTTGTACCCCTCTTCTTCTCAGGAGACACCTGGGTAGCCACAACCCACAGGAGAGGGGCAGAAGCAAGCTAATTATTCACAGAGGAGTAATGTGTAGCTCCCATGGGTGAACTATACTAACTTCTTAAAAGGGGTCACCCCTGCTGGTACACTGGCTGGAGTCATCAAAGGGCTGATTCTAAGGGAACATCAAGGACTGTTCACTGGAGGCAGCGCCTCCTTAGCCATTCCCACAATTCCCTGACCCTGGGAGTAGGGACCAGCTGGTGGCTGAATGCTCTCACCTCTACCCTCAGCGGACGCCAAAGTCCAACTTAAAGTGACATTTATCTAACTATCCAAACCATTCTCGTGAACACTTCACCAACTCTACTTCTAGAATTCTGAATGTTGAAAGTACTCAACCCAACAGCACAAAAGTCTACCTTAATTTTTATTAAAGTTTTGGTATTTGCTAGCTTTTTGCTTTTTAATAAGGAAAAAAAACTTTTAAGGGAGAAACTATGTCTTATTTTACATTTATAACAATAATTAGGTATATTAACCCTACACTAGACATTCAATAAAATATTTGATTTTTAAAAGACTTCATTGTAGAACGATTTATTATCTTGTCTTCTGTGTGTGTGGGTGAATCAAGTGAAAATTATCTATTAAAGCTCCTCACGTATTGATTTAATTTCTTCCTTGACTTAATGAATACCTAGGTGAACACTTGTATTATTTTCAAATCAGTACAACTTAATACCTAGAACTCATATGCAGATTTTCTTTTAAAATTATACTTAATAAAGTTCTATGTTAAGTTCTGCATGCATAGAATTAAGTACAATGAAACATGCTGCTATGCAAATAATCTTATTTTTAAGTAGGAGCAAAACAAAAGAAGATGTATTGAGTTATTTCTCTAAATAAAATTTATTGTAGCATACTCATTCAGCACGCTTCTTACATGAGATTTTAATAAAGCTTATACACGAGGGATTTAATGGTGTATAACAAATTATCCAAAAACATATTGGCTTAAAACAACAATAAACATTTATTATCTTATCATTTCTGTGAGTCAGGAATTTAGCTTTGCTAGGCAGTCTGTCTGGGGTCTCTCATCAAAATGTCATCTGAGACTATCATCATCTGAAGTCTGACTAGAACTGAGGGTTCAGTTCCAAGGCAACTCAGTCACGTGTTTTGCAAGCTGGTGTTAACTGCTGGCAGGGGGTCCCAGTTCCTCTTCTGGTGAGCTTCTCCACAAGTTGCCTGAGGGTTCTCGTGACATGGTGACTGGCTTCCTCCCAAAGTAGGTCATCTCAGAGAGTAAGGCAGAGTCCACAGTGTTTTATAATGCAGCCTCAAAAGTCATACACCGATTACTTCCATAGCATTCTATTGGTCACATGGGCAGCAATAATTCAATGTGAGAGGGGATGGCCAAGCATGAATATCAGGAGGTGAGGCTCATTTGAGGCCATCTTAGAAGCTGGCAACTATAGTCCAACACCTACTCCTCAGTGGTTCACGTTGCTCCCACATGCAAAATACACTCACCCCTTCCCAAAGGCCCCAGAATTCTCACCCCATTTATAGCATCAGCTCAAAGTTTGGTGTATAATCATCTAAATCAGATACAGGTATAGATGAAGCGCCTCAAACATGATTCCTTGAGTACAACTCTTTGAGTATAGATCTCAATCTGAAGCTATACAAATTACAGAGGAAGCTTACGTGACACTCCAACTTTGCCCCCAGACATGCACAAATTTGTCAGTAGTAAGATACAGGTTGGTAGTCGTTTGATTAAGATCAAAGGCCTGGAGTTAATCTCTGTGGCTTTTGCCTCTGTCTTCCAGATTGTTGCTTCTTCCAAGTCATATTTAGTTGCCCATTTTTGAAGTTAAAGAGTTTTCTCAGCCTACTTCCTGCTTGAAGAAATTTGAGGTTCCAAAGGCCTCTTTTCGTTTTGTGCTGCCTTGTTTGGTTTGGTCCAAGTTGGTGATGTTTGGTCAATACGCTTCTCTTAACTATTTAATGGATCTCCAATGCATTCTACTGGAGTTCATTCCACAGACAAAAGCTACACTCTCTGATGTCTTTGACAGAAGATCTTTCATCTTTAGGCTTCTGCTGAGACCACTGAGGGACAATACGATTAGACTTTTCAGAAACCCCACTGTCTGACTGAATAATTCTCTGAGGCACTATTTTAAATACTTCTGAGCTCATAGCAAAAGATTTCACAGGCATAATTTTAGCTCAATATTTATATATATTTCCTGACACTGTCCGGATTTGATTTTTGCCTGGAAGCCACTACTTAATTTTAGCATCATTTGCCATCTAGAGAGGCTAAAAATTATTAAAACCAGAAAATCCTGGCTTATTTTTGTTCGACAGTTCTTCATGTAACTTGTTTCTCTCATATCAAATTTTCCATAAGCAGCAGGAAGAAACCAAGTTGCACCTTCAACACTTTGCCTAGAAAATAACTCCTTAGCTACATTACCTAGTTCACTAGATAAATTTTCTACTAGCTATGTCACGGCAGGTGACAGTGTTGCCAAACTTCGTCACTACATAACAAGGTTTTCTTTCCTCCAGTTTACAATAACATCTTCACTTTTCTGTATGTCCTGTTTGGCAGCCTTCTCAAAGATCATCAGACTCCTGGCTCACAGTTTCTTCAAAGCTTCTGCCTATCCTCAATTCCACCCCCACTCCCAATTCCATTTTGGTTTAGTTATGGCAGCACCAAAATTCCAGGAAACAAAATATGTATTAGTTATCTGATGCTGTATAACAAACCCCAAAATGTAATGGCTTAAAACAATTTATTGTTTTTAACATTTAATATCTGAGAGTTTCTGTAGGTCTGGTGTTCTGGAGTGGCTTAGCTGGGAAGTTTTGTCTTGGGATTACTTATAAGGTTGCAGTCAAGTTGTCAGGTGGAGTACAGTCTTCTGAAGGCTTGACTGGGGCAACAGGTCCCATCTCAAGGGAGCTCACTCCCAAGGTTAGCAAGTTGGTGCCAGTTGTTGGTAGGAGGCCTCACTGCCTCTCCATAGGCTGCTTGAGTGTCCTTACCACACAGTGACTAGCTCATCCCAGAGTGAGCAGTGCCAGAGAGGGCAAGGTGGAGGCCACAATGTCTTTTACAGCCTAGCATTAGATGTCACACAATGTCAGCCCCACAGTGTTTTACTGATGACAGGCCATCCATGACTGAATGTGGGGGATGACAATGAAAGGACAAGAATACCAGGAGGCGAGGCCCACTGGATGACCGCCGCAGAACCTGGCTACCACGGTGTACTGGGCTGAATAGTGTTTCCCCCACCCACCAAATCAATTTCTACCTAGAGCCTCAGAATGTGACCAGATTTGGAAACAGCATCTTTTGAGATGGTGATTAGTTAAGCTGAAGTAATACTGGATTCGTAGGCCCTAACCCTGATGACTGTATTCTTAAAAAAAGGCCAAAGACACACATAGAGGAAAGACAGCTAAGTGAAGATGGAGGCAGAAATCTGAGTAATGTAGCTACCAACCAGGAAGCACCTAGGATTGCTAGCAACCACCAGAAGTAGGGTGAGGCGAGGAAGAACTTCTTCCCTAGAGCCCTCACAGGGGTCATGGCTCAGACACCACCTTGATTTCAAACTTCTAGCCTCCAGAGTTGTGAGAGAATACTTTTCCGTTGTTTTAAGCATCCAATCTTCAGTAATTCATTATGATAGCCCTAGGAAGCTAATACACACGTTCTTTACATTTTAGGTGCTTACAAATCCAAGCCATTTTCAACAGTAGCAATAATCCATTAGTTTACAAAAATGTGAATAATTTTTATAGTGTTCAATTAAATGAAACAGCAAAATAAACAAAATATGAAACTATGTGTCATAACCCCTTATTCCAGTCCTGCATGTGACCATTTCAACTCGAATTTGTTAATTATACTTATTAAGCATCTGCTAGCGGCAGGATTCTGTACTGGATATGCTGGGAGGGTTTTAAGTCAAACAGCATGCAGTTACTATTTTTAAATGGATTATTATTTTATAGAGCAACTATATATGCAAAGCACTTGAGAATTTTTTAAAGAGATAATTATGACTAAAACGGAATGCACAGGACCAGTTATTAAAGTCCAGATTTCATTTCTTTGGCAAAAGAGAAAATCTGCATAAGAAAGAAATGAGTAAGGTTGGATGAATGTGATGTGGAGGGAAAAAAAATAAATAAAAGACAGAGATCAAGTCAAATTGTTGCCCATTTGCACCCCAGAGACTCCTGTGCCCACACCTTCAGCCATGACATTTCCACACCCCAGAATGCACTCGTGCCTGTCTCCCCTCTACTAACCTCTTGACCCAGTTTCTGTTCTCAAATCCTACTTTCTAGACAGCCTCCTGTTCCTCTGAATTCCTATCATTCTTACCATCCTCATCATTTACTGAGCCCTTACCTTGCTATATACCGTTTATGCAGCATTTCAATCTTTGGGGACAGGGGTGACATTTTACAGCCCTCTACCACTTTGCCCAGAGTAGGTACCCAACAAACATGTGTCACTACTGTTGATTCCTATGAGTAATGAATTCTTAATTTTAGTTCTTAATTACATTCAGTTACCTATTACTATTTGAACTAGATTCTGTCCATGTGTTCTTAAGTATGAAACTAACGAAACAGAAACTTGCTTACATAACTCTCCAAGTACATGCTTTTAAATGGACTGTCTTCCTGTGACATCTGCCCCACCCCAGTCCTTTGCCCTGCTTCCAGAACTCTCTCCCATGAACCAAAGTAGCAAGTGAGGGCAGGGTTCCAAATAGGTATAAACCAGCAACCTGACAAAGACATATGATTTCTCCTCCTTTCAACGTGAGAAATAAGCAGGAATGATGGAAGAAGGAAAAGTATATTAGCTGGGAATGATACACATTCATAGAAGATGTGCTTTCAGAGACGTATCTTCTCCTTTATGCATAACAGTAAAAACTGACCAGTAGGGCTCCCTTACCAGGTTTTACTTGTGACTCATTCAAGGAACACTGGATGCTTCTAGGTGTTAGAGCCTGGAAATAAAATCAAAACTTCTGTCTAATGGTAAAGGTGAGTGAGGGAACTTCTTCCTCAGGGTGAACAGGAAAGGATTATTCAAATCTCTAAACTGGTGTTTTGTTTGGAGAGGATTTTACCAACTTAGGGTGGTTCCATTTGAGAACCTGCCTTCAAAGACTGCGTAACAATCACTTTATAAGGGACAATCATCAAATATTTTGCAGACAGTATTAGAGAGGCCACTTGTGTCTCCCTAGTTTTAGTGGATAAATTTAAAATCTACCCCAACTTTCCCCACCCCTGCCAAGCCTATAGCTACCCCTCCTACCATCTCTCTCCATCTCAGTAAACATCATTACTGACCAAATCAGATCAAACCATAAAGCTTTCCCTGATTCGCCTTTTCCTCAAACCTATATTCATTCACCAGCAAATACGTGCAATTCTCCTTAAAAAAGTCCCCACACCATTCATTTCTAATCCCCTCCACTCCTACCACCCTGTTACAAGCCACCTTCATCTCTGACCTGGACGACTACAAAAGCCTCTTAACTGGTCTGTCTGCTTCTATCCAGAACCTTCACTTTGTGCTATGTGAAGAGTCAAAGTGACTCTTTAAAATCACAAATCAGATCATGTCATTTCCCTGATCTTAACTGTCCAACAGCTTCAGCTTTTACAATACAATTATAAATCCCCACCACGGTCTACCGGGTTCTGCAGGGCCTGCCCCGGCCCCCTTCCCTCCTCATTTACTCACTACTTGTGCTCCCGCTTGCTGTGCTTCAGCCGTGTTGGCCTCCCGGGTGGTCCGCCAACATACCAAGAACACTCCCATCTCTGGGTTTCTGTGCATCCTGTTCCTTTGTCCTCAGAGGAGAACGCTGCTCTCTGGATACGTTCTGGTCCCTACTCAAGCATCACTTCCTCCATGAGCCCATCCCCAAACACCTCATCCACAATGGCACGCCCTTCCTTGTCGCTCCCTGTCTGCTTTTCCTTCACCAGCACTCATCTCTGCCTGGCATTACATGATGGAAGAGTTACTTGATTGAAAATGGCTGGGAGTTCAGCAAGTGGACAATGGCAGAAGAACATTTCAAGAAGAGGGGAGTAATCATGTCGTGCAGAAGAGTGAAAGGACAAAATGCCCACAGAACTCTGAAAGCAGTTAGTTAAATCTTTGTGTGAGGGTGGGCATGAAAAAAGTAGTTAGGGTGCCAGCTCACAGAGGGCCTTATATGCGTAAAGAGGAGTTGGAGTTGATCCTGATAAGGAAAGCCAATTACCCTTGACAAAGGATCTCTACAAATAGCTAATTAGTGAAAATGTGTTAATACTTCTTATCATCCAGAAACTGATCTCAACTCTATCTCCCCTTATTTTCTGAAAGGTTCCTCTTCAAGGAGAAAGATGCAATTTAAGTTGGTGCCTACAGAGAAGAGGCTGTCCCTGAGTTACCTGTGTCACACCTCTGCACCTCCTGAGTTTATGCCCACTTCCGCTTCAAGAGGCACTCCTAACCCACTCCTGGGCAAATAACGCAGAAAGGACAAACACTCCAAATTCAAAAAGATACATGCACCCCACTGTTCACAGGAGCAGTTTACAATAGTCAAGACATGGCAACCCAAGTGGCCAACAAACAACAATGGCTTAAGAAGTGAGAGAGATATACATCCCATTAGCATAGAAGTACTATCCTGAATTCAGCTTGTTTTTGTGATCCTAATACACAGGATAGCTATGAGCTCAGTCTAATTGTGCACAAGCAACATTTGATTCCTTACTAGAGGACAGACATGGGCGAGGTGCCAGAAGAAAAGAGTTTCTAAAATGAATCAACTGTGGCTCCTGCAGTGATGGGAAGTAATAAAAATGACCAGTTATATGACTGGATCACAAAAATATTAACAACAAAACAAAAACCTGTAAGTAGCACTCAGAGTGAGATCTACAAGATTTTGTAGATGACTTTTGCCTTTGAAAACCACTTATGAAATAACTGGCCCAGCGGTGGGCTGGACGGCATGGGGGCCACACCCCGTAAGACCCTGAATGCCAGGCCCAGGCGTCTGGACTTTGTTCCGCAGTTTAGAAGAACCAATGCCACTTAGGAGGAAAAAAAATCTGGTTACTGGAAGGAATTCCAGGAAAATGGAGTTTGTTTTTCTTATTTGTTTACAAAGACATGTGATTTGAGATATATGACCTAAAGATGACCTTCAAGTTTCAAACTTTCTCTCCAAGGGAATTTATTAAATTCCTTTAGAAAAGTGAATGGGAAACATGTGCTGATCTTGGTTCCCTCGCCCCTGTCATTTGCAACATTTTAAGACATATGGCATAGTTTGCTCTGGGCGGATAGTCGTAAGTATGCCCAGGATTTCACAGTAAAGAGTCAGAAGCAGCAATTTCTTTGGGCCCTGAGTGTTCACAAAGAGATTCATGAGGGTAAGCAACAACAAAAAATAACAAACAAGAGAGTGAGTGTTTTTCAGCCAATTCTTGGTTGTCCAACACTCTGTCAGCCAATGAGGGGGTCACCTGCGTTCCTTCCCACTCCACCTCCTTGCCCCTAACAGGTCACTTGAGGAATCAGACTGTTCATTAGTAGGTGGTGGGAAAAATCAGCTAGTTCAGTAGTGTGTTAGCAACCCTGGGAAAAAGCCTACTGCGGGAGAGTAAGAAGTGAACATGCAGAGTAAGATGCTGGGGTTATTTGCTGTTAGTATTTATTTTCTACCTGACTATAATGCCTGGTCCTAGTCTCGGTGATCAGTGACGGCCTTTTAGACTCAAAAGATTATTGAACGCTCATGCAGGCAGTTTGTAACCTGAAGGAAAGCATAGTCTAATTACATTTTCTAATTGGCCAAATCATTGCCATTCTTTTTCAGTTAACTTCTTTATTTTATTTTCCCATGACTTTTCCAATTCTCCTAAGCTTGTAAATGCGTTGCACATGGCTAATTAAAGCCTCCAAGCTCAAAATCTATTCATATGAGTATGTGAATGTTTGATGAACCACTTACCTCTACTGTGAACACAGAAAGGAAGTATTCCTTATAGAAAAGCTCACTGTGGAAACCAAGAAACCCCACAAGGGGACATGCTTCTTTCTCTTCTTCCCCTTTTCCATTTTGTTTTCATTTAAAGTAGACGTGCTATCATTTGCCTTTTACATGTAGCTTCTGTAACTTATTTTAAATTTTATTATGGTTTAAACACAGTTGGGTAATACTATCTCTTACGCTTTGCTCAAGAGGCTCTTGGGAAATAGAATTATTAGCATTAAACTATATTTGGTTAAAAAGTTTAAATTATTCATTAATGATGATAAGAGGGGAGGGTAAGGCTCAGGGGCAGAGCATGTGCTTAGCAAGCATGAGGTTCTGGGTTCAATCCCCAGTACCTCCATTAAAAATAAATAAATAAGTAAATAACCTAATTACCTCCCCCCACACAATTCTTTTTGAATTTCAAAATATATATCTATATATTTACATTATATAAATATATTAAAAAAATTTTAAATCATGATGAGACTCATAAAGATCAATGGCATTTCATGGGAGGATCTGAAAATGAAAACAGCTTCTTTACTCATCAAATACTTCGAAGCTACCAAAATGGGAATTCACCTAGAAAAAGCATCCCACTCCTTATAAATTTTTTTTTAAATTTAAGAATCCAGAGTAATCACCCTATTTTGCCTTAAAAATATTTCCAAAAGTAATGAATATAGAGTTATAAAATCAAAGAAAAATAAAAATAAAAAATAAAAAATAAAAGTTGTTCAAAAGTTAAGACTTCTATTTAGGTTAAGAGAACCCTGCCTTGGTTACTATGACTGAAGATTTTACATTTCAACTAGTCACAAAATTGAGTTCCTTTGCTCTGAATCAAAAAGGAATTAGGTCAGACGTGAACACACCTAAAAACAAGCAAACCAGAAGCCTAAAAATCATCTAATAATTCCCGCCTGTCCTTTCTGTTGTCATCTTGCTATTTTTAAAAATGAGAATTACTTGGATTCATTCCTCCTTAACGACCTTATGCTTGTGATCTCCAGGCCAGGCAAAAGGGCTCACCCTCTGATGGGTGCCAGCTGTTCACCCTAGTTTTATGAAAACAACGGCAACTTATTTTTCTAAATCATGAATTTCCTAAGAGAAGCCACTGAAAGGAGAAACAAAATAATGATTTCATTCTTCATGCAAATTACAACTGCAGAGTCAAGGAGGAATGGAAGGACTAGCAACGTGGTCATTATTAACACACATTTTGTGAGATGTCTAGACAGTCAACAAGGCGGAAAGGCCACATTTGCCTTCTAGGTAGAGCACTTGCCTCAGCTGCTTCAAGCCTCTAGTGAAACTTGTTTCCGTCTTCTCCTACCCGGTATAATAAGCAGCATATTTTTCAATCCATTGTATATCGTTTAATTGTTGGCATTTGAATAATTGTAAACCTAGGTAAATGCTTGTGTCTGTTATACCATATCTAATAATTAAAAGTCTCTACATACCATTCAGGGGTAGAGTCAAAATAAAGTATACTAAAATATGAAAATCAGAGTGATGCGGTTTGCTGTAGACCCTAGACTAGGAGATTCACCAGACACTAACTTTGTAACCAAGAGAACTCAGCTGTATGTATATATATGTGTGTGCATAAAATATATATACATATATTTTTTCAACCTAGCAGATCTCTCAAGGGAATTCTAGCCTCTTTCAGGATATGTATTTATTCCTTCCCAATTAAAAATAAATACAACAAAAGGAAGTAGGATGAGCTTACGCCCCAGCAGGCTTATGATTCAGAGGTGGATGGAGGCAAGGTCAGAAAAGCCTTGGGTGCTATTTTGGAAGGACAGGAAACAGAGCCTACATAACCACCCTTCCATGACCTGTGGTTTGAGAAACACAGCTCTGAACAGTTCCCACACAACAGCTGTTTTTCTGCAGCACCATCGTTGAGGACAGGAAGTGGAATGGCACCGAGAATGCAATTTACAGGATCTGTTCTCTCAGAAAGTGAAACAGGATCTCCAGGCTATTAAATTCACTTCTGTGCAGCATCGGACGGAACTCACTTGTTAAAAGAAGTTGTCTGCCTAGGAAGAAAATGCTTTCATTTGTGAAAACCGAAGACTTCTTAGAAGTATTACGTAAACATGTATACAGTCACTGGGTTTAAACAAAACTGTACAGAAAATTCATAGAGGCATTTCAACCCATTTAATTCTCATAACAGGACAAGTGATCTAAAAAAAAAAAAAATCTACAACCACCTAAAGGCCAAAGGCTTGATTCACTCTAGGGGTCATGGAAGTAATCGCATCAGAAATGTATCTAATTGCGGTCAGAGGAATAAGAACGTAACTAAGATGCCTTTACTAACTGCATCTAATTCCAGGACTAGACTAATGCTTAAAGGTATAGATGAGAAGGTACATAATTTCCGTTTCAATAAACAAGTGTTTTTCTAATTTGGATTTTCTATCTACTTATGACTCTTTTTTTTCCCTCTTGGATTGCTTTTATTTATTTATTTATTTTTAACATTTTTTTATTGAGTTATAGTCAGTTTACAATGTTGTGTCAATGTCCAGTGTAGAGCACAATTTTTCAGTTATACATGAATACTTATGATTCTTGAATTAAAATTTAACAGCAAACATCTTTGCTCTGTCAGTGCACACTGATTTTGAGGATCTTGCAAAACCCACGTGAAATGCTAGCATTCTTATTTCCCTGGCCTTGTGATAGCTGTCTGCTGGCTTCCCAAGGGGTCCCAAGCCCAGGAGCCTGTCTGCTAAGGGTCCAGCTCCCACAGCTTCTGAGGCTTGGTGTCATCTGTGTCACATGCACGAGTCCTCTGACTGAGATAAGCATTCAAGCTTCCTTTTTGAGCCTGGTAAACTCATGTCAGAAAAGAGTCTAAGAAGATACATTCAAGAATGATCAGCAGAACTACCTGTGGATCCAAACCAACAGTTCCTTTTACATTCTTGGAAGCAGTTTAAAGACTCAAAGTCAGCTAGCTCTCTTCTGCCTTTAGTTAGATGAGATAAGAGAAAGAACTATTCAAAGCCCCAAGCGTACAATTTCCTTGTTTTCTGTACCATTGGCTGATTCTCTTTAGCTATTTTGTGTTTCTATGAGGATAGGTCAATCCTTCAAGTTACCACTAGAGGGCACAAAAGTACAATATTTGCCTCAAAATTGACCCTTCCCTAATTTTGTGATCCTTTTTGTACATAATCCACCCGTGAGATACTCAATTAGAGGCTGAAAAACACTTTAATTTTTAGATTCACAACTATTCAATATTTAACTTGTCTGATTTTTTTGTTGCTATTTTTTGTTGCTTTTTTCTGAGTAATATCAAAACTAAAAATTATGTTTCTAATCTCTGTTATATTTACTTTAATTATATTCTTTAATTCCTATAACCTGTCTTTTGTATTTTAAGATTATTCATCCAAATCCATGATTTTAAATTTTCATAAGGAGATTATTTTCTTTTGAAAATATGAATTTATGACTATCACCAAAAATGTATCTAGGCATTTTTTTTTTTCATGATGAAAAGGGAAAAACATCAAGATGATATAAGAAAGTACAATGACCTGAGACTCACAGAAGGAAGCCGTTTTGGTTTCTCACCTCTGCCGCCAGAAGCTCCTGTACCTCACTTTAAGGATTAGTATGTTTCTGGCAACTCAGCTTCATTTGTATTTAGAGCAATACTCTTCTTGAAAGGGGCATCGCTGTACTGGCAATTTTTTAGGATACATTTTCATTAAAATTTTACCGTTAAAATTATACCAAATCATGCAGAAACTCTTAAAATACATTTCAAAATAAACATATAACTAATAAACACAACACTATTCACAATGACTCACAAATTTTAAAAACTATTCTGCTTTCATAGTGGAAAAAAAAAAAGTTCCCTCAGTGGAAGCCTTCCTAATGAGTCGCCTGTTCCGTATCTTCTTTCTCTTGTCCTTAGAATAAACCTTCTAAAACAGCATCATGTTAGCATGCTGCCTAAAGGCTGCATCTTTCCTCATTGTATTTGTATCAGGTTGGAAATTTTCTGGGCATTAAAAGACCTCTGCAGGGTGGCCTCCTTTTGTCCTTTTTTTTTTTAATGGCCCCTCCATCCAAACGGCTTCCTTCTGTGAATCTCATTGAGTCTGAATGTGTACATGTCTAGTATTCCTTAAATTACACAGCCGTTTAATATTCACATGAAGGCAGGATATAAAGCGAACTTCAGAAGACATCTACCTAACGGGTTTGTCTCTGCTCTAGGGGGTGTGCTCGTCACAGTGGCCACTGCCCCTCTGCAGTCTCTCACTGCTAAGTCAGGGCCTTGCTCCGTCCCTGTACTGATTCTCCACTTCTGGAAACAAGATGGCACTAAGCTGCTTGTTTGGAGCCACCTGGCCACCCTCCTCCACAGCACCCACATCCAGTGGGAAGGGTGGTGCTTCTTTCCTAACGAGCCACAAAGCACACTGTCTGTATGTCCATCTCTGCACGGGCTCCAGGTAAGATTTTTATCAATGCAACGGTGCTCTATTAAAATGAACTCCCCCTTATGCGAGCCTTAAAGACTATTCCCTTGAGCTTCACTAAAAAACAGCTGAGATTTGTATTGAGTCTGCCTGTTGAGGAGGTAGTGTTATAAATCAGGAATGAAGTTTTGGTGAAGAACATAAGATCACAACAAATTATTTACTGAACAGGATCCAGTGAGATGGTCACTCATTTTGTTTGCTCCCAACTCAGTTTTTAAAATCATTAAATGCCTTTAGGTTTTACTCCCCTCTTAGGAAAAAACGAAGAAAAAAAATGAAGGAAGGAAAAAAATCAAAGCAGCGGGTGGAGGGGAGGAAGAGAAGGGAAGGAAGAAGGAAGAAAATTACTACAAATTGACCAAAGAGCAAATTAAGATTCTCAAGAGCCTGGACTAACCTTCAATTTCATTGTGTTTTACATAGTGCTTGATTCACCATAGATGTGGAATTAATATTTAGCTACTTAAAAATATATTCACTTTCAGTGTAAAAGCCTATATCTTGTTTGTAAAATAAAAAAGCAGTTTCAGAGTTGGTGACCTTTCCCACGTATCTCTAACTTGTTCTTGTAATGGCAATATCACCGCATATGAATTTTAAAAACCTTGTTCACTTTTCTTGCAGTGTTTCAACTGAAGGTTAACATAACCTTTTTTTTTTAATAGAAAAGGGTTACAATCCCATTGAAAAAGATAATCTCTATCAGAAGGCAAATTGAAATTGGGTTTCACACTAAAATCCAGTTACAACATAATGAAAAATGAAGCCAAAACTTGGAGTGAGCTGACTGCTGTCTTCTGTTGGAGAGGAAAGAGTCCACGAGGTTTCATGCCAATCAGAAGGGTAACGCTGCCTGTGGCTGAGATGTCTTTCACTTGCTCTCTCAGCTTCAACCTTATGGATGGAGAGGTAGAAAAAGCTAGACTGGAAGGCACAAAGTATGTGTTATCTTTCTGATTTTCCTTTGTTTTTTTTTTTAAGCAAGGAATAGGAAAAAATCTTAAATTTGAAATACAAGATTTATAGAGATCCTTTCCATTTTTTCTGGTTTTAAGATATAAACAGTGAGTCAAGAGGGATGGAATCAACACAGGTCCCCCAGTTACTGGCAGGTGATGCCACTGCAGGCATAGCTCCCCATTTCTACACTGATGTTCTACACTGATGTTATGATGACCCCATACTTCTTCACTAGTAAACTGTACCCAGATTATTTTTTTAACAAAATAGTCACTTTTAAAAAAAACTACTTGAAGATTTTTAATTACTCTCTTTCTCATCTGTCATAAAGATAACTCAGTAGAAACTTGCCCTTGTCTTGCTGAATTAACCATATAATGTGGGAATCTAGAGGCCTGGCCCAGGAGGGTAGCAATTTCTACATGTGCACACACAATTCCTAAATGGAAATGAACAACCGAGAGAGAGTGGAGCCTGCAAACAAGGCCCACACCTGGACAGCTGCTGACCGCACACATGGAAACAAGTTATTGGAAGTGCAGAGACAGGTATCTGAGGATGGTTGGTGTTTGGATTACGGAGATTTAGCCTCTTTAAGGACAAAAATGTATTTCTTAAATAATTAGTACTGAAAATCTTAAACATCCTGGGTAAAAGAGTCTCCCTTAGACCAAAGACCTTGGAGTTTCTCGAGGGTCCCATGAATTCCTATGGGCACCGGAGTCCAGGCAGAAAGTGGAGCAGAACATGATACATGCCTACCACGCCTAAGACATAATCTACAAATTTAAAAAGAAACCTAGAATCCCCAGTAACTGATTTTGATGATATTTGCTTCTTTCTCCTAAAAGTAAAATTTAGCAGGAAAAAAAATCCTTAGAGTTTTATCAGATGGATAATAAGCCAATTAGGATTTTAGTTCTTAAAACAGTAGCTGCCACATAGCCAATCAATGTTTATTGGATAACTGATGGGGCCAATTAGACACGCTATTCCATATGATGAATGCTCTGATGAAAAAGGAAATTAAAACTTAAACCTGGAGGAAACTAATATATTGACTTGTTGTTAGATACGTTTTGATGCATATTTTTAAATGACAACTTATGCAATCATGTTATAAAGTCCTTGAAAGCATTTACCAAAGTTCTCCATCCTGTTTCCTGGCCAAGCCTGACTCAGAAGGTACTTCACACATGTTTGCTGAATAAATGGACAGAAGAATGAGGGAGCCTACTGATTGACTGATTACCTGAATTCAGAGTCCACTGAATTTAAATGAATGTATCAGAATGCAGGCAAAACTGACAAATAGCTCTGAGGTTTTATTTTTCTTTGTTTCATCCAGTAAATACTTAAACTGAGGGTCACTGTTTGCGTAGAGTGTTGAAGGAAGCCCCTCTCTCTCTCCCCTCCTTCCCCCCTCCTCAGGGTTACACTCTAATAGGGATATAGAAAATAAGCGCATTAACAAGCAAGTAATCTGCCATGGGAATTATTATAAGGGAAACAAGCAGATAGCTACGGTTGAGAAAGGTGTTAGTTTGTGGGAATAGTTTTGAAATCAGCAGTCAGGGAAGGCTTCCCTGAGGAAGCAATATTGAGAATATAGTTATAAGAGAAGTAGTGAGGAGCACGTATGAAGGCCCTGAGGCATTTGGAATTAAAACAAGATCAGGGGGCTGAGGCATAATGAGCTCTGGGCGCGAGGCAAGCAGGGAGAAGGGAGACAGATCAGGCCAGCCTCAGAAGTGGGGAGTTCGGGTTGTATTCCAACTGCAGCCTGCTTTAATTAGCGAAGTGGCAAGGATGGTGGCAAGGACAGTAACGACAGCGGCCACCAGTTAATGAGCACCAGTTCATTACGTAGGGATTGGGCGGTAGGCAGTATCCAAAATGTTTTCACATCATTAGTCATTTAGTCTTCACATCAAGCCACAGAAGCAGAGATAATGACCCTTTCTGTTTACAGAGGAGGAAATGGAGTCTTAAAGGGTTTGGTTAACCTGCTCAAGACTGCAGCTAGCATATGTGACATCATTGGATTTCTGCTGTGAAAATGGTCACTCAAGATGCTTTCCTGGAAATGGACTGCTGGGGGAGCAGAGAGGCTCAGGGGTCAGCTGGGAATTCCTGCGGTGGTTGAGGGGAGAGAGGGTCAGTGTGAACAGGCGGTGGGTTCTCGAAGGAACAGACAGAAATGCGCTGATGGATTTGAGGTAGGGGGTGAACATGGGAGAGGAGAATGCACGGTGCTGCCCTTTACTGATATAGGAAAGACTCGGAGGGGGAAACAGGTTTGAAACAGCCTGGGCATGTTTCGGGTGTGGCCCAGTGAGCTACGAATGGGGTTTACAGTTTTCAATGGTGGAAAAAAGATTTTAAAAGGGTATTATTTTGTGACATATGCACACGATGGAAAATTCAAGTTCCACGCTCCATAAAGAGATTCTGTTGGAAGACAGGCATTGTCAGCTGTCTGTACATTGTCTGTGACTGCATTTGTGTGGCAGCAATGGTGCTGAATGGCCCGCAGGGCCCGAGATACCGACTATCGAGCTCTTTACAGAAAAAGCCGGTGGACTCCTGCTCTCCGGTAAGGTCCTTTTTGGGAAGAGAAGACTGATGGCTTTTTGTCCATAAAACTTTAATCAGTGATTTCCCTCCAAATGTCATGGCAGTAGTTGGAAAACTTCTGAGTTCACTCTCTCTCTCCCTCCCTCTCTCTCTCAAGCATGTTTCTACACTGTTAAAAATTTAAAAATAAAAGTAAACCAAAGTAACCCACAAACCTTTTGAGGTAAACTTTCAAAGACCTCTAAATAATAAAGGACTCTGACTACTGTGTTTAGAAGTGAGACTGATGACTTAGCTCAAAGCTAGTGATTGTAGCTATAATCAGGTTTCCTTATTACATACCATACATACACTATAAATTATGTATAATTTATACAATTTAATGTATAATTTATCAATCATACATACATTAAAAACCAGCTGCCCCCAAAGCAAAAATAGCTAATATTTCTTGACCAAATGGAAACATTATTGACTGGAAGGCAGGAATAATTTGCCATTTCACCTGCTGTTGCCTTAAAGATCATCTTTCTACAATTTCCTGTTCCTTAATGGATACAGTGCTACTTGAAACTCCCAGTAGATCATTAATGATGCCTCAGTGTCCTAGTGTGAGCTCTGAATGGTTGTGAAGTTACCTCAGTTGCTCAGGGGCGGACTTGGTAATGCTGACATAAGGCGAGTTCAGCTGTCTAAATGTGCAGATCTATGATCCTGCAGGGTTTTACAGGAGAACATTTTACCATAATACACTTATGTGATGCGATAAATATGATAGGGAGAAAGAGCTTATGCCATTCAGAATCATTTGTTATTACTTCTAAGCTATGACAAGACCTGAAGTATCAATTTGTATGTTTTGTAACTCATGGTTCAGCTACAACTGAGGATTCCAAAGCAGTCTTTAAAAGGGAGTGTTTTCTTTCTTATTTTGAGTGCCTGCCATTTGTAACATAAACAAGGGATACTTTCACAATCAAAGTTACTCATGCACATTTCCAGATGAAAACCACATTACAAGATTAAAGCTATCACAAGATTGTAACTATGGTCAAGAGATAGTATCACTGGGGTAACAGAGATGAATTCTGGAGATAGACCCCTTTGGGTTTAAATCCTGACTCCCCCTGCTAACTTACTTTGTAGCCTTCAACTCCACAGCTATCTGTGAGGTCAACCAATCCCCCTGAGCCTCAAATTCCTCATCTAGAAAGTTAGGATAATAACAATAATAAATCCTAATTCAAAGGATTAAATGAAGGAATGCAAATAAAATGCTTAGCCCAGCGCCTGGCACAAATCAAGTGTTCAATTTCAGCTAATAATTTTGGAGAGATATATTCATGAATTCAAAAGCACTCTTTGCAGTCTTATGGATTCTACATGGCTACTTGGTAAATGCTTAGAGAAAGAGTCGGTAACAGTTCCATGGGTAATATTCCCTATGATAAAGCTCATCTATTTGTACCATTTCATTTCCTATGAAACAAACCTACAGAACTACGTTTGCAAAGATAAAAGTTGTGAACGGGGACCAGAGGATGATCCTGGCACAAACACTGCATCTCCCCAGGACCCACCTCCTCTAAAATGAGCTGCAGAATCCACACTCCTCTATGCATATGAGGGATGCTTCTGTGGAGGGAGGTACAGCTATACTGAGGACAGAGAGTAATTCCAGGGAGGAGGCTTTGCAGTGGAAACTTCGAAAACAGATGGATAGTTCAACTCCTTTCTGTGGCGATCAGGCAAATCTGAACCACCTACATGTGGCAGGGCTAGCTCTCACCACGCAGATCTCTGCAGCTGATTTCCAAGATAGTCAAATCTTGAGAAACAAATAAGCAGTCATTCCACAGGTCACACTGAGCGTCCTCGGTGGCTACTCTACACCAGGGCACCCATGGCAGCGGATCTGTTAGACTATGTGGCAGGCATAAGCTTTGAGTTGAGTCTAGCAGTTTCTAGTGTCTTTTCCAAAGAAGACAGAAGAATCTTCACTGTCCCGTGAGTGTGACATACACTTACACGGAGGGGACAGAGTGGCCCACGGTCTCACCTAAGAATTCAAAAGGAATGGCTAGGTCAAGATGGTAGGCTGGTGGGTGGGAGAGGATACCAGCAAATGTTATAGAATATGGTTGCTGCTCCCTGCATTGAGGCGAGGAAGAAAAACAGTGGTTGTAGGACTGGTTTAGAATCAGAAGAAAAGGAAAGAGAGCCAGGATGGGTGGGATCCGACCTCATCCCTCATCAAATGTCACTTGGGGTATGTTCAAAGTAGCAGCCTCTGCATTCTGAAAGGGAAACGGAACTGTTTGCTGGATATAGTGTACTAACTAACCAGTTAAGTTCTTTGTGGTAGGTGGGAAAATGTCCCCCAAAGATACTGGGTCTCAATCCCTGGAACCCATAAATGGTACCTTATCTGGAAAAAGCATCTTCACAGTTGTGATTTAAGTTAAGGATCCTGTGATGGGGAAATTCTCCCAGAGTATCTGGGTAGACCATAAATATCCTCATAAGAAGGAGCCAAAGTGAGCTTTTCTATACACACTAGGAGAAGACAGTGTGAAGACAGAGGCAAAGATGGGAGGGATGTAGTCACAAGCCAAGGAATGCCAGTAGGCACCAGAATTTGGAAGAGGCAAGGAGTAGCTTGTCCCTCAGAGCCTCCAGAGAGAGGGCAGCACTGCCAATACCTTGACGGGGCCCAGACTGATTTCTCACTTCTAGGCTCCCGAACTGTGAGAAAATAAATGTCTCTTGTTTTAAGCCCCCCATTTTGTGGTACTTTGTTATGTCAACTGCAGGAAACTAATACAATGTCATTATAGCTTTTATTATCACCCAAATAATTATAGATTTTATTGGTTCTAGTCACTCATTGTTTCTTCCTTCCTGAACCCACTCTCAGACATTACAAAATTATTTTCCTTTCCGCTCAGTTGGACCTCACTGAGTGTGCCCCTGTAAACACCATTTCTTTCGCTCATCTACGGGATGCTGAGTGATAAAAACAATGTATATCAGTCACCAATGGAGTTCCCAAACAAATTATTTCTTTTCACAGAACAAATATTTATCAAACTGCATGCCAATTAAGTCAAGTAATTATACCCTTAAGAGATGCAGTTTTCAAATTTGTTATCTCAAAACTGTATACTACAGGTGTTCAAGTTTTAATGTGAATCTATCTGGAAAACAGGGAAGTAGCTGAGGCACACAAAGATGCGAAAATATAATAATTTTTTTATAAAATAAAACATTAAATATATATAATAATATAATAAAAAAATAAAATGAGTATTTATAACGTTCTTTGCCTTTTACTGCTATGTGAATAGAATCAAACTCAAGAGGAACTGAAATGAGTGCTGAAATAATGCCGTGTTCTTCCAGTGAGTAAAAGGCTCCTCTGAGACATTTATATGTGCACCATGTTGTAAATCAACTCCTCCACTGCTCTAAATGGTACCCTAGTGACTAGCAAAGGTACATGAAGCATCCTTAAGTATCTGTCACGAAGAGGAAGAAGCTTTTGTACTGCTTCAGTGTTTCATAGTGGGCATAATAATTTTTAAAAGCCATATTTCATAAGTCTCCATGAGGTCTAGTTTTAAAATGACTAAGTCTGCATCTCTAGAATAGCTAAAGGTTTCCTCCCCTGTAAAATGAGGGAATTGGCCTTGGAGAACTCTCTGCCCCCTCTAAAGTTCTAGGAGGATAAGATACTGATGCAGTGTGAATACCTTGGTATTTGGGGAGTTAAAGTTTTGAAACAGACTGCCCAGGTAGTGCTGTGACTTAGCAAGGAAAGTAGCCAAAATAAACATCTGAGTGTGGACCGTTCAAGTGCAAGGTCGTGACCAGGTCCCAGGTGCTTCTTTTCTTGAATGAAGCTTTTTCTCTAGTCATCTCAAAGACACAATATTTGTCATCTATAAATATATCTCTTCTGTTAATGTCATTCTGATTGTATCAAAAACGTGCTTTGACAATGAGCAGCAGAGTTGCTTGGTATCATCTTGTCCTCAGCTGACATGTTTACTTATTTTTATCCAGTCCTCAGCTGAAGCCCAAGATGAGCTCATTTCTCATGCTGGGTGGCAAGTAAGCCTCATGAGTGCAAAAGGAGACATCCAATTCCTTCACATCCTTAGAGATTATCTCACAAACCAAGCTTCAGTTTAGAATCCTGAGAGCCGCCTAACACTAACTACTTAACTCTGCAGAGAAATAGACCAAAATTTGAATTTCCAGATAAAAACTGGGGAAAAAAAACCCTTATGTTAAAAAAAACAAAGTTTCAAAAGTTATGTATAATTTAACATTTTGAAATTTTATGGAAAAATTTTAAAAATAATACTTAAGGAAATATTATTAATTTTAGAGTTTTGGGGGTTGAATAGCTAAAATGTTTAAGGTAAGTTCTTTACATACTGTAGCATATTTTTATACTTCTAAAATGATATCTAAAAGCATTTCAAACAAAAGATAGTTTGACCAACTATCATTTTACTACCTGGGCACTGAGCAGCACCATTTGACTCTTACATTAACAAAAAATGTATTTCTGCTTCAGGGAGTATCAACTTTATCAGAAGGAAAGCAAGGAGGATTCTGGACCTTTGGTGACCTTTGACCCAGGAGTTGCCCAATTTACCTGCTTGATGGTGCAAAGATTAGAGATGAATTTCAGGGTTGTGAATGTTGATGGTTTCCTCTATATTCAAGTATTTTTCTTGCATCTCAAGAAATTCTGCCCACCAACCCCCCCTACACACAATTTTTTTCAATATATCACTCCATTGGTAAAATGAAATTATGTAAATAGTAAAGCAACTGGTAAATCTATAATTGCTGTCTTAGTATATTCTACTTTTAAAAATTTCAGTGTATCAAAAAGCCATCGTATTAACACAACATTGTAAATCGACTATGCTTCAAAAAAAAAAAGATTTAAAAAAATTGATCGTACACATCATGTTTCTATGTATATAAATAATCTCCAATTAATGAAACTGCATGAATATCTGGAAAGGGAATTATTTAAACAGCTGGTAAATATTTTAGTTCTCTTTCTAGCACCTTCTTCAAGAAACAATAGCCAACAAAGCAAAAGAGAACCTTCCGAACTATCCTCCAATATACCACATTACAGCTCTAAGAGAGGACCAAGGGATACTGAGTAAATCTTAAAGAAGTTGTTTCCTTGAAGTTGGTCAGGTATAAGGAAATATCGTATCTCCTGATCTGTGGACTGAAGTAGTACTTTCTGGTAGTGTACCTCTGACTCTCAGGCATCCTTACGCTGGGGTCTAGGTCTGCTTGCTAGCAGGGGGACTTGGGAGGTTATGTAACCTCTCTGTGCTTCAGTTTCCTCATTTGTAAAATGGAATTAAGTGTTTTCCTAATACGCTTCTAGGGAAACAGGAACATGGAAGCACCTCCATCTCATTTGCTCGGAAATTCTATGGACATTTTGTACTATTTAATTCCTGCCTGTAACATAACTAGCATATAATCATAGTGGATTTACTCAACATGACACTATTGTAAATATAACATTTCAAAGATGATTTAAAATATCTTGAAAATAATTTCCCCAGGGAAGTTCTATTCCTATTATTATCTTCTATTTCTAACAGAACTCCCTGTGCCCACATATCCCTCACATGACCAGCTGTTTCTGCTCTAGTACACAGCTGCCTTAGCACGTTCACATCGCATTGACTAGCTAACTAACACCCCAGAGTCTCTTTAGAGAATCCCCAAACCTCGGCTTTCACTGACCAAAATGAGTGTCTTTCCTTGTTGGCAAATATATGGGTTTCAGATGACTACTTGCTGGTTTTTCTAACTTATGTTTTAATTAGTTTTCTCTCTACCTCATCCCATTTTGTGCCCTCTTTTCCTCTTATACGTTTGCAACATCTCCTAGGGAATAACACCTATGTTTTGAATTACAGATTTGTTGACTACATCCTTTAGGTAATTAAGATGTTAACAAAGACTCAATTATAATCCTTTTAGCATTTCTCTGAATGTCTAATCAACCATTACACATATCACTAATTGAGATGAATTTTCATTTTCTCTTCAGTTTTTACTTGAAGCATGAAAATGATGGGGGTAGACTTTTCTCCTGATATACTCAATACATATATATTAACACATAATGTTGTTAACAAAAATCTGAGTAACTATCAGTTTTTAATTTAGATGATTTCATTCTGGTTATATAATTAATCTAAAAATATAATTAAAGTAAAAAATTGTCATTCAGACACTCTGCAATTAGAAATCATTAAGAATGAGCTTAGACATGTGAGGTATTATTTCTAAGTGATTACTAAAATAAAATTACGTTCAAATTTAAAAATTAAAAGGTTTAATTTCCCAAAAGGTTATACATAAAAATGATAGGCATTTAAAAACACATTTGTGTATTCGAATCTCGTAGAATATAATTAAACCCAGCACACACTGCCCAAGTTTTGCGTCATATATAGAGTAGAAATGAACAGATTGGGAAGTTCAGATAGAGACTTAGGTTTTCAACAGATTCCAATTCTGCTACTTAGAGAAAAATTCAACTCATCAAATTACCACGGCCAGTATCACTAAGAACACTTGTTGATATTTTATATCTGCTCTCTGTAGCACGTGGTGTTGGTTATTAAATTTATAAAATAGGTAGCTATGCTATAGAGCAATGCCTTCATTTTGGTGCTAGATGTCTTCCAAACAAATATAAGATCCCATGGAGTTGGGCTAATGAGGAAATAAGCAAACATGAAAAGCAGAGGCACTAAGCATGCTCCGCTTTGAGTTGGTTGGCTGCCAGCTATATTCCACTTTGCATGCATTTCTCTTTTTATGTCATTGCTATAGGAGTTATGACAAAAATATCAGTTCACCAAATAATGCATTCTATTTCTTTGTCATCATAAAACAATCTAAACATTAATTTTGGTAAAACACTGCTAACGTATTCATTATAAATGTTAAACTGGTACTTTCTCTATGTTCAATTTGAACTGGATGAGACACGATTCATTAAACCAAGTGTCACTGTAAGGAAGGTATCCCTAATTATTTCACACTAATTAGCTTATATAGTGAAAAGTTCTGTTTTATTCACGTTGGTACACGTTGATGGTTTGGGATAGCAAATTCTGTCATATTTTAAAAATAAAAGTGTCATGGGAATATGGATATATATTTTCTTACAGTGCTTAAATATTGTCAGTTGATAAAACATCACAGGAAAAAAAAAGATTACTTTTTTCAAATTTCCTGCCACTGATAGCTCAACTGCTATTTACTAATTTTTGCTCTACATTGAACTTCATTAATTAAATGCTGTTCCAAAATTTAGCTTCTCATTGTTAAAAGCAGAAACACAGATTGCATAAATGGAAACTTGACAGAGCCGACATTAGCCTTGTTCATTCTTTTTTGACCTTAAATGCTAAACATGTATTTAATTTTCTCTTTACTACTTTGATAGCTTATATATTAATTCCATGGTGTTTTTAAGAGTTGTATAATCCTAAGTATTTAATCCTGTGATCATTTTTATCTTTAATTAACAGTCATCATCCCCCCTCTTCTATTGTCGTAACTGTCATGTTTCCATGGAAACTGTGGAGAAAGAATGAAATGGTAAAACATCTCCATTTTAGGTCTAAGTTGACAGTGTTGTTTTTGTTAAGAGCCTCAATTATTCAGACAGGTAAGAATACAGAGAGGGGCTTCATAAATTACATAGAATAACAGTTTATCTTTTATAAATAAGAAATTACGTTTCTACCTAAAGGCACTTAAACTTTTCTGTTGAGAATTAGTTATTTGGTGGTGAGATCTGAGGTTTTCTTTTCTTTTTCTTCTTTATATTTTATTGTATTGCTTGAATTTTGTTACCATATAAGATAAAATAAGCAAAATTTTAAATAATCTTAGGAAAAAACTATTAATGTCATACTCTTGATAAATACATTTTAATCTTTACTAAATATCACTAAACCCATACAGCTAGGATTTAGATGTACATTTACAATAAAAAAAATTCTTTAATGTACCTAAGAGGATTTGGAGCAGTCTTATAAAATCTCTTGGAGGCTTTGTCCAGAGTATTGATTACTTCCTACATTTTGCTCCTCTATAAAAAAATCATAAATTAGAAAGAGGCAACCAATTTTTACTTAAGTACAAGTTAATGTATACTTGTATCAATGAAGGGATCCAGAGGAAGCCAGTTATAATGCTTGCTCCTAACAAGGAAGATTTACCTCTTACTCTGTATATATTTTTAATTATTAGATTTTTAAAAAAATACAGGTATTTATTAAAGAGAAATACAGACAGTGCCTTGAAATAAAGAGTCTAGTTAATAAAAAGTCATAGAGTTAAAAGAGGCCTTAAGTAGTTGAGTAAAATGTTAGGATTTTAGTGTGTGGCTTTTCAGAGAAGACAGAGACAGCTTCTTTTTGCTTTTCCCACAACAGAAATAAGGGACAGTGTCTAACATGGAAAATTTTTCTTTAATATTTTCTTCTTGAAAATGGAGAGCTGGACAAATGACCGAGAAAGTGGACACACTTTGTTTCTCCTGGAGACGCTGGTAGCAATCGCCCTTAACTGTTGATGCTTCATGTCCACTAAAGAATCACAGACCAGAGAGAAGACACCTTGAAGTTCATTACAACCACAAAATCAAGACCTTGGCAAAGACAGAGATAAATGGAAATGCAAGTGACAAGGGTATCGTCAAGCTTTTGTCTCAAACATCTGATAGGAAAGTTGCTTGGGTAAAAAAATTTTTAAAAGTCTATGGCTTATTACATTTTCTAAAACTAACAATATGGTCTCAGTCTTCTGAAAACCTAAAATAAGAAATACATCTCTAATGCAAATTAAGTTCAATATCCAAACAAATATATACTTTTAGTATTTTTATATAAATATTGATTATCTTAGAAAGCCACCTACTCTATGAAGGCTCCTGTATTTATTGGTATCTGGAAGAATTATTTTTTTTTAGTTTAATTGGCATCATAAGCTAAGCTGTCATCCTTGACTTCCTCCTAAAATAACAAAAAATCCCTTTGAAATATGAACATAGATAAAAAGCTTGATGTGAAAATCATTCTTAGGGAATCATACATCTTGTTTCTAACTTGATATGCTACCCTCTTAGAAGATGGGAATGATGCAAGACTGTAAGCGCATACTGTAAGTTAAATAGCGTGCTTATTTAAAAAAATGTTCCCTTATTTTTTCTACTATAAACGGTCTAGAAGCAAAGAGACTTAGTAGCAGTGACCACCCTTACTTAGCACCATTTCTGGCTAAGAGGAACCATGGTTCCTTGAGAAATGGTTGATGTCAGGCTCAGGGAAGGAAATACACACAAAGAACCTGGGACATCTTCTTGTTCAGAAAGGAAGCTCTTGGCAACTAATGGATTGTCTTTAAAGAAAACAAGGAGCCAACCTGATGCACTGTATGTATAAAAATCTCCGAATTCATAGTAATGCAAAAAAAAAGAGCAACAAACCCATCGTTTGTCACTAAGAAGTAACGAGGGCATCAATTACTTACTCTGGAAATTGGTGATTAATGGGAAATAAAAAGCATTCACCCTGCGTGTCTTAAATGAATAGTACAAGAATAGACAGTTTGTCAGATTCTTAGTTGATGATGGAGAGTGTTTAGAGAATTCCAGTTAACGGATATTGAATTAACATGAAATAATCATGTTAAAAGCCTAATGAAATAGTTGATTCAGGCAATGATCATCATTGGTATCAAAACATTTAACAAAAGGTTGATAGGAAACATTACAATCAAAGGATTAGACTGTCACTTCCTAACCCACTGTTTCAATTTCAAGTAGTTCAAAGTAGAAATGTGCCTGGTTACGCACTATTTGCCTTCTGCTATAATGTAACTCTGAAGTCCACTGAACCTCCCATGAAGTTTTCTTACCACAAAAAGTTGATCATAAATCTAATCAAGCCTTTAGGTCTCATAATCCTTTAAGAAATACAGAGGCTACAGAGATACCAGGTAGGTGACAGCATTTACAAGCAATAAGACAAAACTCAGATGGGGGATCTCTAATAGGACAACTGATTCATTTCTTTCAGCGACCTAACATGGCTATCAGAGGGGTTCATCTAGATCAAAGGAGACTTAAGAGACATAACCAGCATGTAATGGATGAGATTTGTTTTGATCCCAAGTCAAACAAATAAACCATAAAAAAGACATTTAAGACAATTCAGGAAAATTGAATAATGCCTAGATACTCATTTTCTTAGATGCAGTGTATTGTGGTTATGTAAAAAAAAAAGTATCCTTATTTTTAGAAGATACATAAGAAAGGATATATTTAGAGGGAATGATATAATGTTAGTGATTTGTTTAAAATATTTCAGTAAAAAAAATGTAACAAGAATTAGATGAAGGAACTGTAGAATAAGATTGATAATTGTTGAATCTGGGTGATGTTTATAAGGGGAAGAGTCCATGGCAATATGTTCTCTGATTGAAAATGTGGATAGGAACAAGTCCCCAAAATTTATCTCATGAAAATTTGTATGTGAAACAGGGATCTAAATATATACAAATGGGCTTTGGCAGCAGACATCTGGTGGCCTGGGTGAATCTCTGCTTCAATCATTTACAAGTTAAGTGACCTTGGGATTAATCCTTCTAGGGCTCAGTTTACTTATCTATAAAGCCAGGGGAAATAAGACTGACTTGTTTCACAGAACTTTTGTTATGATTAAATGAAATGATTCATATAAAGCCTAGCACATAATAAGTGCTCAACAAATGTGAGCCATTACTGCCATTAATTACCACTATATTTATAAATTATTAAAAATATAAGTGGAACAGGATAATCTTAAAATTACAAAGTATTTTAATATTTAATGAGCTGTTTTCAAATATATTTATCTCATTAATAATAATATATTTTATTTTAATAGAATATATTTAAGTTTTCAGATTCTCTGGGATTTGGGTTGTTTGGATCCCCTGAGCATTTTAATTAACTGGTATTTATTTTGTAAAAGTTATATGGAAAAATTATTAATTTTCAAAAGAATGGAATGAAGTACTGAAAATAAATAAGGCTTTGTTTCACAGCTTAGAAAAATATGAATTCTTGCTGATCCTCTTGGTCTTCACTATCATTAGTATCAACCAAAGCAATGATAATTTGGGTTATTTGTACTTTCTAGTTGTTTAGATTTTTCATAAATAGAGGCTTATGCTATATCGCAAATAGATACTCCCTATGTCTAACAAATGCAGAGATAAAACCACATTGATAAACATCTGTGGCGACTACAGGGTTATTAAAGGTTTCCAATTCTGAAGAGTTAGCTTGAGAATATAAATGAGAACATTTGTTAAAAAGGTGGCTCTTAAAAGCTGACAGCAGTAGTCCTCAAAGGCAAGATAAGTTTATTTTTTGTTTTAGTTGCACCTTTAAACATAGACTCCAAATATCACAACCTGAAATGTAGTAAAGCCTTGTGACCAACTAATACCGATAACTGGCAAATGGAAACTGGAAACACGCCCATTAGGACCTTGGTCAGTGGCTCAGCCTCCCCGGTCACAAATATGTATCTTCGGGGGCGAGGGGGAGGACAGCTATATAAGAATATAAATATAGTATAAAGGAAGTTTTAAACTACACTCATCAAAATGTTGCCGGCAACCACATCTCCTAGCGCTCTGGAGAACAGACTCCACAGATGTTTACAGACAAATCTCCATAAGCTAAATGCTTCCTTAGCTAAAAACATTCCTATAATTTTCTTTATACAGAAGAATGTTTTGATGAAAATGGTTAAAATCCTGAGGTGAGCATTATACTCCTCCTAAGTGCTCGTACAGTATTCTATTTCCCCTCATTAAATAACAACACAATGAACAACATAATTGCCGCATTTATCAGATTTTAAGTTTCTCAAGAAGAGAACATATCTGTTCCATATTCTCTTTGCCTAGTACATGCCTGGTATATCTGAATTGAAAAAAGTGTTGACTTAATTCATTCTTCACAATCATGATGTACTATCCTTTGATACGGAAATGACGACACTGATGTGTTTTGCAAATGGACAGTTGTGTGCCTGGCCCCTCTCATTTTGTCTCCTTCAATTCAACTCCGTGCATTTTTAAAATTTTATTTTCTTTCAATTGCATGCATTTATTTTTTTTCCAACTGCATGAATTTTTAAGGTACTTAATTGACCAAGGAGGTGTAATCTGTAGCCAGAAGGTAAGTCTAATGCACACGATAAATATCACCTATTTTTAAAAAGTAAACTAAAATTATAATGAATAGTACAGCTGAATTAGGAAGAAGGCATTTATATTCTTTATTAGTTTCTAAGCCTTTTTAACTACAGTCATATCAAGAAATACATTTTTCATCATACCTATCTTTTTACACACACACACACACACACACACGTGCACACAAAAGAAAACACTAACAAATCAACGCCACTGCATGTAATTCACCTGAAATAATAAAAATGCTGGTCATGATGCAGGACATGAACTTCACAATCCCTAGTGGTTTGCAAACTATAGCTTGAGCACACCACTCTGAAGGTTTATTCTTTTATAATAATCCCCGCAGTCTATTATTTTAAATTATTTTCTCCTGGGGGTCTTTTCAACAAACCCAGTGCCTATGTATTCCCAAGTGTTGCTACCTTTCTTTTCTTGCACAGAAATTTCAACATTCTCTGCATCTCGAATGTCTACTTTCTGCATCTGAGGATGTACACATGCCAACATGTTATGGACTGACATGGTTATGTCTCTCTAATTATTTCTGGCTCTTTCTACAATCAGTAGGGAGTCAAATTGACCTGTGTTTGGCCCCTGGAAGCACTAGGGGAATAGTAATCAGGCAGCAGGATGACAACAGAGCATTGCGTTGGCAGAATCTATTGTTCACGATTACCGCAAAGGTGGAATTTAAAGAATGGCATGCCCTTTATTTCTGAAAGTTAATGAAACCACGTCAACAGAATTTGTAACGTAAAAATGCTCCTACTTGGAGGCACTGTCAAGTTTGTGACTTCTAGTCCTTGAAAGCACTTCTTTTTTTGCCTGCTGCACTTTGTCTTTTGTAGTGCATTCAATTTCACAATATACACTTGTATTTTATTACCAATGTAATATCAGCCTTCTCTTATAGATGTTAGTTTTACCCAAAATCTGTTTTTGTGTTTTCCATCTTAATACAATGCCATGTTTTACCAGTATAACCCAGGGGTTACATAAATAGGAAGAAAATTCTTTGTATTATAACCCAAAGTAATTATATTTGAGACTATTATAGTGACTTAGCATCTAACATGAAAAATGTCACACACCCGTGTGCAGAACAAACTGAGACTGCGTCTTTTCCCAGCTTTGGCAAATTTACTAACTCTATTATCTTAAAACAACAACAAAGTTTTAACATTCTGGTGAGCCAGATTCTCCCATGAATTAATTGTCCCATTATGCTTAAATTCTGTTTCTTTGAAGGAATAAATATAAGTTTTTAAAAATCTTGAGTATTAGGGAGACACCTAGAAATCTTAGTTGAATGTAGGTAAATTATTTTGTATAGTTTGTATTCTAGCCTTTGAAAAAAAATCAAATTTTGGCAAACCCCAAGCTTCTGGAAATCAAAGTCTTGTCTGATGCCAACTGTGACACTTATCACACCTAAACCTTTCTCCTGGAAGTGAAACTATAGCAAAATAAGGCTCATTTTCAACATTTGATAAAATTCTGTACTCTGACACTAATATAATTTTAGTGTCCCCTCTCCCCCACAATTTTGTATTTATTTGACTTCTGTTTATACCATTGCTTCTCAGCCACAGGAGATTTTGTCCTCCCGCCACACCTCGCTTGACCCAGAAAATGTCTGGCAATGTCTACTGACAGTTTTGATTGTCATGACTCAAGCAGTGGGAGGGGGGACATGCTATTGGCATCTGGTGGTGCCAGTAGCATGGGAAATAATTACTTGGTCTTTGTCCCTGATTCCTGGCACATAGCTCTTAAAACCCTAGGAATCTCTGGAGTGATAAGTGCATCTCTGGCATGCTAACAAGGTGACTGGTGACTGGGGGCGCCTAGGTAGCTTCAGAATGAGGGCTGGTCACTAGAAAGACCAAGGCATGATTAGAGGGTTGGCACTTTCAGCTCCACCCCTCCAACCTCCGGAGAGGAGTGAGGGACTAGAGGTTGCCTTCGATCACCTGGGCCAAAGATTTAATCAGTTCTGCCCACATAATGAAAACTGCCTATACAATAAAAAACCCCTAAACAATGGGGTTAGGAGAATGTCAGAACTGGTGAATACGTCAAGGTGCTGGGAGGGCTCTGTGCCTGGAGAGGGCATGGACGTTCTGTGCCCACCCACCCATACCTTACCCCATACAGCTCCTGGACTTGGCTGTTGTTGAGCTGTATCCTTTATAGTAGACTGGGAATAGTAAGCCAACTGTTTTCCTGAGTTCTGCGAGCCATTCTAGCAAATTACAGAACCTGAAGAAGGGGTCATGGAAACCCCTGATTTATAGCCTGTCGGTCAGAAGCATAGGCAGTAACCTAGGACCAGTGACAGGTGTCTGAAGTGGGAGTAGTCTGTGGAACTGAACACTTGACTATGGAGTTTGCACTAGCTCCAGGTAATTAGTGTCAGGACTGAACTGTAGGACATTCATTTGGCACTAGAGAGTTAGAGAACTAACTGATTGTCAGTGTGGGAAAACCCCACTCATTTGGCATAAGAAGTATTGTGAGTAAACAGCTCAGAAGTGGGTAGAGGCCAGTAATGTTACTAAGCATCCTATGATGCACAAGGCAGCCCACCCCAACGAAGAACTGTCTGGCCAAAATACTCATTGCGCTGAAGTTGAAAAACTCTTATCTACGTGGATAACTGTACAATATCTCTAGGACTACAAAAATAGCAAAAGCCTGAGGCTCATAAAACAAGCTTTTGAACAAAATGGTATAATGTTCAGGTATAGTGTTTATGAAATGATTAAAATTATAAGGTGGAGACTACAGTTAAACACTGACACGTCGAGAAGGAAATTCAGAATGCATAAATTAAATAACGTAGCATGATGTCTGACAATAGCAGTCTAATTCTTAAGTACTCTGTTCTAATCACAGAACCAGAAATGACTTATGAAATCACAGGTTGAACCATATGAAATTGGCTAAAAGTGGTCAAATATTGGTAGTTTCATACAATCTGATATAATAAAATGAATTTCTTATTAACTTTCATTTCTATTACTTGAATAGCAACTGCATTAAGAAGCAAAATATTAATAAAACATAATATTTTAGATGTATTTAAATACTAACGTAGAGGAAAGGAAAATTCTGTAAAGCAGATCACATACCTTGCCTTTGCACATACTAAGGAATCATGAGCTAAGATCTTTCTGTTTTTGAACATCTATTTAGTTGTTGGGAATATATCTGCTTTTTAGAAGCAGAAGTATTTTTAATCTGATTTTCATGATTTCTTAGTGTAGCTCATGAATGCAATAAATAGCTACAAATATGAGGTAGTAAAACATGCCCTGTATAATGCAATTATTCTATCTTTGGTTTTAAAAAAAAAACTGAGGTATGGACAGTGTTCTTGGATGGGAAGAATCAATAATGTTAAAATGGCCATAATATCCAAGGCAATCTATATATTCAATGCAATCCTTACCAAACTACCAATGACATTTTTCACAGAACTGGAACAAAAAAAAATGTTAAAATTTACATGGAAACACAAAAGACCCCAGATAGCCAAAACAAATCTTGAGAAAGAAGTATGGAGCTGGGGGAATCATGTTCCCTGACTTCAGACAATAATACAAAGCCACAGTAACCAAAACAGTATGCTACTATCATGAAAACAGACACACAGATCAATGGAACAGGATATAAAATCCAGAAATAAACCCACACACTTATGGTCAATTAATCTATGACAAAGGAGGCAAGAATATACAATGGATAAAAGACAGTCTCTTCAATAAGTGTTGCTGGGAAAACTGGACATCTACATGTAAAAGAATGAAATTAGAACATTCTCTAACACCATATACAAAAATAAACTCAAAATGGACTAAAGACCTAAATGTAAGACCGGATACTATAAAACTCCTAGAGGAAAACATAGGCAGAATACTCTTTGACATAAACCACAGCAATATTTTTTTAACCAGCCCCTAGAATAATGGAAATAAAAGCAAAACACCTAATTAAACTTAAAAGCTTTTGCACAGCTAAGGATACCATGAACAAAATGAAAAGACAATCCACAGAATGGGAGAAAATATTTGCAAATGAAGCAACCTACAAGGAAGTAATTTCCAAAATACACAAACAAATCGCACAGCTTAATATAAAAAAAAAAGCAACCAAATACAAAAATGGGCAGAAGACCTAAATAGACATTTCTCCAAAGAAGATATACAGACGGCCAACAGGCACATGAAAAGAGGCTTAACATCACTAATTATCAGAGAGATGCAAATCAAAACTACAGTGAGGTATCACCTCATACCAGTCATCATGGCCATCATTAAGAAGTCTACAAATAATAAATGCTGGAGAGCATATGGAGAAAAGGGAACCTTCCTACACTTTTGGTGGGAATATCAAATGGTGCAGCCACTATGGAGGACAGTATAGAGGGTCCTTAAAAAGCTAAAAATAGACTTACCATGTGATCCAGCAATCCCATTCCTGGGCATATATCCAGAGAAAAGTATAATTCAAAAAGACACATGCAGCCCAATGTTCACAGCAACACTATTTACAATAGCCAAGACATGGAAACAACCTAAATATCCATCAACAGATGACTGAATAAAGAAGCTGTGGTATATTTATATAATGGAATACTACTCAGCCATAAAAATAATAAAATAATGCCATTTGCAGCAACATGGATGGACCTGGAGACCACAACTCTAAGTGAAGTGAGCCAGAAAGAGAAATACAAATACCATATGATATCACTTACATGCAGAATATTTTTTTAAAAAGACTTATGAACTTATTTACAAAACAGAGACAGACTCAAAGACAGAGAGAACTTCTGTCTACCTGGGGGGAAAGGTGGGAGGGGTGGAGAGATAAATTGGGAATTCAAGATTTGCAGATACTAACAGTTATATATAAAATAGATACACAACAAGTTCATACTGTATAGCACAGGGAATTATATTTGATATCTTACAGTAACCTATAATGAAAAGAATATGGAAAGGAATATATGTGCATGTATGACTGAAATATTACACTATGCATCAGAAATTGACACAACATTATAAACTGACTACACCTCATTAAAAAAAAAAAGTAAAAAAAAAAAAAACCCAAAACCTGAGGTATGGAAATCACATTTTAGTAGGTGATTAAATGTTTCTCTTACATTCCTGTTTCCTTGCACTCCCTCCCTGCTCCCTATAGTTGCTGGCACATGAAGCTACTGTTCTGATCACTCATTTCAGGGAAGAAGGGAATAATCACCAACGTGTTTTCCAAACTCAAGGCTCATTTACTCTTCTAGCTTACGTTGTCACATCACTCAAAACAACACTATGGTCATTCGGTCTGTTTATAAAGGTGTCATCTCTTCAGTGACTTTTTTTTTATCTCAAGGAAATTTTTGGATCTCATTTGAAATGAATTGTTTTACTGACTAAAGCATACTCTTCATCATTAACTTAACTGTTCAAGTAATATAATAAAATTAAGAGGCTTAAGAAGAAGCACCATGGGCCCCACTCAGAGGCGTGTCCAAAATTAACCTGCTTCCCGGCATGGTGAGCAAGGGACCTGGATTTGGGAAAACAGCTCCTTGAATAAAATCATTTTCAGTAAAATGTATGTTTCACTAAATTGTGACATTATGATGAGCAAATTTTACCAGCACAAAAAGCACACTGTGCTTAAAAAAATAAAGCAGAGCTATTTTAACCAAAAAAAAAAAAAAATTTAGAAAACCGGATGGGGGATTACCCTATGAGTCATACTTTCCAAGTCCTTAAACTGAAAGTGATCTTAAATTAATCATTTTAGGGAATTGCTTTGTCCCCTTTCCAAGGATACTAGGATCATGACCATTCAATATGCTCAATCAGAACTTATCTAGGTTGTCTAAAATGTTTGAACAGTTTCTGACTATCACAGTAAATAGCTTTTGTTTTATATCCCTAAGTGTCTGATCTACGAGGGATTAGGCTGGTTTCCTGACGTAATTAATACAGTCTATACAGTTGACTAATATTTGCAATTTATGCATCAGAGGAAACTGGTATGATATACCCAAATGTCTAAGAGCAACAGCCATGCTTCTCTTTTATGTTATCTCACTTTCCTCAAATAACAATTTAAAGACGTAAATTGACACAATGTATTATGTTCATTGTATCAAAACAATTTATGCTATTTTAATTCATTATTTAAAAATCATTTCTCTCTAAAAGGATTCATGGGGGAAATACTGGTATAACATTTCCAGTTTCAAAGGCACTCTATAATTTTCTTATGGCATTTTATTAAAAGATAGCCTGGCTTATTATCATATCTAAATGTCACATTGGCAAGAGAAAATTGTACGCATAATGATGAAAATGAAAACTGCTGTTTCTAAAGGCTACTTTATTGAACTACTGAGTTATCAAAACATACCTCAAGCAAAGAGGCATGGTTTTTCATATAAATATTTTGAATAAAGTAAGCACTAACAATAATATCTTGAGATTCTAAGAGAAAAGAAATACAACAGTGACCTCTGTTAAAATATAGATCCACCAAGTACCCAAGGATCCTCTAGAGTCTGTTTTCTATTGATGGTTACAAAGATGTCTTCATTTTCCATTTAGAAACCAGCAAAGGTGAAAATAATGTTTATATAAAAGGGAGTTACGTATCTAAAAGAATGACTTGGCAAGGACAGTATAACTTAGTGGTAGAGTGTGTGCTTAATTAGCATGCAAGAGGTCCTGGGTTCAATCCCCAGTCCCTCCAGTTAAAACAGTAAATAAAAATAAACCTAATTACCCTCCTCCCACAAAAAAGACAATGCAAAATAAATAAACAAATAAACAAACAAATTTTTTTTTAAAAAAGAATGACTTGTCAACTTCTACATCCTAAGCATTTAAACTAGATAGGATTTCAGGATGATTATTTCTACAGAGTAGAAAACAGGTCCAAAATTAGGTGCTAGATTCTAGACCTTGTGCTCAGGGTCACATGGAGAAGTTGGTGTCACTGCTGTGACTAACGCCCAGGTCTCCCATCTCCAAGATAATATTCCTTTTGCTAAGCTTGGGCTCACCAGGGGGACCTCTTTCAGCACTGGGCATTAGCCTTGTTCTCACTAGGGTCACACTTTTCTCTCTAGGATGGCCCAACCGTGAACGTAAGCACAATGAGAATTACGCTGTATGCTGCCGTCACTCCAGTGCGAGAGACTATCTCCACTGAAGAAGAAAAGACACTTTAGCCAAATGTTATTCTTTTTCAATTGAAACTGCTGAGAGCACAAAGGGATCTATTACAAACAATATTATTAAATATTCTTTTTGCTTTTTAAAATCCATCACAACAGGCTCTCGGACGTCAGCATGACAAAAAAGACACACGCATTGGGTTGCTCTCTTTTTATGAGAGTTTGGGGCTCTGGAAAGGCTGACTGAATTGCCATATGGGAGATCAAGTTATCCTTCAGATTTAAAGAGCTCTTGATGTTTTGAAAATAACTTCCAATTGTTGTTATCTAATATGGTAACAGTGGAAAGGAATCATCCTTCCTCGTCAGAAAAAGAAAACAAGAGTCAATAATCAAATGGCTTGTCTGCATTCACCACGCAAGTCAGCAGCACTAGATTTTCAATCATCTTTGGTCTTCTGCTCTGTCAGTTAGAAACGGTTGCATGCAAGGACATACTGGGGTTCACCTTTAGAAAGTCTTGCTACCTAGGGAGTCTTAAAGATAAGCACAGTAGAGAAGAAATTACCAAGTGACCTTTGAGAGTTTTAAAATTTTTAATGAAATAGGAAAAAAAATACTCCTACCCAAAGCCAAGTTGTGTTATCCTGAAAATCATTTTTCAAGAGATCCACCAAATGTCTCACTACACTTGGAAGAAAAAAATGTGCTCTGATATTCTCTGTAGTCACAAGTCACGCTAAAAGCTTCATCTGCCAGCATTGGTGGCCTTGGAACTCTTCTATACCTCCTCTCAGCCTGTTTACACACTACAGTTTGAAAAGCAAACAGCTCTTAACACAACTGAAAACCAACTTATTAGTTCAGGGCCAACTGCTACAAATTTTTCAAGTCTCTATGCTTTGCCCTGCAATAAAATGGAAAACTACCTTCATTGCCCAGAGAATGGGACTGTCTTCTGACCTATTCAACCCGAGAAGTGGTCAGCAAGTTCTTTTTTTTTTAATTTTAATTTCAATTTTATTTATTTATTTTTAGGTGGGGAGGGAGATAATTAGGTTTATTTATTTATTTCTAGAGAAGGTACTGGGGATTGAACCCCAGACCTCGTGCATGCTAAGCATGTGCTCTACCCCTTGAGCTATACCCTCACCCTGGTCAGCAAGTTCTAACTCTGATTTCAGGGCTATTTCATAATGCCATTCTCAGTGTTCTTCCCATTTAATTGGCATATAATTTCCAGTTTTGAACAGGATATTACTCACTTGAATTCTTTCCACTGGGGAAAAAAATAATTTTCCAGGCTCATTTCCCTGAGAATTGCTTAGATCCAGACCAAGTTGGCTAAAGTAAATTGTTGATAAGATTGTGGGAATACTAAGATCTTTACTCTAAATGCTTGGCAGAGAAATACTAATAAGAAAGGTCAAAATTTCAAAGTCAGAGTGTTCAAAAGAGCAACCCCATGTGCATTTGACTGTGCTTTTAAAAGCACATGTTTGCTAGATGTTTGACGACCTTGAGGCATTTCGGAAGATGTTACCAAACAATACAATCTCTGTTCTGATTTGCATAGCCTCCTGTGTTTTGAGATGCATTTGATGAGTGAATTTTCAAAGGCCTGAGCAACATCAGCAGTTCCCTCTAGGGGCCAAAGAGCACAGAGCACCCGCCCCACAACAAGCAGAGTGAGCAACTACAGGGCTGTCTCCGCTAATGAAATGTAATGAGGGAACATCTTTTATTGTTGTCATGTTGTGTCAAACAACAAGGCTCTGCACCAAAAGTAATCCTGAAAATATCAGACAGGTTAAAAATTTCCTTTATAAATGAACTTGTAAACAAAGGGGAGCTTTAAATCAGTGAGGGCTCATTATGGAAACGGAAGTGCAGTATTTATTTGTACTAAATCAAAAGGCCACAAGAGTGGTCCATATGCAGGTAATATTCTCGACAGTGCCTGAGTTGAGGAAATGACTGTGGTCCTTTCACTGGTTCAGCAGCAACAGGTCAGAGTCATCCCCGGTGTATCTAATGTTTCATGCATCACCCTTCCTGTCCAATGATGACATAGGTCCTGCTTTGTATACGAGCCTTATTTCTGCCTCCCTACCAAGAAGGGACATCTTTCTTGTTTACTTTTAATTTTCCTTTTTGTATTATGTGAATCTATGACGAAAGTCCTTTTTCTCAGGACGAGGCAGAGAAAAAATGAACACACTGCTTTGAGGTACGTGGTGAGAAGAGTGAGGCAGGACAGAAATGGTGATTTCCAGGTCGGTCTGCCCGTTTGTGCCTCCTTACTCAGTGCCCTCCCCTCCACCCCGTGCTCAGAGGCAAACTCATGTTCTCTGGAGGAGAAAGGAACTTCCGTGCAAATTTACGCTCTCACGTCAGGAAAAAAACTGTAATTCCTCTTATGAGAATTTTTAATTTTGATATTTCTTTATAGAAAGAGGACAATATTTAAACCTTCAGGAATATTAACAAATGTAAGCCAGGACAGTGCAAACCTTCCCAAGAAATCACTTCGCCAAGCAGTGCAAACCTTACCCAGGGAGACAGTCTGACTTTGCCTTTGAAGTTCTGCTTTTGTCTATGGAACTTAAAAGGACCTGAGACCCACTTGCCTCACCTTAAACTCTCCCAGTTTTATACTCTCTTTTTTTTTTTTTTTACTGGATTTAACATGCTCACCTCTCTCTCAGTACTGAAGACCCATCATCAGCCATTACAGATTTCTGCCTATTTTACTTGACATTTCTTGTAATTCTGAATTAATTCACTGACTCTTGTTTCTTCAAAGCAGATTAATTTTCAGTCCATGTTAGGGGACTCAATCCCTATCATTCTATCCTAGATGAAAATGAGCCAGTGGTTCCATAAATCCAACTGGCATTTGTTACCTAACACATTGGAACTCTCAACGACACACAATATCACTGTCTCCTCCTCCATTCTTAAAACACTTCATTTTTGTCTTCTTTGATGTGTCTGGTTTTCCTTCCACCTCTTATCTCTCCTTTTCAGTCTTTGTGTGCGTGTGTGCACATGTGTGTGTGTAATCCTTCTCTTCTCCCTGATATTTAAATACTAACATTCCTCCAGAGTCAATCCTCAGTGCCATGTTCCTTTCATTCTCTACCTTCTGTCTCATCCACATTTTAAATGAGCGTCTACCATTTGAATTCTCATTATTTTCAGATGAATAGCATTTCTTCTCTGAGCCCCACACCTACCCAAAGATGTCTCAAAGTCACCTCGTATTTAACCTGAGCAAAACTCAAGTCATGATTATCCTGCTCTCCAACTCTGGCAGCCATATCAACTTTCTCTGTCTTAGTCAATGTCATTGCGTCCCTCTGACGTCCAGACTGAAAATCCTTGCATCATGCTTGACCTTTCTCCCCTTCATCACCAATATCTATTTCCTTAAAAAGACCTATTGGCTTTGTGACCTAACACCTCTCAAATGCTTTTCTCCACTCACAATCTAGCTGTGTCTGCCGTCAGCTTTTACCTGGAAAATATTCTGGTTGTTCTCCTTCTTTTCACTTTTTCACTCCTCCAATCACAAGGAGCACCAACTCATCTCACTTGCTATTTTACAAACCTGAAGTGATTTCTTTAAATCCTTCACATCTAATCTCCAACTTTTATATTCTAGGACCCAGCCATTTTGGTACTTTGGTTCCTTCGATACATAATGTTGTCTCCTACCTTGGAGGCTTTGTGCATGCTGTTTCTCTGTCTAGAACGCTCTCTACACTTCCTTGCCCAGATAATGCCAATTAATTCTTGCCTGGATAGTACCAGCTAATTCTTCAAAATTCAGCTCAAGTCTAGTTAAAGTGTCACTTCCTGAGGGAAGTCTTCCCAGAATAATTAATATGTGTTGCTCTCTTCCACAGGACCATAGATACCATGAAGGCAAGGAGCATGTCTATTTTATTCACTGCTTTATATGTAGCATTTCATAGGTGCAGAGAAAATAGTTGTTAACTAAATGAATGCATATGACAAATTGAATGAACATGGATGACGCTGGTACATGAGGGGTTGCCAGATCACTCCAGGGAGCCTTTAAATCTACATATACACCGAGTAAAGTTGTAGATTAAAAAACATGACCACACTCATTTACAAGCTTAACACAGATTTTGCCATGAGAAAGAGTTCCTCATGAAGAACTATATTGAGAATCATCAACTTAGATTATAAATTAAGTATTTATAAATCTATATTCATAGAGCCGTCAGAGCTTCTCAACTGAAGGGCTTAGATACGAATCCTTTCAGCCTTCAGAGCAACAGGATTGAACCGAGGGCAACTGAGCCATCAATACCCATGCTATACCCATTTTCTACACGTGTCATGACAGAATATAATTTGGAACGTGCTGCTAGATGGGACCAATTTGAAGGTTTTTGGTTATTGTTTGTTGCTTTTTTTTTTAAAGAAGTGATTGAGATCTTATTTTCAAAAGCACAACAAACTGAATCAACAAGGGTACATACTGAATCAGGCTAAAATACTAGGTGTCCATTTATTGTGTTATCAGGCCACCACCAAAATGATGCTTAGGAAGAACACATAGTAATATTAGAAATGTTTATTACATGATGGGTGGTAAATTGAAACAGCAGAATATAAAGTTGTAAATGACTAAGTATAACTGTAAAATACAAAGGTAGTTGATAGCGGTTGTGTTTGATTAGACTGATTTTTTAAAAATTTTTTAATCTATCTCTAAATATTATTTCTACTAAAGTAAAAATATAAAACATTTTAATTAAAAATAGATACCATTATAAATAAAACACTGGCTTTAATTTGTTGCTTTGTATCTCCCCTCTGTATGGCCAAAATCTGGGAATACAGCTGTGGTGTATGTAAATCACCTTATTGGAGAGCAACTTTTACATTAAAGATTCTTGTGATCGAGTATTATAATTACATATTTTATATATATACATATATATAGTTCATCTTGGCTTGTTAATATATATAGGCTTTTTATTCAGAAAAAGATGTTTTGCCTCTAAGTGCTAAATACAGTATTCAACAATTAAGAGAGCAATGATAGTATAACTTGAAAATATTTCATTTAAGAAGTCTATATTTATATATCAGAAATACTTAGAATGAAATAAAACACCTACTTTTTTCTATTTGATCTTCTGGATGGTTATTATTTATTTATTTTTTACAAGACAAGGTATAAATATGGAGATAGGTCTCTCTATCCAAAGAGTGATATATCACACGAAGTATTATAACTTAGAAGTAAACATTGAAAATAATTACTGAGTTACTCATCAGTCTCCCCACTAAACAGCAAGATTCTTAGTTTTAGAAACTATGTTTTTTCTATTTGGCATGCTCATTGTAAAGTACAATGCCCGACTCACCGTAAGTGAATTTCAAACTGTTTATTAAGTGAATACATATTCTCAAAGGAAAATAATGTGTAGCTTTCATCACACATGCTACTTTCTGCTCTGAATAAGCTGTAATGATCCTTATCTTCCATGATGTTGTCTCTTCTAATATCTTTGCGAGTATAACTTCATATTTTAAAAAGAGAAGCCTCTAGTGGTTAATTAGCAGCAATCAAAAGAAGCTTAAATGTGCCATAAAGGTAAAGTTTCTGTCAAGAATAATTTTCTTTGTAGGAGACGTATCTCATGAGACAGACTGAGGGCACATATCCTGCAGCAGAAGAGTTGTGAGAACCATTTCACTGAGATATTTCTTTCAAGCCCACCTTCATGGGCCAGCCATCCAAACCACATGCCTGGTATGGTTTCTCTGAAAGGGATGTTCTGTACAGTTTGTAAAATCATCCCGCCATTGAAGCCTGATTGTGCTAATAGCTAATAAGTTTCTCACAGCTGAGTTTCTAAATGTCATATCTGAATCGATCTTTGCAGTCAGCCCTACTTTTTTTTTTTTAGCCAAACAGTCATAGTCATTGAGACAATACCAACAATAATTACACATTGATAAATAATATGATCATTTTGGTTGGGTTTTTTAAAAAATATCAATCTTATCTTTAGTGTATTTTGCAAAGTCAAGGGGACCTTAAAAAAGGAAAGATTACACAACGGAGCCAAATCATCACCTCAGGTCTAAATGGTACAGAATTTGTGATCTACATAGAAATTCAGAGCCATTAACAGAATTATCCAGGGAATTTAGAACAGTCAGAGCCAGTTCCTAATCCCTGCAATGTTGGTAAACCTTATAAGTTACTTAAATTCAAAGTGAAGGCACAATGTACTTAAGGGGAATAAATTCAATAGAGAGCGAAAACAACGCGAACACAAATAAACGTTTAAATGTTTTAGTTCCACTAAAAAGCTTTCCCGAGGAAATAATTTACAATTTACCTACTCTGAGTGATAGGACACCTAATTAAAAAATGCTTTCAACTTCAGAAATCTTCAGGTATTAATTACTTATTAGAAAGCTGTAAAATGCTAACAGCATAAAATGCATCACACCACCGCCTCCAGTATTTATTTATCTATCTATTTCGAGGTAAAGTTTACATTATCAATCTCTCTGGTATTTAGATCAATGGTTTTGGACCTTTTTTTTCATCAAGCGTTCCCATTTTCTACATAATAATCAATAACAAGGTATCTGGGTTATGCATTCATTTAGATTTAGTATTAACTGAATAGAAAAATTAAAATTAATCTATCTAGCTGACTTATATTCTAGTATAAATATAATGGCTAATTTATAATCTATTAAACTTACACATCAAATAACAATATATAGATGTAGTTCATCATTTCATTGCCCTTTACTATTCTTTAATCATAATTGAACTTTCTTTTAACTGTTACTTTATAAAAATTGTATTTATGGATTTTTTTTTTCTGAAGCTAGGTTTAATTTTATGACATGCTACCAAAGTGAGACTAGTTTGCCTACAGAAGATTAAAGACTTCTTGCCCAGGTAAAATTAGTTTTACATCATAGATATGCAGTAATTGTTTGTAAATCAAACCATGTATCAAATGCATTAGGGTATATTTCCAATGATTACTTCTACAAACGTATTCATCCACTTTTATAGCCCTTTATAATTTACCAAGTATTTTTCATCAATTAAATCACAACAATATTATTTCATAGGTAAGACAAGGAGACTGAGAGACAGGTGTTGAGACATGACCCAAATCACTTGGTTGGGAATGACAGAGCCAGGAGCAGAATCCAGGGCTTCTGGTCCTCATTCAGGGTCATATTTTTCAGACTGACAGACTGTCTTCCAGCGTGAGGATCTGTTACCACACCTATCTTCTAACTGACTGAATCTGAATTTCAGTATGTCTGTTTTCCTTCCCACCTTTATTTGAAACATGCGCAAGTGAACTTATAAATGCCCAGAATTCATGAGATGCACACACAGTTTAATCTTTGTAAGGTCAACGGTACGCTATTAGAAGAATCTAATTTATAATTGCTTCCCAATCACTGATCAATTTTAAGCCAGTGACTGGCCATGACTTTGGGTAGAGTAAATAGGAGTTATACGAAAACTTTCATTGGACAATCTGTCTAAAGTTTAACAGGAAAACAGAAATAGATCAAAGAATATTTAGTTTAAAAGACCTTTGACTTTTTCCAGTAATTCTACGAATGTTTAGATAGTTAAAGATTTTAGATGAATTTTAAAGATTACCACTAGTTGTATATATAAAATGTGTACAGAATGGTGTGGGTATGTGTGTGTATAATAATCCATGGTAGACTTAATTAAATATATAACTCAAGAAAAACTTTGCTGACATAAGTTATAAATATGAGCTTTTATACAGTAAGAAAATGTTCTTCTGAGGGTTCAATAAAAACAAAGAAAGTTTTATAACTTTTAAAACGGTCCCCTTCTACCATCTCACAATGATTACTGTAAATACCAGAAACTAAAATCTAAACTTAGCAATTATACATATTTTAAGTTAATGTAGGAAACCAGAAAATTAATACCAACCACCCACGCAGTACAGGCAACACTGAGGACTGCATGAAATTTGGTGTTAAAAGTGGCTGGTGTAATTCCCTGAGCAAATCTGGGCAGAGACACTACTGGTATCTGACCCTGGGATGTAAGTCTATGTCCCTTCAAAGAGCAAAAGAAACAAGAGAAAACTATACAGAGAAGAAATTGTGGATATTATTTATACAGCTTTGAAAATAATAGAATTTTATCAGTCAAAATGGATTATAGCAGTTAATTCTAGACCAAATTTTTAATCTTCATAAATTCTCAAGGCAAATAAATTATTTTATTCCTTTTGGTTTTTAGGTAACTACAAGACCAACCAATCACATCCTTCGCCTGTACTATCTATTTACTGATATTTGCTGATTTAATCCTTCAGGTGTCCTGTATGATATCAAATACAAAATTGTTTTTCCTTAAATTACTTTCTTGGGAGAAGAGGAGAATTATATAGATTACACTTTTTAAAAAAGTAATTAAATTTTTTCAAAAAAAAAAGCAAATCTCAAATTACTTCGCATCTTTGTCAAAAAAATAAAAAGGCTTTGTTTTAAACTATTCTAGTAGATAAAATGGTATTTTGTTTTATAAAAATGATCATTAATGGGATATGTACTATCTCAGATCATTATGATAACGGTGCCATTCAAGTTTAATGCAACACAAGGGTATATTCACATGAAGAAATATTTCCAGCCTTGCTATTTTTCAAACAATTTCACAAACAACTGTTGAACACAATCACCATTCATTCAGAAAATGTTTTCAGTGGGAGAAAGATGTGTTTACATTCAACTGTTTACACTGGATTTTAAACTAACCATTTTCCCTTGTCCAGATGATCTTCCTCACAAAATCAAGGTTTCGTGTTTAAGGAGATACACACTTACAAAGTAAGCATTCTATGTAATAATTACCTTGAAGAGGTTGCTTCTTTTTCCTCTTAAGTAGCTTCTTCCTGTCAGAGTGTTGGGCTTTGTCCAACAAAATATTTGATCTTATTTCTACTCAAAATCATTTAAAAAAAATCAAAATTAAGGCCCCCCCAAATTTTTACTTACTTTGCTTTAGCTTCTGCATCTTCATATGCTTTATTAGAAACATCATCCAGTCCTCCAATCAAATGCTTGAAAGAGCTGTCGGTGGGGGAAAAAAACGCAAGGATCAGGATAAATCCTCTGCAAAGTTGTAACAATGACAACCTAGCCAATGATATATTAAAACAATTTAAAAGGATCTAAATAAAAATGAATGCAAACATTTAATCTAGGACGTTACTAAGAAATATCATACAATGATACAAACTGAGAGCAAAGATTTCTTCAATCTTTTAAAGTACTTTAAGATTTTACATTTTATTTTTAAAGCTCTATAATATTAATACATGCAAGAGGCTTTGTTTGTTATGAGTACTAAAGAACAAAATATGCATGCAATATATAGGATGTTTGCTGACTTAAAATTTAAACATTGCTTAATAGCTTTTACATACACTTTCAAAAAAAACAAAACCAAAACAAAACAAAACAGACCTATAAAGAGGAACTTGACACTGCTGCTTGGGAGCTGGCTGTAAGGGGAATGGAGCAACTATTACCTCAGGCCCTTGGGTAATGATCGCACCTGTAGGACAGGGTAACTAGAACGCTGGGCTAAATACTATTTCCAATACGAAAGAGACCAAAGGAAAACAACTAGAGAGAAAGCCAAGAAGCAAGAATCATATATAGAGTGTCAGGTTTTCTGTGATGAATTTATTAATAAACATCAAATGAATGAATGAGCAATAGGTAGCTATTAAATTTTCAAAAATATAATTAATGATAAAACAAATGCTAAAGATAATCCCCATGGTTGAGAATAGTTCAAATATGATTTTTGCCATTGTTCTTTCTGTGGTAAAATTCCCCGTCTTTCCACAGAACATCTTGGTCATTACTAGACAAAGTCTGCTTTTGGAGAAACTCCTTAAGGCTAAATGGGTTTATATTGTAAAGTAAAATACAATATTTCTTTTATTATGAAAAAATGATATCTGGTTGATTTTCTGTTTCTACAGATAAATATGAAATTTAAATACAGAGAGATTAACTTATTTGTCCAGGATGACTGCAGTTTAATAGCACATCTAGAATTATAGTCCATATTCTCTAATATCACTCCTGTCCTTTATAATATTTAGATATTTTTAATACTACCAAATCCAAACATTGTGAAAAGGCACTGACAGAGAGGAACCAAAGAGCATTAAGTGGTAAAACCAGAGAGAAACAACCACTAAAGCTTAGCTTTTCAAATATGCTTAGATATATTATAGATTATGTGGTTAAATATTTAAAACTCTTAAGTAATTCTGATAATTCAAATAGTTAAAAAAAATCCTATTTTCCTCCTAGTATCTATTTGAGTTAAAGACATCTTAAGCAGACTAGTACATTATCAAAGAATTACCAAGCAAACTGATAACAAATTTGATAAGGAGGGAGACTTTTTAACTTAACTCTGTTCATCTCACTAGGCTCAGTTAAAACTATGCATTACTTTTTGAAAACACAGTTTGAAATTTCTATTAGCAAAGTATACAAATGGAAAAAACTACATCTGGCAAGCTGTACAGATTTTCAAAAGTAGAAAACATCTAATGACAGAAGTAAGTTTAAAAGGTAAGAGTGACTGGGGGAAAAAATATTTAGACCTTGTGATGAGCTGTTTATATCCTTTTTTGTTAAATCTTAGCCATAGCCAACAATTTAAAAAGAATGAACAAAAGAAGTATTTGAAGTATATCTTTTTCATATGTATTTTAGAGTGCCTTTGATTTAAAAATACAAATTTTCTATGTGGTGCTAATGATCCATGATTTATTATTTTTATTTTACTACTAAATAAAAAAAGTAAGAAATGATATGTACTTACAAAAGGTCTTTATTTTGATATGACAGAAAATTATTTTTGAAATAAATTCTACCTGAGGAAAATCCTTTTCATTTAAAGTGTAATTGATTTTTTATGGAAACAATTTTAAAACTGAGAGAAGAAATTAACAAATCACTCAGAATTCTCTAACCACAAATAACTAACAGGAACATTTTACATACTTCTTTTTACTATTTCTCTGCATAGCTTTATTGTTGTTTTTTTTTTATAAAGATGCAATCATAAAGCACCTATGACCTAATATCTTGATTTTGAACTTAATATTGTATCATAAGTGAATATTTTTATTTTTAAAAGCTCCCTAAGCAATATTCCCATAGCCAAAATAATAGGTCATTGCATGGACACACACGATAGAATATCTACTTCTTCATCTACACACACACAGACACCAACACATATACACACTCGCATACATATACAGATGATGGAGGGGGCATGGCAACTATCTAAACATTTATATTTATACTCTCAATTAGAGATTAAACATGGAATTTCTTCTTGAAATAAAAATATGCAGTAATATAATCTTGACTTTAGAACTGGAACCGTATGTCCTTTATAATAATCTTTATTTAGTAACCAATCTTGGCCAAATAACATTTTTTGAAACATGAAACAAATGCATTCTGCTAATATTCTGTCTCCTCAAACAGTAAGTTGACCATTATAGTCAACTAGAAGTTTAAGAAAATGTAGAATTTTCAAGCAATATTAATGAGTTTCAAATAACTATCTCTATATCTCTGCACTTATCAGTGAATAATTTAAGATATCTTGATAATATAATTGATGGCATTATAGAATTTATCACTCCTAGCACAAGTAGGAACTAATTAATGTTCCATTCCCCCTCTCACAGATACTCTGCAGGAACACCTGCCATCTGTGTGAATCCTCATCACGCAGGCATTTGAAAAAGTATTATTATAGGTATCAGATGCCTTTTAACAATTGAATGTGCAGAAACCAGAAAACAATATTTACCAGTTATAACAAATGTAGGAGACTAGAGGAAAATCATTAAATTCTTCTTTTAAACAAAGTCACAATTCATGTATGAGTTATATTTTAGCAGTGTAAAATAAAGTAGCCAATTTCAGTAGGCATAATTTCAGAATAAATAAATGTAGGAGACATTGATGAACCAAGGTTTTAATTTAGGGCATTTCAACAGCAAACCTTACTGTCTATACTCCAAGTATGAGGCACTTTTCTGCTACTTTTCTTGGGATGTAAAACCAAACTTTAACAAGTCTTGACAGAATTTTTTAAGGAGGTGGATAACGTGTTATATTAGTTGAGTATATTGTGGTAGAAAGAGAGCAAATGGAGAAATCCCTTTTGTGCTTAATGCTGGTAGTTTAAACATACTTGCAAGGAAGGCATGGAAAAGAAAGAGAAAGAATGGAGGAATGAAGGAAGCAGAGAAGGATGGATGGAGAGAGGGAAGAAGAGAGAAAAGAAGGGAGGAGTGATGACCCTTTTACATCAAGAATGGTATTTACAGAAATTTTCAGTCAAAAGGGCTGTGTTTCTCATTCTAGGAAATTTGTCTGTTTTAGAACATGACACTGATGGTAACTCAGTGGGTAATGATTTCAGTTATTAAGATGTTTTCATTATTAAGCCAAAACATCCTTCTGAAGGGAGCTGATTACACAGTGGTATGTCTAAAGAGTGTGTAATTTTGTTCTTCGGTTGTGATATGATGAGACTTCATCTAGAGAGAAAAGGGCTATTATATTATTAGAAAGGCAGTTCAAATATCACAGATCAGCATTATCATGCTGCTAAAGAATAACAGCATTTATATGTCACTTTGCAATTTACAAAGCATTTTTTATATTCATAATTTATGTATGTATTCAACAATATATTTTAGTTGATTTGGTCCTCAGGATCTCTTATACCCTATTCATACTGTTCGGGAATCTTGTATAAGAATGTTTAAAATAGAATCTTTTCAAACTCAGAATAGGATGGGAGAAAATCTCAAAACTTATTTAGAACCTTTTTTCTTGATCACATCCTTAAATAAAATGATAATCTATGCTTAATAGTTTAAGATTATAAGCCAAATGAGTCAAAAGTAAAACCTTAAACCAGAAAGTATTGCAAATACTTTAATAGTGCTAAGCAAAACATTTGTCAAGCATTATCTGAAGTCTTACACAGCTCTCTTAATTTGACCGGTGTAAATGATTACAGCCCATTAGACTTTCCCAAGATGAATCTTGGATGAATCCTTTAAAATATACTTATTAAAATACAATAGACAATTACTGACCCAGATTAGTTGGGATGCTTGTTACCTAGCTAAATCCAAGATTTTAGAGGTATCCTTTATTATTTTGTTTCTTCTATTGAAAAAAAAAATCTGTTCATTCACTTGTGGCTTCTGGTAAAGTGTCTCATGATTGTTACCTTATTTGTTGTCTGTTTTATTTTTACTTAGCACAGGCATAATTATTAGTGGTTTATACTATGAAGCAACATATTAATATATTTCTTTAGAGGGAAAATGAGCCCCAAAGGGAATAAAACCAACCAACATCTATATTTTTCCAATTATCCATCCCACCCATCCATCCTCTCCATTCATTCATCCACACATGTATTTATACAAAGCCTACTATTCATAAAGAACAACTCAAGCTACTGTGAATTATGCAAAGAGAATAAGATACAGCCTTAAGGAAGTTACTTATATTAGAGATAAGAAACAACTATAATACAAGGTAGGAGGTCAAGAATGGTTGAATACTCATCAGAAGGCAGGCTTTAGTGTCTATGAAAAGAATGTCATCTACTCAAAGTTGTATGATAGTGGTTTCATAGAAAGCAATGCCACTTTTATGAGCAAGTAGTTTTCTCAACAGTATTTTTATTCTGCACATACGTTTATATTTGCAAGTGAAAAGTACACATACTTTTAGAGTGTTAGACATTTGTCTCTATCTTTCTTTTATAACAATAACCCCATATCTATTGTGGAGATTATTCATTAGGGAAAATTAATTACAGATAACACACATTTAATTTAAGCCATTTCCTGATTATAATTATATGCATTAAAATAATCAAAAATTGAGAATGATAATCCAAATTGGCCTAGTGAACAAAGAAATCAAAGGAAAGAATTAATTTCAAGAACTCCCTCAATTCATGTACTGTGATTTTTGAGGAACAAAACGCCTTATAGTGTTAACCAAGTTTTCGTGTCTATTATGTCTATATAGTCAGTCTTCTGCAGGGCAGAGCCCTGCTGAGTTGACAGGGTTATTGTATTAGTCAAATGGCATGGTCTCGTTTTGAATTTTAAGATTTATTTTTTTTTCCTGATCCCAACTATAATATGCTGAAATTCTGGAAGGCTGAAAAACTTAATGGAATAAAAGATTTCTTGTAGTTCCACAGCCCAGAGCTAAACCTTATTATTTTGGCACAATTCCTCTAGACATTTTTCAATGTATTTATTTCAAAATTGGAACCATATTGTTTTAGTATTTGACTTTAGGCTATGTTTATGCTTATATAGTAACTAACTTAATGGTTAATTGAAGGGAAAAAAAAATCCAGTGGAGGACTTGCTTGAATATGTAAAAACATCCCATATGGACTGACTAAATGTCTCAATCTTACTTAGTTGTTTATCTAATAATTTGTCAAAGCATTTGCAACAGTTTATGGCTTAAAGCTTTCTTTTTGATTCTTTTTGACTTTTAATCTGTAATTGTTAAGAATGTATCTTAATAAAAGAATGTAATAAAAGAAAAACTGTTTTTAAAAGATGTATTTTCAGATTCCCTGCAAACCATTTTGAATTTATAAATATTTTATCTTAAATTTTTATGTACAAGATTCCTACATATAGTTCACCCTTCCCTAAGCATGATTAAATTCAGAAATCTTCTGTAGATTAGTTTGCTACTCACAGTAGGATTGGTAAACAGTCACTTGTCTGTGAAGAGATTAAGTAGTGGACTTAGTAACTTTTATAGTGATTTGATATTGCTGAAATATCCAAGGACAAGATCAACGGACTCATATTTTTGAACAGAGTATAGACCTGTTTACTTATTGTCAAACTCATGAGGTGAGAACTGCTTTGTATAAACTGCATGTAAGTACTATACAATGTTAAATGTGGGATATTTTAAGATTAGTTTGCTAATTGTAACCCAAAGTATACAAAACCCAGAATCTATTTCTTTTATTGAATGATAATTTACATTTAACCATAAACTTTATGGGATAAATTGAGAGAATAGGCTATTAATGAAGGATCAATGAAAATGCAAAATCACTTGTTTCATTTTGGGTTAAAAAACATCCTGAGTGTATTGAAATTGTTTTAAAAATCACTTCTTCCATTTGCTATAAGTCACCTCTTTGAGAATGGTTTCTCTACTGAGTCTATTAAACAAAACATAGAACAGTTTAGATACACATTATTCCCTGCAAGTGTCATTTCCATCAATCCAATCTCAATTAGAAAAGTTAACAAGCAAGAAAGAGGCACATTTGGCACATTAAGAACAAATACTGACATACACGCTGTTCTTTGAAAATGTACATATTGCAGTTAGGACCAGAGAATTTGCTGTTTCACTCATAAATTTTGGTTTTATTATGATAGCAAAATGAGCATAATACCCACTCTATTTCTTATCGCTTATATGCATGCTTTCAGTGACAATGTGATCAAATTTTGTAATTCTTTTTATTCAGTGTTGTTTGTTCTGATATTTTTATTGAAATATAACTTTATGTATGGTCAATTTAATATTTTTTTAAAGTAGGCATTTATTTTTATGCCTTTTTCATTTTATTTTTCAAGTAATCCACTTGTATTTTATTTTACAAAAACATCTATCTATGATAGATTTGAAATTAAAACAAAACAAAACTGGTCCTAAGAACAGACCCTTGGTGAAGCACTAACCTAGACCACTCATCTCTCTCCCACCCTCTGTGACCCTTTCTGATTCCCACCTGATAAATTCTGTATTTTCAGAGGGAATTAAAAGAATAAATGGCATATACAAGAAATTTTTAGCTACAAATAATACATATTAATATACTAACATAATTATTATGGAAAATATTTATTAAAAAGTACAGTTCTACAGATAATAGAATGGATGGCAGCAGAGCAGATAAAAATCATTGAATATGCCAAACCCAACACCTTGTATTTGCCTAAAAACTCTACCATACATGGGTGGTAAAGAAAGTCAAAACAAACACATAACCTGAGCATCTGCTGGTTTACCTTTAGGTCATGTGAAAAAGTCTGGTAAATGATGGGAAGGGCTTCCCTGAATCAAGGCCTGTCTCTTCTCTCCAACAGGCCCAGGGTCTCTTCTTTATTCATCATGTTTTGGGTGGTGGCACTACTGTGGGAGAGTTGGGGTCTCATAGCATCTGTTAGCCTCCATATTACGGTAAGATTTTCCAGAAGAGAAGAGCTTTCTTACTCCTTCAAGGAGTTATTCTAGATCAGGAGTCAGCAAACTTCTGCCTGCAGAACAAATCTGGCCCACTGCTTGTTTTCGTCAGTAAAGTTTTATTGCAACACAGCCACCTCCATTCCTCTATATATTGTTTGTGGCTGCTTTTACATATAATAATGAAGTTGACTAGCTGTAACAGTGACAGTATGACCTGCAAACCTGAAAATATTTATTATCTGGCCCCTCACAGAAAAAGTTTGCAGACCCCGGTTCCAGCTCATTCTCTTATCCGCATCCTGCCACCCTCATATATAACCCAACACTAAATCCTACAATTCTGCCTTCAATAATCTGAACTGAATCCCCTTTTTTCTATTCCCCTTTGGTCCCAGCCACCATTCTCTTTTGGGAATTATTAGAGTTGCTCCCCGCCCCCCTTTTTACTACCACTCTTGTCTGCACACGGTAAGCAGGGTAATCTTTTAAAATCATAAGTCAGATCATGTCACTCCTCGATGACCTCTCTATTTCTCTGACTATTCTCCCTCTGACTTTAGAACATATCAAGCTTGCATACTCCTTAGGGCCTTTGTCCTCTGCCTGGAATATTAGTTCTCCAGATCTTTGCATGATTTTTCCTTACTGACACCCAGGTCTCAGCCCAAGTGAGTCCTCTTCAGACAGGTCTTCCCTGACCAAAGTAGCCTTCACATCAAACACACTATCACTGTCATCTCAACCAATTTTATTTTCATACTAGCATTGATCAATTGTTAAAAACTACTTTGGGGGGAGGGCATAGCTCAAGTGGTAGAGCACATGCTTAGCATGCACAAGGTCCTGGGTTCAATCTCCAGTACCTCCTCCAAAAAATTAACTAAATCTAATTACCTCCCCTCCAAAAAAAAAAAAAACTACTTTGTTTAATATCTGTTGTCTTTCCCACCTTAGAATTAGCTTCATGAGATCAGAGACCTAGTCCATCTAACTCATCAATAACTCTCCAGGAACTAGAATATTGCCTGGTATATAATGGAAATGAATTAAAGGATAGATTAACAGACTCATTCATTCACTCATTGTGTTTGACCAGGAGAAGACAAGAAAGCATTTAAGTTTTTTGATGCATTTTTAAATTTCTAGTTCAAGGTATATGAGTTAAAAGTCCAGTGTGCCACTGTGAGCATTCCCTTATATGAATGATGAACTTTTAGGACAAAGATTTAGTTAAAATAAAATCTAAAGTTGGGGTCCTAATGATGACATACATTGGTATAAATATGGATGAAAGTGGTTTTAAACATTTAGCAATTTATCATTGAATTATATATAGGACATTAACTTAGGGTAATTATTTTAGACTATAATGGAATTTATATCCATGAATCCCAGTTGCAATTAAGATGAAAGAAAGAATTAGAAAATGTGGCACAATTTTCATTTTCAATTAAAAGCAGAAGAAATTAGAATCAAATCTCTGTGATAGTTTAGCCTTTTAGGTTATAGAGAAAAACATGCTTTTAAGTATAGATTGCCCTAGCATGCCAAATTCATGTTTCAGTTTCCTTAAGAATAAAACCCTCCCAACTATACTTAAATCAGACAGGTCATGCAGCAGACAGACTTCTTGTGGCTGACCAATTATTTTAAGTAAGTGGCAGAAACTCTCTTTACCTGACCATATCAAATAAATACTAACCAAAGTAGACATTATACATTATTCTTTCTGCCATTGATTTTTCTGGGCCAAAATATGACTGTTTTGACATGAAAACTAATGATGATGTTTCATATATAGCCAATTAATTTTATTAAATAATCAATTTTCCTCAATGGAAACAAATATCAATACTAAATTATTTAACTTTCCTCATAGCACAGTAGATTCTTAATTCAAAGACCAGTTCAATGTCAATTATCTCAATAGGAATACACAAAGGTTCAACTTTTTTCCAGATTTTCTTATTCTCAAAGCTTAATCTATGGCAACAGTGGGTATTTTATCTATTCAGTATTTTTCAAGCTTATCTACTTAGAAATTGCTTAAAATGAATAAACCCATATAATATTTCACTCAAAATTATCTAAAAATAAGAGGCCATTTTATTAGACAATAAAAATCCATAGGTGATATATTTTAGTTTATGTAGATATATTAATTATATCAGATTATCAGTAAAAACAGTCTACTTTGTTTTGTAACTATTTAAAAACTGCCTTTAGAAAACTTTGGCTAAGAAAAATGGCATGGGAACAGAAAATGCTATGAAAAAAATCACTGAATTTTTTAGAGTAAATTGAAAATGAAATGCTAGGATGGCACAATAAATCTATCTCAAAATATCTTTTTAGTATACTTAGTTATGCCTTAAAACTCTTTGAAATAAAGACAGTATTAGTCTCCAGGGTAACTTTTTTTTTTTCCAAAAATCACTGTCGGTGGATATTTATTTCTGATCTATTCTACTGTTTTTATTTTTTCTAAAAATCACTGAAGATTAAGAGATAATATATCCTTTCATGCCACAAATTAGTGATTGGAAAATCTAGCAAAAACAAAAATATCAGGCAAAACATGAAAATAATAACGAGCATGTGTCAAGAATTGTACAATCTAACAGCTGTGCAAAGCCGACTAGTTAATGCAGAGGAACGAATTAGTGATCTAGAAGACAGGGCAACAGAAAGCACCCATTCAGAAGAACTACAAGATAAGCAAATAAAAAATAATGGTAATAGCATAAGGGACCTATGGGATAATATAAAGCGTCCCAGTCTTCGCATAATAGGGGTCCCAGAAGGGGAAGAAGGATCAAAGGGGATTGAAAAGGTTTTTGAAGAAATCATGACTGAAAACTTCCCAAACTTAAAGAAGGAATCAGATATACAAGTACAGGAAGCTCAGAGGGTCCCAAACAGGAAGAACCCAAATAGACCCACACCAAGACATATCATAATCAAGATGGCCAGAGTCAAGGATAAAGAAATGATTCTAAAGGCAGCAAGAGAAAAGCAAAGAGTGAACTACAAGGGAACCCCCATAAGGCTCTCAGCTGATTTCTCTACACAAACACTACAGGCCAGAAGGGAGTGGCAAGATATATTCAAAGCCCTGAATGAAAAAAAGATGCAGCCTAGGATACTTTATCCAGCAAGGCTATCCTTTAGGATAGAAGGAGAAATATAGACTTTCACAGACAAAAAAAAGCTGCAGGAGTTTAGCAACACTAAACCCATGCTAAAAGAAATATTGAAAGGGCTATTCTAAATAGAAAAGCAGCAGGATGCTACAGAAATGAGAAACGTACAACTGGAAAGGTGATAACTCATGAATTACAAATAAAGAGAAGACGAAATTATAAAAGAAGACATACAAATCACTGAGAGTGGGAGAGGGAGGCAGGGAAATATAGAATTTTTTTTTTCTTTTTTTGAATTTTTTTAACAGTAGGATGGGTTTGAGATCATGTTATTATCAGTTTATTAAAAACGGGTATAGGTTAATAGATTTACAAAAAAGGGTAACCACAAGTCAAAAATTTACAAGGGAGTCACAAAAATTAAATAAAATCCATGATAATACAAAGGAAAATTACCAAACCACGAAAGGAAGAAGAAAGGAACAAAGAGGATATACCAATTCAACTGCAAAGATAAGTTCAAAATGGCAATAAACACACATCTATCATTAATTACTGTAAATGTTAATGGACTAAATGCTCCAGTCAAAAGACACAGAGTGGCAGAGTGGATAATAAAGCAAGAACCTTCAATATGCTGCCTACAAGAGACCCACTTTAGGGAGAAGGACACATATAGATTGAGAGTGAAAGGATGGAAAAGGATATTCCATGCAAATGGAAAAGCCAAAAAAGCAGGTGTTGCAGTACTGATTTCAGACAAAATAGACTTTAAAACAAAGGCCATAAAGAAAGATAAAGAGGGACATTTTATAATGATTAAAGGAGTGATACAAGATGAAGACATTACACTCGTTAATATATATGCACCCAATATAGGAGCACCTAAGTACATACAAGAATTACTAACAGAGATAAAGGGCGATATTGATGGGAATACAATCATAGTTGGAGATTTTAACACTGCATTAACATCACTAGACAGATCTTCCAGACAGAAAATAAACAAGGCAACAGAGAAATTAAATACTACAATAGAAAAACTAGATTTGGTGGATATTTTCAGAGCTTTACACCCCCAAAAAATAGAATATACATTCTTTTCAAGTGCACATGGAACATTTTCCATGATCGATCATGTACTTGGACACAAAAGAAACCTCAACAAATTTAAGAAGATAGAAATTATCTCAAGCATCTTTACTGACCACAATGCCATGAAACTGGAAATCAACAACAGAGAAACAAAGGAGAAAAAAAGAAAAGCATGGAGATTAAACAATATGTTATTGAAAAAACAATGGATCAATGAGGAAATCAAAGCTGAAATTAAAAAATACCTTGAGACAAATGATAATGAAAGCACAACCACTCAAAACCTATGGGACACAGCAAAGGCAGTGCTAAGAGGGAAGTTTATAGCGATACAGGCCTTCCTCAAAAAAGAAGAACAATCTCAAATAAACAAGTTAACCCACCACCTGAATCAATTACAAAAAGAACAAAAAGCCCCAAAAAGCAGCAGAAGGAAGGAAATAATAAAGATCAGAGAGGAATTAAATACAATAGAGATTAACAAGACCATAGAAAAAATCAACCAAACCAAAAGCTGGTTTTTTGAAAAAGTAAATAAAATCGACAAACCTCTGGCCAAACTCACAAAGAAGAAAAAAGAGAGAGCACAAATTAGCAAAATAAGAAAGGAAAATGGAGAAATTACAACAAACAAAATAGAAATACAGACTATCATACGAGAATATTATGAAAAACTATATGGAACCAAACTGGATAACCTAGAGGAGATGGACAAGTTTCTGGAAACATACTGTCCACCAAAACTGAATCAAGAAGAAACTGAACACTTGAACAATCCGATCACTAGAAAGGAAATAGAAATAGCAATTAAAAACCTCCCTACAAATAAAAGTCCAGGACCGGATGGCTTCACTGGGGAATTCTACCAAACATACAAAGAAGAACTCATACCAGTCCTCAAACTCTTCCAGACGACTGAAAAGGAGGGAATACTCCCAAACTCATTCTATGAAGCCACCATCACCCTGATACCAAAACCAGGCAAAGACACTACAAAAAAAGAGAATTATAGGCCAATATCACTGATGAACATAGACGCCAAAATCCTCACCAAAATCTTAGCAAATAGAATCCAACAACACATAAAAAAGATTATACATCATGACCAAGTGGGGTTCATCCCAGGGACACAAGGCTGGTTCAACATATGCAAATCAATCAATGTAATACATCACATCAACAAGAGAAAGGACAAAAACCACATGATCATCTCAATCGATGCAAAAAAAGCATTTGATAAAATTCAACACCCATTTATGATAAAAACTCTCGCCAAAGTGGGTATAGAGGGAACATATCTCAACATAATAAAAGCTATATATGACAAACATATAGCCAGCATAGTTCTCAACGGTGAAAAACTCAAAAGCTTCCCACTAAAATCTGGGACAAGACAAGGATGCCCACTATCACCACTCCTATTCAATATAGTCCTGGAAGTCCTAGCCACAGCAATCAGGCAAGAGAAAGAAATAAAAGGGATCCAAATTGGAAAAGAAGAGGTAAAAGTGTCATTATATGCTGACGACATGTTACTATATATAGAAAACCCCAAAAGGTCCACAAAAAAGCTACTAGAGCTGATCGAAGAATTCAGCAAGGTAGCAGGTTACAAAATTAATGTTCAAAAATCAGTTGCCTTTCTTTACACTAACGATAAATCAACAGAAAAAGAAAGTAAAGAAACAACCCCCTTTAAAATAGCACCCAAAGTAATAAAATATCTGGGAATAAATCTAACCAAGGAGGCGAAAGAATTATACACAGAAAACTATAAACCATTGATGAAGGAAATTAAAGAAGACTTTAAAAAATGGAAAGATATTCCATGCTCTTGGATTGGAAGAATCAATATTGTTAAAATGGTCACACTGCCCAAGACAATCTACAGATTTAATGCAATCCCTATCCAATTACCCAGGACATATTTCACAGAACTAGAACAAATCATAATAAAATTTATATGGAACCATCAAAGACCGAGAATTGCTAAAGCATTACTGAAGAGAAAGAATGAGGCTGGAGGAATAACTCTCCCAGACTTCAGACAATACTATAGAGCTACAGTCATCAAGACAGCATGGTATTGGTACCAAAACAGACATATAGACCAATGCAACAGAATAGAGAGCCCAGAAATGAACCCACAAACCTTTGGTCAACTCATCTTCGACAAAGGAGGCAAGAATATACAATGGAACAAAGACAGTCTCTTCAGCAAATGGTGTTGGGAAAACTGGACAGCAGCATGTAAAACAATGAAGCTAGAACACACCCTTACACCATATACAAAAATCAACTCAAAATGGATTAAAGACTTAAACATAAGACAAGATACAATAAACCTCCTAGAGGAAAACATAGGCAAAACATTATCTGACATACATTTCAAAAATTTTCTCCTAGAAGAAATAAAAGCAAGAATAAACAAATGGGACCTAATTAAACTTACAAGCTTCTGCACAGCAAAGGAAACCAGAAATAAAACAAGAAGAAAACCTAGGGAATGGGAGAAAATTTTTGCAAGTGAAACCGACAAAGGCTTGATCTCCAAAATATATAAGCAGCTCATACGACTCAATAAGAAAAAAATAAACAACCCAATCCAAAAATGGGCAGAAGACCTAAAGAAGCAACTCTCCAAGGAAGACATACAAATGATCAAAAAGCACATGAAAAAATGTTCAATATCACTATCAGAGAAATGCAAATCAAAACTACAATGAGGTATCACCTCACACCAGTCAGAATGGCCGTCATTCAAAAATCCACAAATGACAAATGCTGGAGAGGCTGTGGAGAAAGGGGAACCCTCCTACACTGCTGGTGGGAATGCAGTTTGGTGCAGCCACTATGGAAAACAGTGTGGAGATTCCTCAAAAGACTAGGAATAGACTTACCATATGACCCAGGAATCCCACTCCTGGGCTTGTACCCAGAAGGAAATCTACTTCAGGATGACACCTGCACCCCAATGTTCATAGCAGCACTATTTACGATAGCCAAAACATGGAAACAACCTAAATGTCCATCAACAGGTGACTGGATAAAGAAGAGGTGGTATATTTATACAATGGAATACTACTCAGCCATAAAAACCGACAACATAATGCCATTTGCAGCAACATGGATGATCCTAGAGAATGTCATTCTAAGCGAAGTAAGCCAGAAAGAGAAAGAAAAATACCATATGAGATCACTCATATGTGGAATCTAAAAAACAAAAACAAACAAAAACAAAGCATAAATACAGGACAGAAATAGACTCATGGACAGAGAATACAGACTTGTGGTTACGGGGGGTGGGGTAGAGGGTGGGAAGGGATAGACTGGGATTTCAAAATTGTAGAATAGATAAACAAGATTACACTGTATAGCACAGGGAAATATACACAAAATGTTCTGATAAATCACAGAGAAAAAAATGTGACAATGAGTGTGTATATGTCCATGAATGACTGAAAAATTGTGCTGAACATGCTGAACACTGGAATTTGACACACTGTAAAATGATTATGAATCAATAAAAATGTAAAAAAAAAAAAAAGAATTGTACAAACTATTTGACGTAAATTTACCCTATTTTACAGATAAATCAACAAGGAAGACAAGTAAGTACCCAAGGTCACATGACTAGTAAGTATCAACATGGGATTTGAATGGAGGCAACCTGACTCTAACACTCGCAATCCACACCATTATTCACATCATATTTATCTCCCAATACGGAAGCTGAAGCCTGCTGGTTAATAGCTGGGCTTTGAGTTTGGTATCAAATATTTGCTTTCTCTCACATACTGTCTTCATGGTCAACTCCTTAAAAGAACTACTTTTTATTTAACAGATCACCTTATTTCTTCCATTATATTATATCTATAGAAGTTCTAATTAAGAAATGTATTCGTCTGCTGGGGATGCCACAACAAAAAACTACAGGCCTCACAGTTTAAACAACAAAAATAAATTTTTCACAGTCATGGAGGCTTGGAATCTAAGATCAAGGTGCAAACAAGCAGGGTTGGGTTCTTCCTCACCTACAGGCAGCGCCTTCTGACTGTCTTCCTGTGGCCTTTCCTCTGTGTGTATGCCCTCCTGATGTCTCTTTCTCTTATTCTAAAACACCAGTCCTTTTGGATTAGGGCCCCACCCCTATGACCTCATTTAACCTTGATTACCTTGTATAGGCCCCATCTCCAAAAAACAGTCATATGGGGTTGGGGCTGGGAGGTTAGGGCTTCAACATGTGGATCTGGGAAATCAGTTCATAACAGAAAGTTTCATGAAGAAATATTAACAGCAACTTAGAAGATACATCTTCTTATGTAACTGGGCTGTTTACAACATTTTAACTTATAATTCTTGACAGGTTCATAAAAAGTTAAATTCTTGGTTTCCATGTCTTTCCCTCGACATACAGTTTAATGACATCATTATTGTATTTCTCTCCCAGAGCAATCACCTCCAATTCTTTCTAAAGCAAATCCCATCTTCATTACTATGAACCATAAACTCTTTCATCTCCCTCCTCTATACTCTTACTCCATCAATTACAGTATTTCTTATTGTTCCACTGTTTCCCTTTAAAATTTTCCTCTCTTTCAGTCTATAAACAGGATGGCCTCTCTGATCCTAAAACACAAAACTATCCTTTGTGCCAAACAGCCAGTTTGAATAAATTGCATTTCCAGTTTCTCATCCTTATTCTTCACGTAATTCTCAACCTATTGCAACTTGGCTTTCTATTTCCATTTTTCTTTCACTCTTATTGTTACAACTTTCCCCTCTAAATTATCACTAACTTGCTGTTAATCCCAGTGGTCTCTTTCCAGATCCCACCCTAAGTGACCTATCTGAGAGTCATGGCCCCGCTGGTCTTCTCTGGTTGTAGCCATGAAGTAGAAACATGTGGGGATGCACTGAACTACTCTACCCTTCCCCCTAATCTTTCCCTTTCCTGGTTCTCCTCCTCCTCCTCATCAATGCTATTTCTCAGCATGTATCACACATACACTTCTTCCTCTGCTATCCCTTAGAAGTAAGCAGGTACCCAAATTGTGTCCTTTGCCCATTTTATTCCACTCAATTGATTATTTTTATCAAATATTTATTGTTTATGACATGTTCGGCATTATTTTTTACTTACATTATCTGACTGAAACCTCACAACTCTATGAGGTAAGTACAATTATCCCTACCTTGTAGAAGCTTTACAGAAGGTTTTCTCAAACTCAGCACTGCTGATATTTTGGAGCAGGTAATTCTTTATTGTGGAGCCTATCCTGTGCGTTGTAGAATATTTAGCAGCTTTTCTCTCCTCTACCCTAGATGCCCTTAGAAAGCCCAATTGCGACAAAAAAAAAAAAAAAATCTCCAGACATTGTCAATGTCTGCAGGTTGAGAACAAGAAACAAGAGATGAGACTCAGAGAGATTATGTAACTTGATACCAAGCTAGAAAGTGGTCAATCTGAGATTTTATCCCAGATAGACTGATTTTTTTTTACTAGACCCTAGTTCTTATAATATACTAATTACACTTATCTTTAAGCTCTCTCAGAAAATAAAAATCACTATTAAGACTTCAATTAGGATCCTGAGGCCAATGACTTTCAAATGCACATCTCTGTCCTTCAACCCTTCGGAACTATACTGCCACCATTTTGCTCAGTGTTATGTGAGTTATCTCACCAGAACCTCAAACTCAACTTAGCCATAGCAGCATTAAATGCATTAACTGCATAACTGTATCCTCCATCAAGACTTGTGGTTATGTTGTCTATCTTCCTTAATGACATTATCATTTAACCAATGATGCAGGCTAGAAATCTTAGTGCTATGTATGACTCTTCACTTTTACCCAAGTGCATCATATCTTTGTAATCTCTCCTGAATCGGTCCCCCCGCCAATCCTACTTTCATTGCCTTGTTAGGGCTATTGACATTCTTCCTTACCCCAGAAGTGGCATACTTGGTTTCTCTGCCTCAATCTCTCTCTCTCTCTACTCTTTTAAACAGATTCTACCTTGCTAGTTAACAATTTGTTGGTATAAAAGCAACAGCTTAAACGGGGCATAACAGACAGATCATCGTCTTAAAGTCAGACATCCCTACAGCTCTAATCCCATTATGTGGCTCTGAAAAAGTCACTGAGTCTCTCTGATTATCAGTTCCCTTTTCTGAATTTTTTATGTCATCTTTTCCCACAGGACCATTGTAAGAATTAAGAGATGAAAGCATATTAAAGCAAAGGTATCATCACGATACTCTCAGAAAATTCATATATTAACTTCCCTGAAATCGTCCCTTTTTCTCCACCACTGACCACACTCTATCATCTATAAATGGGGCCTTCTCACATCATAATTTCTGGTCCATATTTAATTAGTCACTTGGATACTTTCTATTTTTCCCTGCCTATCCTTCTTTTTCAAGTACCTTGTTAGCCCTTAGTAGTTATTTCTGACATTTCAGAAAAAGGTTATTTGAGCTTTTATATACTCTCACAATTTTCTGAAGGCTTTTAAATGTGTTTATTCTCCTCCGGGACAAAGAGGTAACTGCAAAAGAATGAACTATCTTTCAAGCTTTAACTGTCAATAACTAAGCTCTGTGTATCAATTACAAGAGAAAAATAAATGTCAAACTAACTCCTCTAGAATTGTGACATATTTCATGCCCTGGGCTGATCTGTCTCATCATGTCTTTTAAGACTGTTTTAATCAAAAACTCAAGCTGGTCAGGTTGCAGTGCGACAGATGATCTCAAACATTGCCACAGGGGAGTACACTGTATAGTGGTTCTAGGTAATACTTTAAAAATATGTGTATTCTTAGAAGGCAAAAATATACAATGCAAAAAAGGCAGCCTTTAATAAGTGGTGCTGGAAAAACTGGACAGCTATATGTAAAAAACTGAAATTAGAACATTTTCTCACATCATATGCAAAAAGAAATTCAAATGGATTTAAGCCATAAATGTAAGATTGGAAACGGTAAAATTCCTAGAAGAAAACATAGGCAGTGTACTCTTGACATAAGTTTTAGCAATCTTTTTTGGATTTGTCTCCTCAGGCAAGGGAAACAAAAGCAAAAATAAACAAGAGGGACCTAACTACACTTAAAAGCTTTTGCACAGTGAAGGAATCCATCAACAAAATGAAAAGACACCAACTGAGTGGGAGAAAATGTTTGCAAATGATAAATCTGATAAGGGATTAATAGCCAAAACATATAAAGGGCTCATACAACTCAATTAAAAAAGCAAACAACCCATTTTTTTGAAAAGGGCAGAAGACATTTTTTCAAACATGACATACAGATAACTAACAGGCACATGAAAAGATGCTCAACATCACTAATAATTAGGTAAATGCAAATCAAAACTGCAATGATATATCACCTCACACCTGTCAAAATGGCGGCCATCAAAAAGACAAAAAATAACAAGTGTTGGAAGATGTGAAGAAAAGGGAACCCTTGTAAATTGTTGGTAGGATTATAAATTAATGTAGCCACTATGGAAAACAGTATGGAAGTTCCCGCCAAAATTATAGAACTGCTATATGACCCAGAAATTTCACTTCTGGGTATTTCCCCAAAGAAAACAAAAACTCTAACTTTAAAAGATACATGTACCTCAATGTTCATGGCAGCATTTTCAATAGCCAAGATGTGGAAGCAGCCTAAATGGCCATCAACAGATGAACGGACAAAGATGTGGTATAACAATGGAACATTACTCAGCCATAAAAAAGAATGAAATCTTGCCATTTGCAACAACATGTGTGGACCTAGAGGCTATTTGGTTTAGTGAAGTAAGTAAAACAGGAGAAGGATGAAAACTGTGTAACTTCACTTACATGTGGAATCTAAAAAGTAAAACCAACTAATGAATATAACAAAAATCGACTCACAGAAACAGAGGGTAAACTAATGGTTACCAGTGGGAAGAGGGCTTGGGAGAGGGGCAAGATGGGGGAAAGAGATTAAGAGTTATAAATGACTAGGTATAAAATAAATAAGCTATAGGATATAATATATAACACAGGGAATATAGCCAATATTTTATAATAACTTTAAATGGAGAATAATCTATAAAAATATTGACTCACCATATTGTACACCTAAAACTGATGTTGTAAATCAACTACACTTTACTAAAAAAAATTTAAATAAAAATATGTTTACACTTTGAATTCATAATTCCACTTCTGAGGAGTTCCTCAAGAAAATTCTTCTAAAAAGGCACAAAGATACATGTGCAAAGAATTCTTTACAAAATAAAAAAATAAAGTAAGCTCATGTCCAAACCTATCTAGGAAACTGAGACAAAGAGACTCAGCTTATGCTCATAAGATATTTTTATTAACATGGTAAATTACAAATGCAATGGGATAAGGTCATGTGATTTAATGGGCCTTGAAAACAGAGAATTAGATTCTAACGCTATTTCTCTACTTACAAGCCGTTTTATTTTGTAACATGTTATTTCAGCTTTCTGGGGCCAAATTTAATTTAGAATGGAGGATGAAAAGTATTTTTTGCATGTTTTCTGTGAGAGTAATTATGTATCTGTGTATACATATTATGTATGTATGTACGTATATTTATATCAATCCATCGGCCTATCTATCCACCCCCAATAGCTTTGGGACTGGCATGTGTGTTCAGTAAATGACAGGGTATATTTGTCTATCTGTTATTTGTCTGTGTGTGTGTGTGTGTGTGTGTGTGAGATTTATGCTGCCCCTGTATGTGGGAAAAGTAAGAAAAAATGTAGGCAGTGTGATGTCACGATTTAAGGTCATATACTACAATAGTAATAGTAGTTACCTATGAATGGCAAGGTTATATTTATAGTGTTCTGTGCTTTCCAATTTTTTTTCCATGAGAAGCTATTACATTTACCATCACCTGACTTGACCATACAAAAATGTAAAAACAAAACAAAGAAGAGAGAAAAAAAATCAAGCCTGTGAGAACAAGGCAATAAATAAAAGTTCCCACTCAGCCCAAGTGGGTTTCTCGTCTGGATGAAAATGTATTACCTCGAGTTCATCCAGGAGGACAACGTCCTCTTTATTAACCACCAAATCATGATTTGTCTTTGCTGGCCTGGCTTTTGTTTCAATATTATTTCAGTTACGTGTTTGTAACAGGGTAGTGCATAATATGACCATTAGACTTCATCCAAACTAGTAAATTCTGAAAGGTCCTCCTTTGCAAATAAAGCTTAACATGGGAATAAGATTTCACTGTTATTGTAGCTTATGCTAATCCAATTCTTGTGTCTATGCTATGAGTTTCAAAATAAGTACCAACTGCTAGACATATTGGAAAAAAAAAAAGTAAAGTTTTAGATCTTTATGACCCAGCTGGGCCTATAGTAACAGTCTCACCAGGAACTTTGCCTACTAAAGTAAGCAAAACCTCTTAATTCTACCAAAAAGGCAATGTGAGTATCTAAAGCAGAATTCAACTTCCAAACTTAGTGATGACACTGTTGATTTTTAAACTGCTTGTTAGGATTCTGTCAGAAACTCGTCCTGGCATCTTCCCCTTCCCTGCTTTATCTCAAGGATACAAGAAGCATTATTAATCCTCTTTCAAAATAAACAACCAAAAACACTAAAAAGGAGACTTTTACAGAGAATTTCAAATATGAATTTTCAAATATTCTTTTTAATTAAAGAAATTAAGACTGATTTTTTAGATTTAGCAATTAAAATTTTTCACAGATCTTTCTTATTCATTCATACAACTGGCTTATGAATGCCAAAGACACTGCTGAATCTCTAAACAGTTTCTAAAAGGTCCGATGGGGGAAAAAAATGAAAGCCTCAGAAATACACTAAAGTTTTAAGCATTTATGGGGGAAATGAATTATTTATCCATCAGTGTAAAACAAAACAGTCACTGTAATTAACAAAACCAAAGCTGTGGTTGTAATATTTAAAAATTGATAAACTGAACTCCAACATCAATTTCCATTTATCATCTGATTGTCAGAAAAAACTAAAACAATTCATTTCTAACTGTCAGTGGAAGTCTCCATCTGAATATTTAAATATTACTTGGGCAGTTTGAACTTAACATCCTTAACTGGGTCGACCAATTACGTTTGTTTCAACCTGCTTTATCTCTCACACTCCTGATGTGTCAAAGACAACAGCCAAGTCTCCCAAGACAGAAGAACTTCTTTCCGAACCTCTCACATCTAATTATTTCCCCAAACCTACTTCAGAGTAAAGTTTAGACTCTTAAACTCTAGCCAACAATCCCTAAGGCTGTGGCTGTTGTCTCCTAATACTTTCCCTGCTTGAGTTCATCCCACTGGAATCAATCTTCCACCCTCTTCCTTCAAAAGCAGAAACAAACCGCAGTAGCAACAACCTTCTGATAGTTCCTCATTGCCCAGAGGATAAAATCCATATTCTTTAAGCTTGAGATACTAGATTTCTTTATCATCTGTCCCCATCTTCTTTCCAGCCATGTCTTCCAGCACTCCTGCTGTCCAGCTCACCATCCAGTTCCTTGACCCATAAATCCTTTTTTCTTGCAATACTCCACTTTTGACTGTTAATGATGTTTCCAAATTCCCCACCTTTGTGTATGCCCTTCTTTCAGCAGGAGCTGTATTTACCCTCCCTTTTCCACTTATAAAACCCCTACTCAGACTTGATTCACGTATCACCTTGCCCAGCAAGTCCTCTGGGATGCTACAGGAAAAGCACAATTCTCCATCTTCAATTCCCACTAAGTATGTTGTTTTTCATACTGAAATGGCAGTTTCTCATGATTTTTAATGCATCTATATTGACCAGGAGCTACTCCAAGGTAGACAAAGACTTAGCTATTTATCTTTATAGCTCTGGACTTTGGGATAGGATTCGGTTTGAAATCTGTACTGCTTATTAATTTTTGCCTGTCAGCTTTAAATTCACCCTTTTTGACCACTCTATAAAAATGGATCTGGGTTATTACATTTTTTTTTTCCCAACTGGCACTGAAACTTTGCCAGTAGAGGGCACTGGGGAGACAATGCAAGAAAAGGATTTTGCTTCCTGGCTCCAGTTGGCTTGGTAGGTTCTTGCAGCTTCTCCAGTGCAGGGCTACTTACAGTACTTGGAGGCCAGGAGCTTCCCCAGCACACTTCCCCTCAGGCAGTTTATTCCACGCTGTGCACAGCTCTTCCTGGAACCCTTCTGGCACACGTTCTACTGGCCTGGCACCGGAGCACTTTAGTGCCATCCAGCAAGCCAAGATTGCCTCCTTCCCAGCAGGGGTGATTTGCCCCTTTGGGGCCATGTCTGGAGATACTTCTTGTTGTCACACTGGGGTTGTAGGGGGGTGTTACTAGTCACTAGTGGGTAGAGATCGGGATGCTGCTAAACATCCTACAATGCACAGGACAGCTCCCCCCAAAATCAACTATCTGACTTAAAATGTTAATAGTACCCAGTTCCAGAAACCCTTCTCCATAACAAGGTCTAGTTCTTAGTCTCAGCGGGGCAGAGTGGAGGGTGGGGAAGGGGAGGGTCTCCCTTCAGTGCTCTCTTATAGCCCTGGGGTTGGTGACTACTCCTTGTATCTGCTATTTCTATTTTTTCTAGAGCTCTCTTTTTACTTCTCACTAGCTAAGCCCTTGTTCTCCAATCCCCTGTTACAGATATTAATTCTTTATAATAAACTTTTCCTGTTCAGATTACTGTGTGCTGCTCCTCTTGACTGGCCCAGATTGATGCAGCGTTACCCATTTATTCATTCTAACAGATCCTTAGTGAGTGCTTATTATATACTTCCCGCCAATGTGCTGAGAACTGAGGATGCAGCAGTGAACAAAATAAACATGGTTCCTGTCCTTATCAAGCTTGGAGTTCACAAGTCAAAACAGGAAAACAACTGTTGTAAATATATGACGTAGCAAGTAGAAGATGGTAGATGAAAAACAACAGGAGAACATAGTTTATTATGGAAGGTCAGGGCAGTGACTGAATCAAGGACCCATTTTGGTTTTGATAAAATAAATTAAATAATACAACTGACATTTTTTAAACTTTTTTTTATTGAGTTATAGTCATTTTACAATGTGTCAAATTCCAGTGTAGAACACAATTTTTCTATTATACATGAACATACATATATATTCATTGTCACATTTTTTTCACTGTGAGCTACCACAAGATCTTGTGTATATTTCCCTGTGCTATACAGTATAATCTTGTTTATCTATTCTACATATGCCTGTCAGTATCTACAAATTTTGAACTCCCAGTCTTCCCCTTCCCACCCTCCTCCCCCTTGGCAACCACAAGTTTGTATTCTATGTCTATGATTCTGTTTCTGTTTTGTATTCTTCCTCTTCCTCTTCTTCTTCTTTTTTTAAGATTCCACATATGAGCTATCTCATATGGTATTTTTCTTTCTCTTTCTGGCTTACTTCACTTAGAATGACATTCTCCAGGGACATCCGTGTTGCTGCAAATGGCATTGTGTTGTCTTTTTATGACTGAATAGTATTCCATTGTATAAATATACCACATCTTCTTTATTCAGTCATCTGTGGATGGACATTTAGGCTGTTTCCATGTCTTGGCTATTGTAAATAGTGCTGTTATTACAACTGACATTTTAATTGCATGATTCCAACTATTTAGTTAGGATGGTGGGGGTTTGACTCAGTGAAGTGTGTATCCATTCGGAAATCCTATATTTGACTCATCAGTCTTTCCTCCTAGAAGTAGCAGAATTAGCTTCATATTTAATTCAGTGAAATATTTTACCTTGATTCATAAGCCAGCAAATCTTTATCTTTCAAGTGGACCTTCGTGATAAATCATCATATTATATGTCCATTTTCATGATTCTAAGCTTCTTGCGGTCATCTCTCACTTAAAGGCATTTCTGTTTATCACAGCACTGAGCCTAACACACAGTCGTTACTCAATAAGCGCTCACTGAATTAATAAATGCATGTGTTTTTTTTCCTTGGTAATTTAAATCTAAATGTGATTCAGGTGAAAAAGCACTGAAACAGCGATCATGAGACCTATGTTACAATCCCATCCTTGGCACTAAAAAGCTTGGACCATCCATACTTTCCTCAGGACTCACCTTTCTTCACCTTTTCCATTTCTAAACTAAAGGATTTAGAAAAAGTTTTTCAAGGTCTTGTTCAGTTCTAAAATTCTAAGCTATAACAAATACATTAGAAGACAAAGCTGTGAATACATATCCATCTTGATTAAGTCTTATCATTAAACAGGGTGATTTAGTGTACTTGACACTCTGGGCCTCAATTTCCTCATCTGTAAAATAAAGCTGGTCTGTACGGGGCTTAGCAAACTACAGCCTTTGGGACAAATTGCAGAGTTAAGCTTTTGTGAAGAGACCATATGGCCCACAAAGCTGAAAATATTTACTATCTCACCTTTATACAAAAAGTTTGTCAAGGCCTTGGGTCTCAGGTCCCTCCAACTTCTCCCTAAATTTCTGCTAGGACTTTCTAACTAATCCAGTCACCATCTAAAATTTTTTGACAATGTTTTTTAAACAGACAAAAAAATATATGCTAAAGTTTGATTAATGGCCTACCAACATATTGATGACATTGGACTTCTTTTATTTTGAAAAGAGTCAGGGTTACTGATGAGTAATGTTAGAACCTTGGTCAGTTTGTGACTTAACAAATTAGAGCTGGAAATTATCCACACAATAGGGATAGAAATAGGTAATGTAATATTTATACATTTGCCTCGAAATCCCCCAAACATGAGATGCCTGAGTGGCTAACATAACCAGTAAGTTCTATTTGGGTGGATGAAATAGGAGGCCAGGACTCCCCAATGAGCTCTACAATCAGTAACATCATATGCCATTTCTATAATGGCTTGTGGTAGGAGGAGGCTCTACCATTTTAAAACACTAGGATAGGCACACATGATGAAGAGCTATTCCAACTCACTCCTTTCCGTGGCTTTAAACCATTAATTCAATCTCCAGATACAATCCTTTTCCAGTGGAAATGTGCTTCTTTTGTAGTTAGATCATGCTTGCTCACGGCAAGCAATAATTCAACTCACATCATTAAACTGAACCATTATAATGCCTTTCTTTCCAACTTCTGGATTTTATCTCTCCTGCTTAATAATTTTTTGTGTGTGTAAAGCACACCAATCAATAACAGCTCCATAAAAAAGATAAGACCAAATGATGCCAACTGACATCATTCCAGCAAAGTCAATTTGTTTTCTTGTGATCATCCTGCAAATATCCTCACATCACCCCAGATTTCATTCTGGAAAATGAGCCAAAACAAAACCCACTTAGACTGTAGGAGAGGCTGCGGCTGTGAAGTATTTCCAGTGTACCACTGTCAGTTGAGTAATGTGACTACAGGCACTGTGGCATGTGGAGTCCCCATACTCCTATCATGTGGACATAGAGTGACAAGCTACAGAAAGACAAGAACACAGGTGACCTAGCTAGGGCACATGTCACTGGGTGCATGGGCCTTCATGAAACTGACCTGGTTATGGGGTTAGAAAGGAACGGTGCCTGAAAGATTCTGCTGTCACCAAATCCCTCCCATACAGTCCTTTCTTCCATCCTCCATGACACTTGAAATTCCACAACCTTTTGGATTCTCATGATTTTTCAGTCTTCAGGGGTATGTCATCAAAATGCAGATAACTCTTGCAGAGAATCATCTTAATCTCTAATTATCTACTACCCAAATTAATACAGAGCCTGAAGCAAAATCCTAGAGAATGCAAGAGTTGAATTAAGAAGTTTAGGGATTAAAAAAAAAGAAAGAAAGAAAGAAGAAAGCAGGGGTGGGGGGGGTGATGAGAATAGTGCCAGCAGAAGGGCAAGGAGGGAACTGGAAGTGAAGGGTGTCAGAGAGGGGAAAGCAAATTGATGGCATCGACAGGACCAACAACTGAAGGCACTTCAAATCAGAACTCTCATTTGCTTTAAGGATAGGCTGAGCACAGCACGGAGGAAGATCAGTAATAGGACCACTGGGGGCAGCCCTCAATTCTCTAATATTGTTTAAGTCAGAGGGCAGCAAACTATGGCTCACAGGCCAAATTCAGTCCATTGACTGTTTCTTGTATGGCTGCTAGCTGAAAATAATTTTCACATCTTTAAGTGGCAAGAACAAAAAAGTTTAAAAAGATGAATACTATTTCTTGACATGTAAAAATAATATGAAATTCAAATTTCATCGTCCATAAACAAAGCTTTACTGGAACAATGTCCATTCATTCATTTACATACTGTCTTTGGTTGCTTTTGCATTACAACGGTAGAGTTGAGTAGGTGCCACAAAGATCAACCGGCCCACAAAGCATAAAAAACTGACTATCCGGCCTTTCACAGAAAAAGTTTTCCTACGCCTGGTTTAAGTCATGCAGCTATAGCTTCATACTTATATACTCCACTCAGAAAATAAAACTGGCATATAACACAACCCACCATTTTTGTCAGAAAGCTTAGCGATCATCTGTTCCTCCTTGAGCACGTGCCTTGCTAAGCCTCACCTCCCCCCACCAAGCTCCTTGTCAGAAACATCTCTAGCACCCTCTCTGTGAGAAGCTGCAGAAATGCTCTTTTATCCTATGTTTCTAACTCCTCTGATATCGTAAGTCCTCACAGGGATGGCTTCCCAGCCTCCAGCCTGGCTGGTCCATTGTTTGTTCTACCTAGCCCAGCGCATGGATTCAGTGGATTCAGTATTTGTGTTTATCTTGCCTTCAACTTGGAGCCACAGCAAAGGGGACTGGAGGAAGGCACCAACCCACCAAAAGCAGGAAGGCTGGGAAGAGATCTGGGCAGACGCTGCTCAGGAGCACTGTCCTTGGAGACTGATGCAGGTGCAGCTACAGAAACCAGCACAGAGAGAGGCTACAAGGGGAGGACAGGGTGAATAGACACACAGGAGGTTTGGCTACCAGTGGTGGTAAATACATAACAAAAAAATCTTGATACAATCGAGCTGGTCCTACATACTCAGTTTTCAAACTTAAACTAAATTTGCGTCCTGTTTATCAGAGTCATCCAAGCAACTGACAGGGGAAACAGGCATTTATTATTCACTTTCTTCATGAATATACATCCAAATTTCCTAGTCTGGCTCTAATCTCAGTTTTGATACCTAGGCTCCAGTTTGAGTATCGAGAAATAATCTTCAGCTTAGCAATTGCAGTGACTTTTTGTAATAGAGTGCAGTCTTCTCAGTAAACTCTTTGCTACTGTTTTGTACAATGCTTGTGACCAGCCTTAGAATTACTATGAGTTCCTCCCTAATCATTAGCCTAGTGTCTGTGCTACAGTCTTGCTACTCTTTTCAATATATGGTATGAATGTCTTTTACACACAAGCCAACTACAGCTCTGGGCAGTAAAAATTTGAACCATAGTCAATCAGGCCTTTCTCATCTATACAGATGGCTTAATTTCTAAGATGGCCATTTGCAATGCCCGATAATCTGATATTTGACAACTCCTAATCTCATAATTTTTATGCCCCAGAACACTGTACTTCCTCTAGACTATCTCTTGGTTTCTATCCCCCAGATTTTGTCTCAGTAACACAACTGGCTCCAAAGTATGATTAAATACCATAGAGTATTACTGATGGAAGGGTTAGTCATATGTGGTTTGTAAATCATATTAGTGACAAATGGGGTCCCATGGAGGGCCTTAGGAATCATTTGGGGCGATTTGGAGGAAGAGATAGAAGACCCTGGGTAGTCTAGAGGTCTTATCCCCTTGACAGCCAAAAAAGTTCCCTTGTTTTCTCATTTATCTTATGTAAACAATGGGTTTGGTAAAACAGAAGTTTGAAAACTCCTAGTGATAAAATGTCATTTTAGCTTGCCATCACCAGGGGTGATAGTCAAAATAATTAGTGACCGATATGACACTATAACTGACCAATCAGAATGGACACTAGCCCTGGTGTGTACCAGATGTCCCCTTTGAGTTGCTGGATCAAAGAGAGATCTGGAGGATCAGGAAGAGAACCGGAGGATCTCTGGCTGAGGAATCAGATGACCAGGCAGTGAAGGGATGGGAAAAACACACAGGGAGTTCAGACTGCTATTTACCAACTGGAATGAAAATGTTTCAATTTTCACAAGCAATATGGCTACATCTTGGAGGTTACACAGTAAATCAGGGATATAGTTCAGACTCGTAACTTAGGTCTTAATTTCTTGGGGAAAAATATGCAACTCTTTGAGTATTTATTAGTAATTACATTACTGTCTTTAGTAATGATTTCAACATGTCAAAAAAAATTATCTTACTTGAACTCTTAGCTTCACTAACAACTTACCACACCTATGAAGAAGCAGGCATTGTGTCACTGCTTACGGGACACAAAGATATACTTATTTACTTTTATATTTATTTCTTTGCATGCATTCCAAAACAAGAGATGCTAAAGATACTTAGTTGTGTTTTATATATTCAAGAAATTTATTAGTGGCGTTAGATTGCTTTGTTAGATTAATATTCTTTTCTATTTTCATAAATTTTAGGCTCACTGCACACACTTATTAAGATAATTTTCAGGCTGCAAGAAACCCATCCTCAGAGAATGCTTTTTGAGAAAACCATGCAT